>NC_133325.1:383154188-383501575 GCF_042186555.1 Aquarana catesbeiana
AAACATTTTAGGGGGTGTTTGGGGTAAAGCACTACTATGGAGCTGATAAAATACATTGTTAAGTGACTACATGAGGTGAATATAGGGCCAGGAGACCATGCTGGGGAGATTAGTGAAGGCAAATATGCATGAAGGACAAAAAAATCTCACGGAGCAAAGGCATGTGACAGAACTGGTCACGCTGGAGCAACCAATTCTTGGTCCATGAACTCCTCCCCACCCTGTTCATGGACTAGACTTGTGTCAAGGTCAGGACCCCGACACCAAGCCCCCGCACAGCACGAACCCTACGAGGAGTACATATACGCAACATGGCTAGAAAATGGTCGGCTGCTCAGAACGAAGTAACAGAACGCACTGAAGAACAGCAAGGCCTGTGAAGAGCGACCTGAAAAACAGTAACAAACGAACAAGAACACAATGACATGAGTCAATGGTACTCGCTGCATGCACTGAAAAGCAGATACAAACCCACAAGCACAAACTGAACAGCAGAAAACGATCGGAAAACCACGAGTCTGAAAAAGCGCGAATCGTCTCTCACCAAACTTTTACTAACATGAGATTAGCAAAAGGAGCCCAAAGGGTGCCGTGCTTGGTTCTGAACTGGCCTTTTTCCAGTCTCGTCGTACGTAGTGTACGTCACCGCGTTCTTGGCAATCAGAAATTCCGACAACTTTGTGCGACCGTGTGTACGCAAAACAAGTTTGAGCCAACAACTGTCGGAAAAAATCCATGGATTTTGTTTGTCGGAATGTCCGATCAATGTCCGACCGTGTGTACGGGGCATAAGGATCACAGACAGTGCAAGCAGATCTCAACAATCAAAATCCATATAAGCACATCAAGGAGAAACAGAACTCACAATAGCGAAATACCATCAAGAATTTTTATTTTTAAAAAAAGGTCTTTTACAATCCTATTGTCTATAGTGTTTACTAAAAAAAATGCTGTGCGCCAGTAAAGTGTTCGGGTTCGGCTTGAAGAAGACATGGATTTGCTAATCCATGTTTTATCATTGCTGCCACATGGAGCTGCTAATCCATGTTTTATCATTGCTGCCACATGGAGATCTTTTCACTACCCATACATTGTCATTTTATTACCTGATGTCATCCATACATCACATGCTGCCTCAGCTCCCGCCACGGGGTTTGTTGTCCCCGGCCCACTCCATGCCATCTGCCATGCACCACGCTCAGTGTCAGGGTTGGTAAGTGCTTGTCTGGCCAAATTTTTCCAGCATTTTTTGTTTTATTCCTCTCTATACGGATTGAGGTTGACTATACGTATATATCCTACAGGATTACTATGCATCAGCTCCTGATGAGTGGACAAAATCATCCACGAAACGCGTCGAACTACAATTGATGCCAGAACTCTATCCATTGTTACCTTGATGTCATTAATTTATTAATATCATGACTATATTATTTTGCTATGCAATTTTATTATCAGTTACCGGATATGCCATCCCTGGCACCTATAGGCTATATGTTATTTTATACTAACATTACTCTGACCATGATCTATCCAGTGTAATTATGTATTCTACTGCTTGTACCTTTCCACCTAATATGCCTATATTTTTGTGCAAATTATATATGTATGCCTGTATATACACATTAAATTCCTTTACTATATACTTACTAATACTAATAAAATTACAATTTTAATCCTCCGCATTTCAAATCGCTTCATTTAAAGTCCCAAACTCCCTGTTATATATAATAAATGTACATTGCACGGATTTTAACAAACTTTTCTATTTCTTATTCTGAAGAAATTGCTATTTGTTTGTCTGTTTCCACATGCAAAATGAATGTGAGTGATTTCATAATTATCATTCAGCTGCTGCACCTGCAGGGCTCTGATGAGGCAAATTGCAGGGTCTGTATCCCTTTAGACATGATTTGCCTTTGGGAGTATGTCACCAAAAATTCAATTTTTGTTGCAGGGGATGCCACAAAATCTGACTTGTATCTTAGTGCGAACTTGGGGGGAAAATCAGTGATCCAGTCACATAAGCAGGAAATTATGTTTCCGGGGGGTGTTCTGTACACCATTTGTGTACAGAAAACCTCTAGTAAGCCATATTGCATTACATTTTACAGAAAAGTACAATGCTGCAGATTGAAAAGGAAAGGTCATTTTTAATAACTTTCAATTACAATATGGCTTGTGTCGCAATTGTATACGCTATATTATTTTTTAATTGCTATCTTTTTTGCCCACAAAAAATACAAATTCATCCAGTTCAACCAATAAAAGGGGAAAAAATATACAATCCTATATGCACAATCCTATACTCACAGTTGATCCAGTGGAAGGAAAAAAAAACATTTGAAATTGTATAATGCTTTTAAATAGGATGCCTTCTAATTGTTTTCCTTCTTAGATGAAAAGTTGCTTTAAGTATAATGGCTCCGTACAGAGAAAGGTAATGAAGCATTTGCTACACATGGCATTATTTATTTATTATTTAACTTTGGGGAGTGTATTGTCTGGGCCGCTGCTGGTTCTCAATTTTTTATTGATCTCTTCTATGCCCCCCCTCCCGCCATCCAAAGGGCATAAAACACTGAGCAGCAGAAATGAAACCAAAAATGAAGAAGCATTGGAGGCTTTTCTGCATTCTTTACCAGTAAACAAATCTGAATTTTTGACATTTTATTTGACCTTTGTGTGCTAAGTAGCAACCCATTGTCAAATCACTGCTGATATATGACTCAGATATAATGGCCAAGAAGAAGCTTTAGATAGTTCTTTGAATTGTTTCTGTTCTGCCTCTCCTTTTTCACTTAGGGAACTAGCACAGACTCTGTCATCTACAGCCCGATTTGAAACTTCAGCTAGAAAATGGTGGAAATTGACCATAATTGCTGTGGTAAGTTTTTCACAATTTGAACAATTTTACAGTTTACAATTCTACACTGCTGGACATTGCTTTAATCATTATTGTAAAGTTCAAAAATCCAGCCCCTTTATACTGGCAGATTGCCAAATAGTTGTAATTTTCATTATTTTTGGATGAAAAATTAGCAGCATTTTGTTACTGTTATGTTTGCTATCAATATGGAAATATGAGAAGCCTGTAAAATTCTAAACATGTTAAATAGCAGAGGGCATTGTGCTTTCAAATTAAGTTCTATATATAAAGCAATTACATGCAAATGTATCTGCATTTATTTATGTGCCTGTAAAACCGATAGTTTTTCAGGTTTTCTTCTTCCAATGCTAAAAGACCACCTAAGACAGCTTTTATTGCTTTTCATTTCAGAGTGTCTTAAAAGATAATATGTATTTTAGTGTGGGGATAAAAATGGATATTGTGGAAAATTGCTCACCTGGCAGAACAGTTTTATAAATTTAGGTTGTGCGTAAGCTGCACTACATACTATATGTGTCATTGTTAGTGTGAAAAAACTGTAAATAGATACTTGACAAGCGTTTCATCTCAATCTGTGTTAGAATTAACAGCATTCAATTACAAAGAATCAGAAAGCCTTGGTGAAATAAATAAGGAAACATGACATCAGATTAAGAAATCAACAAAAACCCTTTTAACAATAAAAAAAAAAAATTTAATCAGGTTATTTTCTTCCACATTTTATGTGCCAATATTGTCATGATATATTATACAGTAAAACCTTGGATTGTGAGCATAATTCGTTCCAGAAACATGGTTGTAATCCAAAGCAATCGTGTATCAAAGCAAATTTCACCATAGGAAATAATGGAAACTCAGATGATTCGCTCCACAACCATTTATTCATAAACCCTTCAGGTTAATACTCCATATTAAAAGATTAACAACTTAAAGCCCGCCCACTGCATATATACTGTGTCAGGGCGGCCCTATTGAGCAAAGTGATATACCTGTAGGTCATTTTGTGCACAAAACACTGTGGCCATGAGCTGCACAGCCGGGGAACAGATGGGCAGGCCCGGTGGTGGCCATGTCCGTCGGCCACCTGCGATCTGCCGATTCTAAACAAAGCAGATCTGTTCCTAGTGATCAGGAACAGCGATCTCTCTGTACACCCAGTCAGTCTACTCCCCCCACAGTTAGAAACACCTCCCTAGGACAAACTTAACCACTTGATCGCCCCTAGTGTTAACCCCTGTGTCATTTATATATTGATCAGTGGATATTTTTAGCTCTAATCACTGTAATAATGTCACCGGTCCCACGTAAGTGTGAAAAGTGTCCGATCTGTCCACCGCAATGTCGCAGTCCTGCTAAAAATTGCTGATCACCGGCATTATTATCAGAAAAATGGTGAGACCTAGCATATGGAGGCATTTTCACATTACAAGTTCTTCTGAAAAGAAAAATGTGATTTGCAAATATTGTCAGATGAAATATGCATTTCCAAATCAAATGCTACCAGGATGATAAAACAAATTCTTGTATGTAACAAGTGTCCTGTAGATATTAAAAAATCCTTCATGGATCGAAGTGAAGAGGACAACAATGATGACAATATACATAGTTTTTCTCAACGTTCTCGTAACAGAATGACTTTCAATCTTGAAAAGACAAAAAAGTGCTAAAGTAGCATTTTTTTCAACTGTTCCAAAAATTTCCGTTTTTTTTTCCGAGCTTCAAAATTTCTGGAAATTTTACATCTCTATACAGGACCATACGCAGATTCCTTTGGCTGAGTTCTCTATTGAAGTCCTCCCAGCTACTTCATAGTCCCCAGCTCATGAAGAGTCACCTCTGATGCTTCCTTAGAACTCCATCCCTCTTGACATTGCCTCCAGATAGTAAGCAGGCTCTCCCTTGCAGAACCTTGAGCACATGGTTTGGCCTCAGGCTTTAGGCCTACCGCAGTCTGGGCGGAGAAGACCCAGATCACCTGACCTTCTCCAAATAAATACCTTTTCCCAGCATGCATAGTGGCCAGTTTGATTGGCTGAGAAAAGTATGTTTATTCATAACATGAATTCACTGTAGCTCATCACACTAATGTCAAAAGCAACAGGGCCACCTACTGACAAAAGGAGAAGCCAGTGCCACAGCTGAAACAAGATTAGGAGGAAACCCATTTGATCCATAAAGACTACAAATTAGCCAGGCTAGCTACCACCCAGCACAGCTAAATTTACCTGTAGTCCTGTTTTAGGACAAGGGTGATATATATATGTGTGTGTGTGTAAAAAGTGCAGTGCATCCTACCAAAAAATAATTTTTAGTTTGAACATAAAATCAGTCCATGTATAACAATAACACAATGCAAAATCGAAATAAAGTGCTGGTGCTTTACAATAAATTTATTACACCACCCAAAAAAGTGTCAGTGTGCTATTTTATAAAAAAAATGTCCATATATCACCGAAAAAATGCTGATCGAATAAATAGTCCAGTATTATTCTTAATTATTAATTATTATTAATATTTTTTTATTAAATCCAAAGTAATGAGAATATTTCTACAGCCTTCACCAGTGTTTCTGTGTCACCACCATCCGCACAACCCGCTTACCTACATATATGGTCCACTCAGAAAGTTAGGTGACACTGCACCTTGCCCTTTAACCCAGGCCGGTATTTCCTTTGGATGTTCACCAAATTTTATCAATCTGTGGTCCTCTGTTTTCTAATAGTCAGCTTTCCATTCATTCATATTTGCTCAAAAAATACAATAAAATAGCCTCTCATAGTGTAATATAGTCAAATGCACCCAATATTTATTAAAAGCATTAATTTATTAAAAATCCAGTGCACATAAAACATCAACATTTTTATAACTGTAACATTGCCCCTTTAAGGATCAGCATTGGCATCTCTATATGTACACATAGGCTTACTTCTGATTCCAGATGTATGTGCTGGGGGAGCCATGTGATGTGGTTCTTTCATTTTACATGGACTACCAATGCACCTCAGTACACCTAAAACAAGACCTGATGCTTTTTTGGCAACACAGCACACTACAACACATGGTAGTGCATTGCCATGCTTTTGGTGAATCGCAATGCAGGTCCTTTGCCTTTATGCATTGGGGCGGCATCCAAAATTATTGGCATGGCAATACATTAATGTGTGCATATCGTGGCACTGTGTGTTGACAAAATGCAAAGGTTTGAAGCCAGTCTTATGCTGCATACACACGATCGGACATTCCGACAACAAAAGCGTAAAAAACGGATGTTGGCTCAAACTTGTCTTGCATACACACAAATGTTGTCGGAAATTCCGAACGTCAAAAACGCAGTCACGTACAAGAAGTACGATGAGCCCAGAAAAATGAAGTTCAACAGCCAGTGCGGCTCTTCTGCTTGATTTCGAGCATGCGTGGAATTTTGTGCGTCGGAATTGGGTACACGCGCTTGGAAATTCCGATAACAAACTTTGTTGTCGGAAAATTTGAGATCCAGCTCTCAAACATTTGTTGTCCGAAATTCCGACAGCAAATGTCCGATGGAGCATACACACGGTCGAAATTTCCGACAACGAGCTCACATCGAATATTTTTGTCGGAAATTCCAACCGTGCTTACACAGCATTAGATTTGCTATGGCAGGAAGTGAAGGAAATGTTCTGATGGCAACTGTCTTCCTTTATTTTGTGATTTACTCACCAAAGGGAAACCTTTCAAGTAGAACACAGGACGCAGAAAACTTATGGAGGTTTTGACTCCTTCTTTATCCAAAAGTTTAAAAAAAGTTTTGCCTATGCATACACTTTAAAGAGTGTAATGGTGTCACCTTCCCACTCACAGCCTGCTGATTTGACAATGAAGGAGTATCAGTATGCTGATACATCATCCACTCTACTCAATCTGCACTATCCTCCTGTCACTGTGTTCCCTATAAGCACATGTGCATGCAGTACAGCCTAATTAGCTCCTATCTGTACTCTTTCCTCTCCCAGTCTGAGGGATGTTGTGCACAGGATGATAGGAGGACAATATCAGGACAGATTCAGGTACTTATGATAGTTGTGTGTAAAAAATACATTTAACCACTTGCTTACTGGGCACTTAAACCCCCCTCCTATCCAGACCAATTTTCAGCTTTCAGCACTGACGCAATTTGAATGACAATTGCGCGGTCATACAACACAGTACCCAAATGACATTTTTATCATTTTTTCCCCACAAATAGAGCTTTCTTTTGGTGGTATTTGATCACCTCTGCGATTGTTATTTTTTGTTAAAAAAATGTAAAAAGACAGAATTTAAAAAAAAATAAAAATTTTTTTTTCATATTTTGTTATAAAAAAATTAAAACAGGTCATTTTTCTCCTTCATTGATGTACGCTGATGAGGCTGCACTGATGGGCACTGATAGGCGGCAGTGATGGGCACTGATGGGTGGCAGTGATGGGCACTGATGGGTGGCAATAATGGGCACTGATCTGTTACACTGATAGGCAGCACTGCTAGGTGGCACTGATTGGCACTACTGGTGGGCATTGATAGCTGGCACTTGTGGGCATTGATAGCTGGCACTTGTGGGCGCTGTTAGGTGGCACTTGTGGGCACTGTTCGGTGGCACTTTGGGCACTATTAGGTGGCACTGTGGGCACTGTTAGGTGGCACTGTTAACTGGCAAAGATGAGGCAGATGTGCCTCTTCCACTTTGGGACCTTTGTCTCTCTCATCTGAGCCGGTAATCGGCTTTTTTTTCTACTCTACTCTCTTTTTTCTACGCTATTAGCTTGAGTAGAAAAAAAAAAGAATACTGATCTTTTGTTTACATCATGTGATCAGCTGTCATTGGCTGACAAGCTGATCACATGGTAAGGGGCCGGGACCAGCCCCTTACTCGGATCGGTGATCAGCCGAGTCTTAGTGACTCGGTGATCACAGCGTGCTCGGCGCGCGTCCTGCAGGGCACGCGCAGAGCGCATGCACAGGGGAGACCGTCATATGACGGCCTCCCGGGAATTCCGGTCCGCGCTGTGGCCGTCATTCGGCCATAGCGCGGATGGCAGGTGGTTAAAGCGGAGTTCCACCCAAAAGTGGAACTTCCACTCATTTGTCTCCTCCCCCCTCTGGTGCCATGTCTGGCACCTTTTGGGGGGGAGGTGGGAGCGGATACCTGTCTTTGGCAGGTATCCTTTCCCTACTTCCGGGAGACTGAGCATTACGTCAGTGCTCAGCTCCCTCCTCCTTCCCCCACTGCCGGGCCAGTAGGAGAGCACAGTGGTGCTTCGCGCATGCGCAGTAGGGATCCAGCGTGAAGCTGTAATGCTTAACTACCGTGTTCCCTTACCGGCAATGGCGGCAGCAGCACCCAACAGCTGATGAAAACATCAGCTGGGGTGCTGGCATCGCTGGACTCCAGGACAGGTAAGTGTCTTATTAAAAGTCAGCAGCTGCAGTATGTGTAGCTGCTGGCTTTTAATTTTTTCAGCGGTGGGCGGACATCCGCTTTACGTAGTTTTAGGAAGATACTAGCTGCCTTAAATGGTGTTTTTATATTTGTCAGATGATTGGCCTCAATTGTGTGATATTAAAGTGTATCTAGACGCATTAACAAAAATGTAATATATTGCAGCTTAACAGTCATCATATGTTTGCTGCATTTGTTTTCACTTTTCATCTTAAGAAAAATGTTGTCAAATACAGAAGCTATAATCTCGCCAGAAATGCAGTGTGCTTTTTAGCCACCTGCCGACCGCTCACAGTAAATATACTGCAAGCGAGCGGCAGGTGCGGGCACAGTCACGTACATGTACGTGACCAGCATTCTCCTGTGTTTAGGGCACACAGTGCTGCGAAAGCAGTACACATTACACATTGTTAGGCACACAGTTAACCCCTTGATTACCCCTAGATGTTAACCCCTTCCCAGCCAGTGTCATTAGTACAGTGTCAGTGTACAGGATTGCTAGTGATCACTGTATTAGTGTCACTAGCGACGTCAGTGCCAGTTAGTGACCCTCCCAGCCAGTGTCTGTTAGCACCAGATTGCCGACCAATCTATCACAAACCCCCTATAAATCGCTGATCACTGTCATTACAGTATCGCATCTATAGCTGCGTAAATTCCAGTATAAATACCATAGTTTATAGATGCTCTAACTTTCACACAAACCAATTAATATAAACTTGCTGGAATTTTTTTTGTGCAGCAGAATACATTTTGGCCTAAATTTATGAAGAAATTCGATTTTTTTTATTGGATATATTTTATAACAGAAAGTATAAAATATTGTTTTTTTTCCAAAATATTTCAGTCTTTTTTCATTTATATGATAAAAAATAGGAAGTTGGAGATCAAATACTACAAAAAGTATGTTTTATTTGTGTGAAAAAATTATATAAATTTGATTTGGGTACAGTGTTGCATTGTCAGTTAAAGTAGCACAGTGCTGAATGGCAAAAAATGGCTTGGTCATGAAGGGGGTAAAATCTTCTGGAATTCAAGTGGTTATTTCATGTGAGCTAGAAAGAAAACACAAATAACATTATCTACAAATATTGTATAAACTACTAGCTCCCTCTATCCACCATGTAATGGAGATATTTGAGGACCAGTATGACAACCATAAGTGCAAGGGAGAAATTAGTGTAGGTACAAGGGGAAAGGAAGTATGTTAATAGCAGGATTAAAAGGTGAAAATAAAGTTGGAGAAAACTCAAAAGAAATCATGCAGCCACTACATCTAAGAACTGGTAGGCTATAATATATACCGTAATATATATAATAAATAAATACATTTTAGACCAACGTTTTTCTTAACATTGGAGTATACTGTGGTAAGCTACATGCATTGGTTACTTAGTAAACTGAATTTACTGAAACTCACCTGAAATTTACCAGGGAATATAATCGTGTGTTTGAAATCTGTAATATTGCCTTCAGAGACTATATGCATGAGTACTCTTAATTGAAAATCTACTCATTATTATGTTAGATATAATGTAAGCTTACAGTACAGGAAAAGCATAAATTATTTTTATCTGTAGAAGTTCACATACATTTACCTTTAATTACTGTGTTTTTTCTTATTATCCATCATGGTTTTTGAAAACAAAATATGTTACAGTGAGTTACATGTAAATATAATTTTTATAAAACATAAAATGTTTTAAATGTGACCACCAGGCTTAGAAGCATGTGGTATGCCATATGTAGGTGTATGTTATTTTTGAAACATTTCTAAACCTGCATTTCATTAGTATTGAAAAAAGCTAAGCAACTCATTTTTTTTTACTTACACAAATTCATTATTTAGACCCCTTTCATGCTAAAAAAGGGCCTGAAAAGCTCACTAAAATCAATTTCCATCAAAATCAATGAATGCTTTCACACTAGGGCAGTGCGCTGGCAGGGCGGTGAAAAAACGTCCCTCTCCATTGAAATGAATAGAAAGCTCTTCAAAAGAGACTGAAAAACTCTTCAAAAGCGCTCAGTGTTTAACTGGCCGTTTAGAAGCACCTCAGTGTGAAAGGGACCTATTGCTGTCTTTTTACTGAGCCCCAATTTACACCCGAGTGAATTGAAGCAGTGAGCACTAAATTTCTATGATATTCTAGTGTGCCTATTCGTGTCTCAGCCATGGGCTATTTTCCAGCATTTTAAAAAAAAATTACAAGAGCTTTGATTGCACATTTCTGGTCCCAATAGACATTAAAGAGAACTCCTGAAAATGTGCAAAATGGACGTTTTCATGTGATTGAAGGCCTAACAACCATCTCCTCCATTTAATTATTAGCTTGCCATTGGCTAAAGCAAATTCTAGTCTGAAAATGCCTGTCAAAATGCTCCAAAATCACATAAACACATTTATGGTCCAGTGGAATCCAGGAAGGCCAATTCAAAATAAATTTTTAGTTTGGGTATTTGCTTGAAGTGGAATTTCACCCAAAAGGAGGGGTACCTGGTTTTGACCCACTCCCTCTGCCAGTCAGATGCGCCATCATTGACAAGGCCCAGCGTGGCTCATGCATGCGCAGTAAGAAGCCGACTCTGAAGCCGCAAGGATAAATTGGCTTGGGTGAGGACATCGCTGGATCTCTGGACAGGTGACTGTCTTTTTATTAAAAGTCAGCAGATACAATATTTGTAGCTGCTGACTTTTACATTTTTAAGGGGAGCCTGGTGCTTCTTTTTAAGTATTAAAAATTGCTAGCATCCTACATCTCACATCCCTTTAAGGGATATAAGGTAAATGTAAAATGGTTTTGTACATATTTTCTTTTTTATAGTCAAAAATATAATAAAAGGTTAAAAATATATTTGATATGTATTTGATATTGTCACCTGTTTTCTGTCTCCTTGCCATGTAGCGTTAAAGCCGTGTTATTTACAGAACTCAGTAGCTCAAGCTGATATTTACACTTGCAAAGTTATCCCGTATCACATGACTCTCTCCGAGGTTATAGTCCGACTAAAACTGCCTCATAACAGACCTCTTCGGCATTGTTGTCTTTTTGGATCATCCAAAGTGTGCTGGGAATCTGTGTTTATGTGTTAAATGTTTTAGTAGCATCTCACAAAACTGTGTTGATTCTTGGGAAATGTGCTTAGAGCTGTGGGTGATGGCTGGGAAGTCCCTTGAGTATTTGCCCACTTAGCCACATAGTGCTATCACTTACCTGCTGAAAGGAGAGAACACTGTGTCATTTGTATATGGTGTCCATAAGGAGGTAAGGATGTGCATGGGCTGAACAGACCAGAGAGCATTGTGAAATAGATCCACTCATGGCAGGCACCACTGATGTAAGAACGTCAAAATACACTGGATAAAATAAGTATTAAACACATTACCATTTTTCTAGGTAAATATATTTCTAAAGGTGCCTTTTGACATGAAATGTTCACCACATGTCAGTAACAACCCATGCAATCCATACATACAAAGAAACCAAAATAAATAAGTTCAGAAATTAAGTTATGCGTATTAAAATGGAATGACACAAGGAAAAAGTATTAAATACGCTAACTGAAATGTATTTAATACTTCTTACAAAATCCTTTGTTGGTAATGAGAGCTTCAAGTAGACATGTGCGGTTCATTTTTTTCCGAATTAATATTCGGACAAATTTTTCATTATTCGGAGATTCGGATATATCCAAATACCCAAATTACAATATAAAAGAATTTTACCGAATGCTCCGAATAACGTAACGAAATTCATTCGAATTTTGGAAATTCAGACTGAAATTCGAATCGAATTTTACATTGAACTCCAGTCTAATTCTAACTACACATATTGCTGAAATCAAAGACTGTGTGTTTTTAGAGTACCATTTCGAAATAATGCTGTTTTTGTTAAGCCAAAGGTGATTTAAAGAGTCATTGTAATCATTTGATGAAGATTTTTGTTTTGTTTGTTCACTTTGCTGCATTCAAATCGAAAACATTATAACATTTTTCTTTCAACTGATTCGACAATTTATCGATTTAACCGCTTTGAATCGGAAAAATCGGTAAATTGGAAGAAAATTTGAATTCCGAATATGAATTGAATCAACCGAATTGAACTAAATGAAATAACTAGATAAACTAATCAAAATGAAACAAAACAATTTTTTTTCGTCATGCACATGTCTAGTTTTAAGACTCCTCCTGTATGGAGAAACTAGTCGCATGCATTGCTCAAGTGTGATTTTGGCCCATTTTTTCACACAGTCTTCAAATCTTGAAGGCTCAGTGGTCCTCTTTTATGAACTCTGATCTTCAGTTCTTTCCATAGATTTTCTATTGGATTCAAGTCAAGCGATTGGCTGGGCCATTCTAGCAGCTTTTTTTTCTTTCTTTGAAAGCAATTGAGCGTTTCCTTGGATTTATGTTTGGGATCATTGTCTTGCTGAAACGTCCACTGTCGTTTCATCTTCATCATCTCCAGCAGATTTTTATCAAGAATGCCATAGTACATTTCTACGTTCATCCTTCTTTCAATAATATGACATTTACCAGTACTGTATGCTGAAAAATGTCAAACTTCACTGTTGGTATGGGGGGTGTTTTTGGGGTGATGTGCAGTTTGACCTCCAAACATAGTGTGTATTATGGCATCCAAAGAGTTCAATTTTAGTCTCATCTGACCAGACTATATTCTAATCCAGTATTTCACAGGCTTGTCTAAATGTTGTGCGGCAAACTTTAAACGAACTTCAACATGCTTTTTATTCAGCAATGCAGTCTTGGAGTGTGGTGAGCGTACATACAGGCCATGAAGGTTGAGTGCATTAATTATTGTTTTCTTTAAAACAATTGTACCTGCTAATTTCAGGTCTTTCTGAAGTACTCCGCAAGTGGTCCTTGGCTCTTGGACAGCTCTTCTGATAAGTATTTTCTCTCCTCTGTCAGAAATCTTGCGAGGAGCACCTGGTCGTGCCCAGTTTATGTTGAAGTGATGTTCATTCCACTTCCGGAATATGGCCCTAACAGTGCTCCCTGGAACATTCAGCAGTCATCACTCTGTGCTCTGCTTCTCCAGCACTTACTGGAGCACCAATCAGAAGAGCGGGCCCGAGAGGCTGGCTTAGGCTGCCTGTAAGGCATCTCGTTGGATCCCAACATTATTGCTGGGATACATCAAGAGTCTGGAGTGGCTTTATCCTGCTGTTGGCTGATTCTGGGTCACAGGAGAGCACGAGAAAGTGTACTCATCTGAGAAGTATGGCCAAAAGAACTTTAACAATACTTTTCTTTTAACACAGAATAAAGAAGCCTTCCCTGATGTAACCATTGCATCATTTGCAAGGGGAAGCTAAAACATCTGGGCTCCTATTACTGTATTATACATTGCTTGTTTCATGTCCAAGTATTGCTATGGCTTCTTGTTTTTTGCCCATGTATTGTCATGGTTGACCGTAACTTGCCCTTGTATCACCACTTATTTTTGCTCCTGTATTGTCTTTGTATTCTGTTTGTTGCTCATGTATTGCTACTATTGCTCACCTGTCGCCTGTGTCTTGCTACTATTGCCAATTTGTTGCCCATGTATTGTCAAAATTTGCCATTTGTTTTACACAAATTGTCACACTAGCCAGTGTGTTACCCATGTTTTTTGCTCATGTCTGTTACATTATCCAGCATGCCACATGATCGCCTGGGTCTTGCTCACATATTGCAACTCGGTATATAGCCCTACAGAACAGACAGTGCACAGGCCACATGGGCCTTCCTGCTTAACTGCAGACAGGAAACTGTATTCCTGAAAAAGACACATAGCATACCATAGATGCAGCTGCAAACTTATAAACATTGCCATCTACTGGTTGAAGAATATATCTCTACTAAATAATGAAGTGCAGTAGTCGTGGCACAAAATACAATTATGTATTCCAACAGCCACGGTTTTCTGTACAATGCATTTGCCTATGTTTTAATGAAGTTTACTTCTATGGTTCCATGTGTGAGTGTGTAACCAAGTCAGCACTGTTTTTTGGTGATCATGCTGCTATAATTTAACCTAACTAAATCCATGTTCCTAAAAAAACATATTTTTGGCCATGTTTGATTGACACATAGGGGTTTATTTATTAAAGCTGGAGAGTGTAAAATCATTCTCACTTCTGCATAGAAACCAGCATCAGCTTCTAACCTCAGCTTGTTCAATGAAGCTTTAGCAATAAAACCTGGAAGCTCATTCGTTTCTAAGTAGAAATTAGACTGATTTTGCACTCTCCAGCTTTAGTAAATAAATCCCATAGCAGCCATTGCCGATTCTCAAGCATATTTATTTACAAAAGTTTTAGGATATGCAAATGCTGTGCTTCCACCACTCCTACCACCTCATCAAAATTTCCACAGCCAATCTATATATTATGGGCAGACTCCTAAGAAACAGGTAAGCTTTCCAAATATGACAGGTACTGTACATCAGGTGAAATGAGGTCCTGACCCTTTCCTATCTACTCTATCTATCTATCTATCTATCTATCTATCTATCTATCTATCTATCTATCTATCTATCTATAGTCTTTGCTTACTTTTACAGCACACATGTCATATAAAGCATTCACCATATCATCATCATATCATGCCTGCATGCATGATGTTCTGGCTCATTGCTACCATAGATTTGAGGCAAATGGAAAATGTATGTGCAGATATGCCTGGGTGAATTTTTTATAAACCATAATGCACTGCACGGCCTTTGAACTATAGCCAGCATATGAATTCAATCCAGGCAAATTGACTCATCACTATTACCTACATGCCAGTGAAATCCAGCACAGTTATGCTTAACTACTTGCCGCCCTCGCTATAGCCGAAAGACGGCTGCAGCGCGGGCCTTAATTGCTGGGAGGGCGTCCATGGACGTCCTCCAGAGCAAGCGCTGTCTGCGCGACCCTGCGGGCGTGGCACGCACTGTGATCACCGAGTCTTTGAGACTCGGCTGAGTACAGATCCGAGTATGGGGTTGATCCGGCCCCTTACCAATGACAGCTGATCACGTAATGTAAACAGAAGCTCAGTAATCAGTATTTTTTTTTTCCTCACGCTGTCAGCTTGAGGAAAAAAAAAGCCGATCACTGGCTTCTGTCAGAGGGACATTGGTCCATCACACAGAAAGCTGCGGCTGCATTTTCTGTGTCACCAGTGTCAGCTGCCAGTGACCACTGTGCCACCTATCAGTACCCATCAGTGCCACCTACCAGTGCCCACAGTGCCACCTACCAGTGCCCACAGTGCCACCCCTCAATGCCCACCAGTGCTGCCAATCAATGCCCATCAGTGTCTCATAATCATTGCCACAGATCAGTGCTGCCCATCAGTGCCACACATCAGTGCCGCTTATCAGTGCTCTTCAGTGCCACCTATCAGTGCCCTTCAGTGCCACCCAGCAGTGCCAACCATCAGTGCCATCCATCAGTGCCACCTCTCAGTGCCTCCTCATCAGTGCTTATCAGTGCCACCTATCAGTGCCACCTATCAGTGCCCATCAGTGCCGCCTATCAGTGCCCATCAGTGCAGCCTAACAGTGCCCATCAGTGCACATAAGTAAAGGCGAAAAATTACCTGTTTTCAAAATTTTATAACAAACTTTGAATCATTTTTTTTCAAAATTTCTGGTCTTTTTTGTTTTATTTGGCAAAAAATAAAAAACCCAGTGTAGTGATATATTGTATAGTGGGTAGATAATTAATTAGTAATTATTATGATGATGATGTAAGTACTCTTCCGCAGCAACCCAATTCTTCCAGAGATATGCACTTTATTGACTTCCAACACAGAACAAAGTCCAAAGTCCACAGATGACAAAAATCCAACAGAGTATATAACTCAGAGTCCCATTTTTCCTAGATTTGTGCCTTCATAATCACACAGACAACACCCAGCAGCAATTAAATACCACCAAAAGAAAGCTCTATCTGTGTGAAAAAAATGATAAAATTTTCATTTGGGTAAACTGTAGTATGACCACGCAATTGTCATTCAAAAAGTGACAGCGCTGAAAATTGGTCTGGGCAGGAAGGAGGTTTAAGTGCCCAGTAAGCAAGTGGTTAAAGTTTAAATGATGCCATTTTGTTTAACAATGGTCATCTAGTAACCATATATACAATATATACAATCCAATCTAGTAACCAGCCATGGACAGATATATCCTTCAAACAAAGTCAGACTTGGGGGGCACACCCAAAAATGCATTACATTTAAAGATGGTGCAGCTATAAGACCATACAAACATAAAAAAAAGATTACAGTGCATACGTACAAAAATTACATTTAAATCATGCAAGACTATTTAAAACACCTGAACATATTCAGCAAATAAGCAAAAAATATGGGGATTTGGTCACACTAAATGGCCATATAGTCCTTAAGCCCACTACTGCGTCAAAGTACCCCATTATATCCTACAAACTGGCCTTGATTTTGAACAAGGTATAAAAGTTTTATTTTTTTTTCAACAGCTACAGCTACACTTGACTTCTCAGACCAGTTCTGACAATCATAGTTCTCATTCTGAATGCTTGAAATTTGATGTAAGAGGTGCTGGCATATAATTTGTGTCATGCTGCTCGTATCTGATGAGCTGTGTGTGCTGGGCACGTTTCAGGTACAGGATCTTTGCTGTATGGTAAGGAGAATCAGCCTATGCTTTTACTTTTGCAAACTATGATGGAAAAGGTTTAAATAAATTGTGTTAATAAATGAGTTGAGGACTTTTAGTAGGATCAGCCTGCAGGCTGTTTCCTGATGCACCCCGTACTATGACATATGATAAAGGGATTGTTTTTGTTTTAGCATTTCTATCAAGATCAATTTCCATAATCATCCTCACAGTCTTTTTCAGGGTCTTCCATGGTGTCATGGGGAAAGCGCGGCACATCTGTTATCTTTCACAGCCACATTGAAGTTATAATCTAAGAATGCCCTACTAGACCAACAAAGGCATCATGCAGATCATATCTTCTAAAAACACAGCTAAATAAAAAAAGAGTACGGTAATAATTATTTCTCTGCATCGTCAAACATTAACTGGTTTAAAGACAAATAAATTGGAATGAAGGTAAACATAGTATAGAAGTTGACCTACTGACTTCAACACACCATATTCTTATAAACAAAAGTTAACCACTATTATTGTAATTATTACATCTATGCAGTATAGGTTAAATTAGGTCTATCAGTAACTTCACAAGTCTGTATATATAAATTCTTGGCATGTCACAATATACATCAATAGTATAATTTACCAAAAACCTGTATGGTTTATGATTAAAAAGAAGTCCCTGAGCTCCACTCGAGTGGCTTTGCCCAGGATAAGATGGTGTAATCAGTCTGCTGCAGGCAGGCAATGACATGGGAAAATTTTAACTTTGAAGCAGGTTACAAGGTAAGAAGCTATTGCAGGGGGCATATCTGTATTAGATGTTTGTGAACACATCCAAGAATTGTAAAGGCCCACAGGGGTTACATAATTGTGTCATTTTTGATCCAAGTTGTAAAGTTTTATTGCAGAAACTAAGGGAAAGTTTTTCTTTCAAATATGTTGGTCCTTTTTCCTTTATATCAGTGGTTCTCAACTCCAGTCCTCAGGACCCACCAACAGGCCAGGTTTGCAAGATAGCTGAAATACATCACAGGTGATATCACTTGCTGCTCAGTGATTGCAGTATTTAAGTCTGCAACTCCCCAAGGTAATACTTAAAATCTGGCCTGTTGGTGGGTCCCGAGGACTGGAGTTGAGAACCACTGCTTTATATAGTAAAAAACTAAATAAATAAATAATTACCACGAAAAGGAAGCTCTACATTTTTCGAAAAATTATATAAAATTAATTTGGGTACAATGTTGCATGATGAAGTAATTGTCAGTCAAAGTATCACAGTGCTGAAATGTAAAAATTGGCCTGGAGAGGAGAAGGGTTTATGTTATAAATTATATATATATATATATATATATATATATATATATATATATATATATATATACATATACATATATACACACACACACACACACACACAGACAATGCACAGTCCACACAAGCTTTGCTGCTTAACTGCAGACAGGAAACTTTATTAAAGCGAAAAGACATAGAGTTTAGTCATAGATGCAGCTACAAACTTGTAAACACTGCTGGTTGAACAATATATCTCTATTAAATACTGATGTACAGTAGTTGTTGCACAAAATACAATTATGTATTCCAACACCCCCATTCAACAACTTCTCCTTATATTAATTACATTTTGGATTTCAGTTCTATAAATCTGTTTCTTGTAAGTGGTTTTGTCAAAGCATCTGCAATCTTTATCAGCAGCTCTGATCCACTTTTGTTTCTCATGAGTTGTAAGTCTTTGCATCTCATCCCATTAATCTGGCTCTGGATTTAATGCTACGTGAGTAACATTGGACAAACGTTTGACTGGGATGCCTTTATTGCTTCTGGTGAATTTCATAATTGAAGCCTCTTTTGGCCTGGTTTCTTCTTTTACAGTGTTAGGATTGTCTGCATTAATTTCTATTTCTGTGTCACTTTGGTGCTTATCTTCATGCGACACTGATGTGTTCCCTCAGTTTGAAGTGTGCGTGTTGGTTCATTAAATTTTAGCTTTAAAGAATTTTATTGATTATAAGCATGTATACAGAATAAAGTAAATAGTAACGTAACTGTTTACAGTATATCAGTGCATAGATCAATACAGAAATATGAATAGCTAAGGATAGATTACAGTACCTAGTTATAGATGTTATCGAGTACCTGAGAAACACCGTGGTTAATCTTGTAATAATGAGCCCAAAAATTTGAGGTTGGGTCTGAGAAAATGTGCGACCAAAAGAGTGACAATTAACCCCAGAGGGTGTCCGCGCGCCCAACAGGAGGCTCCAAGCTCACCACCCCATTGGGATCTATCTGTGGATACGCTCAGAGACTTCATGGAGCCCACGCCCAACACACCCCCTGGGGTCGTCTTAGACTGAATGGGTAGCCATACAATCCTAGCCCCCTGTTGCAGGATAAAAACCAGATCGATGAAAAATCAATTGATTAATAATGGAGATTAATGGGTTAATCTCAGATCTGACTTCCGTTCCAGGTGATAGAGGTATGTTACAAAACGATGCCCAGGGTTCCCATGTAACGTAAAATCTCTCTTTCTTATCATTTAATTTTGCTACCAATTGCTCTTGGGACATTATCCAAGAGACTTTTCTCTTACAGCATTGAAATGAGACTGTAGGCTTCTTCCAGGCTTTTGCTAACGTAATTTTAGCCCCCAGAAAGATAAAAAAAGCAAGGTCCTGTTGGTGCTTTGTCATTTTGGGGATGTAGTGATTGAGTAAAGCTATGCTAGGGTCAGGAGTAACCGTTTTGTGTATTAAAGTGGGAGTCCGGCAACCAATCTTTTTTTTTTTTTTTTTTTTTTTTAGGTCATTGAGACACTTTGCTAATCCCAAAATAATACTCACAGTTTGGGTGTAATATTTCCGCCTCTGTTTTCATACTGAAGAATAACTTAAAAAATGTGATGCTGGCTGTTTCAATCTTGCTTGTGGGCATGTGAAGCCCACAAGCATTGATTTCCTGGATGCGGAAAATGCTGCTCATTCACAGCTTGTTCACAAGCATGATCATTGTTCCCGCACTGAATCTTGGGAAGCCTGACACTAAGCTCCCAGGAGACAGTGCGGCGCCGGGGAAAGGCAATAAACACGCCTACTCCCATGGGAGGAGAGACAGGAAGTGCCACAATAAAGTACAATATAAAGGTAATTACAGCGGTAAAAAAAATTTTCGTGCGGCATTTGAACATCTATGCAATTAACTGAAGGGGGTAAGATTAAGTTATAAAATTTGAGTGGAACCCCGCTTTAAGGAGCTGACGGTGCGGAAGGTTCTCTGCCAGAATGATCTGATACGGGGACAAGTCCACCATATGTGAAACACGGAGCCCTCTAGAGCACATCCCCTTAAGCATAAGGGTGAAGTTCCAGGATACATTAAAGCCAGTCTAGAGGGAACATAATACCACCTAAATAAAACCTTTAGACTAGCTTTTATCAGCGATATATTACAGATACTTTTGGAGGATCTTTAAGAGGCCCAAAACCATTCTGATGTGGTCCATGTTTTATCCATGTCCTCCTTCCAGGCCCGAGCATAAGTTGGCTTTTCCAGATTCATCAGGAGAGCTGTATATATCAAAGAGATACCTCCTTTCTGGTCGGTAGAATTGGAGCACCTGTGTTCGTAGGGGGTAATTGAGGGAGGATCAGTCTGATTGGTCCAGATGGACTTTAAATAATGGGATATTTGAGAGAATCTGAAAATTTCGGTATCAGGCATTTCCAATTTTTCCCTGCAGTGGGTCAAGGATAGAGGACCTGCCTGAGAGAGGAAGTGGCCTATGCGATAGAGGCCTTTATCAGTCCACCATCTGAACGCCGGAATATTAAGCCCTGGGGGGAAGTTCGTATTATTAAACAAGTGAGCTAGTGGTTTCAGGGGGGATATCAGAGCGTGTTGAGCATAAAGTTTAGAGCAAAGTGCAATTGAGTAAGAGAGGGTGGGGGACATTATGTCTGGTCTGACCTTAGGGTCGCACCAGAGAAGAAAATCTATAGTATGAAGCCATTCTAGTTTTGGGCCCCTGGAGAAGATCTGTGAAATTTGTGCTAATTGTGCAGCATGGTAATAACTCCAGAGGTGAGGTAGACCTAGCCCCCCCCCCCCCCCCGGGCCTTTAAACGAAGAAGGGTTCTTGTTGGGCACCTATAATTGGAATGGGGAGAGACTGAAATAAGTACAAAGGACAGGGAAGGAGAGTCATTTTGACAGCATGTACCCTGCCCAGCCAGGACAGACCACATCTAGACCACTGCTCCAGGTCTCCTCTACACTTGAGTAGCATCGGGGGATAGTTTGCTTTAAAGAGATTATTGATATCCGATGTTAGTTTCATCCCTAGATAAGGGATAGCTGAAGGAGCCCAGGAGAAGTCAAAGTTGTTAGAAATTTGGGTAAGCCGGTCAGGAGGGATAGTTATATTAAGTGTCAAAGATTTATGCATGTTTACTCTTAGCCCAGAAATTTCACTGAAACCTTTCAAGACTTTGTAAAGCACAGGGGTGGAAATTAAAGGGGAGGAAATATAGAGGAGGAGGTCATGCGTGTATAAAGGGCATTTGTGTTTCGTGTCAACGCATACCACCCCCTTAATATCAGGGTTTATTTATTTTATTTATTTCAGGTACTTATATAGCGCCGTCAATTTACGCAGCGCTTTACATATACATTGTACATTCATATCAGTCCCTACCCTCAAGGAGCTTACAATCTAAGGTCCCTAATTCACATTCATACATATACTAAGGGACAATTTAGACAGGATCCAATTAACCTACCAGCATGTCTTTGGAGTGTGGGAGGAAACCGGAGTACCCGGAGAAAACCCACGCAGGCACAGGGAGAACATGCAAACTCCAAGCAGGTAGTGTCGTGGTTGGGATTCGAACCAGTGACCCTTCTTACTGCTAGGCGAGAGTGCTACCACTACACCACTGTGCCGTTGGATCTTATTGCTGTGGCCAGAGTCTCGATAGCTATCACAAAAAGGAGGGGGGAAGAGTGGACATCCCTGTCTGGTGCCCCTGCCTATGGAACACGGGGCCGATTATCTGCCTAGGAGGCGTACCTGAGCAGATGGGTTCGAGTAAAGCGAGTCGATTATATTAAGAAAGTACAGGCCAAAGCCTCATCTCCGGAGGGTAACAGATTGATTCTGTAAATTGGAGTTATCTAAGGCAGTGTTTCTCAACTCCAGTCCTCAAGGCGCCCCAACAGGTCATGTTTTCAGGATTTCCCTCATTTGAAATGTCTGTGGTAATTACTAAGGCAGTGAAACTGATCAAATCACCTGTGCAAAATAATGGTTAGCCTGAAAACATGACCTGTTGGTGCGCCTTGAGGACTGGAGTTGAGAAACACTGATCTAAGGCTTTGTGTAAATCTATCGAGAGGAGGAATCCCTCCTGAGGAGGGCCCCCATCCCATTGGGACTTGAGGAGGGAAATGACATCTATAGTTCTTCTGGTCTGGGCCCTGTCTTCCAGGGACAAAGCCCACCTGGTCTCTATGGATGTATGAAGGGATAAAGCTCATCACCCTATTAGCCAGGATCTTTGTCATAATTTTTATATCACTGTCTATCAGCGATATCAGGCGGTAATTGCCCACCTCGCTGGCATCTTTACCCGGCTTGGGTATAACTGATATATATGCCGAATTCAGGTCGGCGTTCAGAGGGGTACCTTCCCTAAGGGAGTTAAATAATTTTGTTAGATGTGGGGCCAGAGAGGGTCCAAATTTTTTATAATAACCAGGGGAAAAACTCTGGTCCTGGTGAGGAACCTAATTTCAGAGAGTTAATAGTGTCTAGTACCTCCTCACGTGAAAATGGGCTTTCTAAGCGATCTTTATGTTCTGTAGCCAGTGAGGGGAGTGGAAGGGGGTCTAAAAATGTGTTCTGCATCACTGTAGAGGGTGGGGGGTTCAGTTTATATAGATTTGGGTAGAATTGGAGAAAGGCCTCCATGATCTTGTTTGGGTTCTGCGATAAGTCTCCTGAGGGCAGTCTAATTTTAGGGAAAGCTAGAGAGCAGGGTTTGGGGCTAAGCTTAACTGCTAGTTTGGAACCCGCTCTATCCTTTTGGGCATAGAATTTTGCCCCAGTCCACCTAAGGTGTTTCTCCGCAGCCGTCGTCAAGTGTAGATTCAGGAGGGTTCGAGATTTATCTAATTTAGCTAAGGAGTCTGATGTAGGGTGTCGTTTGTGAGCTCTAGCTAGAGATCTGAATTCCCCAGTTAGTTTCAATGTGTCGGCCTTGTGTTCTGCCCTCAGTTTAGCTGTCAGTTGGATAATCTTCCCCCTCAGAACTACCTTATGGGCTGCCCACAGGGTCATAGGAGAGACGTCACTCGTCGTATTAAGACTGAAGTAATCCTTAATGGCCTCTTCTATCAATGTACATTGTACGGGATCGCTTAAAAAGGATTACTGTAATCGCCAACGAGGAGGTGAGTCATATCCCCTGGGTTCTGTGTGATTAACGTGACCATCGAATGATCCGATAAGGGAGTGTCTACAATCTTGGAACTTACAATCAGAGGAATCGAAGTGGGACGTGTAAAGATGTGGTCTATCCTGGCATAGGAATTGTGAGGTGCCGAGAAGTGGGTATAATCTTTAGTATGAGGGTTAGTCTCTCTCCAGATGTCTATTAATCCCACGTCATAAAGCAGCTTCGCAATCTTAACACTCTGCTTGGAAGGATGCCTGGATTTCGGTCTCCCCGCACCCGATTTGTCAAGAGAGTAGTCGAAGGCTATGTTCAAGTCCCCACCAACAAAAAACGTGCCTTGTAGGTATGGTTTCGGTTTGTGAAGTAAGGAGTCAAAGAAAGACCTCTGGCCTTTATTAGCGGCGTAATAAGACACAAAGGTATACAATTCCCCATCAATTTTCCCCGAAACCAAAACTTAACGTCCCGGGGGGTCTACCACCGACTCCGGTTGGGAAAGGTTAACATGTCTAGCCATGCAGATGGCTACCCCTTTCGTTTTATTTGCTGCTGAGGATATAAAAAATTGAGGAAAGTGTTGGTGGAGAAAGGTAGGTTTGTAAGAGGAAGGAAAACGAGTTTCCTGGAGCAAAAGAATGTCTGCATGCATGCAATGGTAATGTTGAAACAATTTCCTACGTTTGAGAGGGGAGTTTAGTCCCTGAGTGTTGTGAGAGATATTTTTCAGGCAAGATCCGGAGGTATGGGTCTTAGCCATGAGTCAGAGGAGGGGAGACTAGTTTTAAGACTTGTATCTTACCTTCTTTTTGGAGAGGAGCAGACGGAGGATCATGAATGGTGTGAAAGCCAACGTTCCGGAGCCTGGGATGGGAAACCACGGGCAAACATGGGACCTGGAGAGGCTAAAGCAAGCAGTAGAACAGAGTGGGAGGAAAGTGGTGAAAAGAGAAAGGAAGGGAAGAAGAGATGCTACCATAACCTAGGTAAAATAGGTAATGTATAAAAAGACAAGAGCAAATAAAAAAATTGTGAAACTCGGGGGTCCCCTGACCCCCACCCATCCCCGGGGCGGAATGGACTAGCCATTCCTCACCCCTAAATCTAAGAGTCAGGGACGCCCTCCTGTACTCTCAAAATTTGTTGGAGGTGCACTGGGTCTACCACAGCCCCGTCCACCCTAAGGACAACTTAAATGAAGGCTGAAATGGAGCCTATGAGAGTAAATGAGCAAAACGTCCAACTGTAGAACCATAGCATGAAACTAGTGGTAATACCGAGTTCTCCTGCCAGTAACCATCCCTTCCCCAGAACTCCCGCCGCACGGGCTAGGTGGTCTGGAGGGTGGGCCAGTCCCGACCGGGGAGAGATCAAAAAGTGGTAGAACTGTGCCTAGAGAGAACCCCCTGCCAGCGAAAGGCAACCCCCATGCACAGCTGACCCTAAATGCTGTGCCAACTGTACAAGGGGGCCCAAGCTGGGGGAGTCTGTGTATACAATCGGCATCTGCATGGTGGTATCAATAGGCAACCCTCCGGAGGAGGAAATGAAATCCCTTAATAAACTGCAAAGAAACCCTAGGATGTGTAACAACAGGAGAAAAAAAAAACCCAACCCTGCAGTACCGCCCTCCCTGTGAATGAGCCTCTAAGGGTACAACTGCCTCTCCATCTTCCCCCACATAACAAACAGTCAAATGTACAACCCCGGTATAATCAAGGTGTGGATCTGTTCTGCATCCTGGGTAATCCAGGTGGGGGGTCAGGTTTAAAAGGAGTGAATCTGCGGAGAGGTGGACGGAGAACCTCAGGGAGCCACCAGGGGCCGAAAGCGAAACAGGGAAAAGAACCGGATCAGAGCCCTGATCTTCTTGTGAAGTTCATCTTCATGTTGGGAGATTATCCTTAGAGCGTTTAGAGTTCTGTGTCAGCCATAATGGTTGAAGCGGACTCGCTGGAGGGGGTCTCTTTGAGGATGAGGGAGTGCCCCTGCTGGTCAGTGTGGAAGAAGGATCCTGGTTGATCAGGCCCAGCTGTAGCATCAGGCGTTCACCTTCTGGAAATGAGGAGAAGCCGTAGTGCTTATTTCTGTATGAGAAATTAAGACGGAAAGGAAACGACCATCTGTATGAAATTTCCTTTTCCATCAAGAGTTGAAGTAGCGGTTTGAGGGAGCATCTCTTCTGAACCGCATAAGGCGAAAGATCCGCAAAGATCTGTATTTTGTGCCCCAATAACTTGAGATTTTCAGAGAATCTGGATTTCTTCATAACCTCCTCCTTCACAGTGTAGTAATGGGGCTTCACAATGATGTCCCTAGGGAGACCATCCAATCGGGGGGGGCTGTAGGGCCCTGTGAGCTCTAGCTCCAGACGATGGTCAGCAATATCTGGGATGAGGCTCTTGATCAATGTTTTTACCGCCGTAGAAACATCCTTCTCAGATTCCGGGAGCCCTCTTATTTTAAAGTTATAACGTCTCGATCTATTTTCGCGGTCGCCGATCTTTGCACACACTGTTTCCAATTGTTCCTGTAGATCTTGGATCCTGGCTGAGTTCTGATTAATCCTTCCTATAGATTGATCGGCTTTCTTTTCGATCGTGTCAATCCTCATCCCTAATTGCTTTAGGTCAGCATGGATCGAGGATGTAATTTGGGCCGCATTCAGAGCTAGACTTTTTGATAATAGTTGCGAGATGGCCTCCATCATAGAAGGGAAATCAGTCGGGAGAGGTGCTGCAGCATTAGGCTCACTCACTGACAGGAGCAGGCCTGTGTGCGGGTCAGTCATGGGGGTAGATGGGAGACCAGCATCCATTCTCCCCAGCAGGGATTCTGTGGAAGCAGGGGATGCAATCAGGGGCAGTGGAGGGAAGGCAGTACCTGGAGAGTGCCACTGTATTAGATCCTGGTCTGCAATAGATTCGTCCGAGACTGCTGTGCTGTGAGCGTTACAAGGAGCTGCCGCCATCTTGGCATAACTGACTGGAATGGCTGTTGATATCATTTGGCTCATGAGGCTTCTTCTCGCCTGAACCGCCGACATTGGAGGGTTCCCGGGGGTCTCCCACGTCTGATAGTCCCGGTATGGGGGCCGTGGTGGAGCGGAGCTTTAGATGCCAGTGGCCATCTTGTGAGCTGCCGCGCATGCGCCTTAGTTCATTAAATTTTGAACACATTGAAGTTTCATTGAAGTTTCATAGACAGTTACACTTTTACTGATGGTTATCTTGTTTGTGTCTTGGTGTAGAATTCTGTATACCTTTTGAGATGCGCTGTACCCCACAAGTACACCTTCCTTTGCGCAAGCATTCCATGTTTTTCTTTTGTGATGTGCACAAATGTTTTGCTTCCAATTTTTTTTACATGGTTCAAATTCTGGGCTTTTGCATTCCATACTTCATATGGAGTTTTCTCAGTTGATATTCCTGGAAGTCAATTTTGGAGATACTTGTGTTCATAATTGCCACCCCCAGTATATGGTTGGCATATCTGCATCAAACAACATGGTTCTTCCACTCTCACATAGAGAACAGTTCATTCTTTCTGCAACCCTCTTTCGTTCTGGGTTGAATGGAACAGTAGTTTGAAATATTATCCCATGCTTTCTGAAAATTGCCTGTGTGTGATCACCTGTATAGTCAGTTCCATTGTCTGTGCACAATACACTCTGCATTTTGCCAAGTTTGTTGCTTACTTGAGCCAAACACTGTTCAAGTTTCTCTGGTCTCTGGTATTTCACGTTTGTTGTGTAACAGATATAGTATAAAATGAAACAAAAAACAATATTAAGGTGCTCAAAGTAAATAAACTGGTTACTGTGAAAATAATTGAAAGACGAGCTGCTGCATCCACCTGTTGTGTTCCCAGAAAATATGAGCAGTGTAAGGTGTAAAGGTTGGTGTTACGCAGACTCTATCCTGTGTACGTGTATCACAAATTATGTCTTATGTTGTGTACCATTTAAAATCATACAAGTTCATTGCAAAGGTGTGTAATCAAATTAAAATATATAATAGTTCATTCTCTAATGGTAATGTGTCAAATACAATCACTATTCTCCAAATAAAGTGCTGCTTTTGTGCATATATGAAACGAAATCTGTTTGCCTTCACCTCCTTGTGCCACCTCTGTTCTCCCAGAACTCTCACCTTAAAAAGGCAAAAATAAGCTATTTGGTTGTGGTATTTGGCATGATGTTATATCAATCTTGGATTCATTCCTGGTATTCCATAAATATCCAGGTGATCCTTAGTGGTGGTCCCTTTAAGACTCCATCTCCCATACTAACTCCATATATTTAGGGTAAAAGAAAATATTTCTCCCGCTATGCCCAGAGATGCACGGGTTGCCTACAGATGAAGTTAGCTGATGGTTCCATATGCAGGACACCCTGGAACAGAGAAGGTGATCACAGTCAATGATTCTCTGGATATACAGGTGGATCTTGACAGATGGGTAAGCAGAAAGCAATGTCAGAGGCCAGGCTGAGGGTCAAACACCAAAAGTCAGTCAGGAGGAGAGGCAGGAAGCATAGTCGAGATAAAGCTGGGGTCAAACACAGGATGTCAATATGGAACAGGCAGGAGCAGGTCCGTGAAGCAAGCCAGGTTCAGAGCTAAGAGAGAAGCCAGAGCAGGTCAAGGTAAGCCGGATCGGTAACAGGTAATCAAAACAGGAGCGCAAGGCACAGGAACACAGGATACAAGGCTGACGATAATCCAGGAATTTGTAAGAGCCACTGGTGTCAGTCAAGGCAGTAGACACTGGTAATTAGCACGTTTTGCGTACCGCAAACGTATGTCCGCTGTTGCGTGCCACTCGCTAATGCGCATGCGCGAATTAGCATGGCCATATTGGATATTGTCATATCTGCCAGTTCTTCTCTGGATTCTTTTTCACTGACAGTGCCCCCCCCCCCCGAGGGGCAGCCTCCGGATGCCCGGGCATGCCCGCTTTTCTGGGAATCTGTTGAAGAACTCTTGAAGAAGTTTAGGAGCATGCACTTTATTTGCTGGTTCCCATGAGTTCTCCTCAGGTGGATATCCTCTCCATTTAATGAGGTATTGCACTTGTCTCTCCCTCCTTTGACCATCCACAATGGCATCCACTTCAAACTCCGTGTCTTCCCCTACAGTAACTGGTGGTGGAGGTGGCTCTTCTCTTTCAGTAAATGAGCTAAACACTGCTGGTTTGAATAAGGAGACGTGGAAGACTGGATGGATTTTATACAAGTTTGGTAGGTTCAGTTCAAATGCTACAGGGTTGATTTCTCTCTTAATCAGGAAAGGTCCAGTAAACCTTAGGCACAATTTCTGAGATGGACACGTGGGTTTGAGATTTGCTATGCAAAGCCAAACCTTGTCCCCAACCTTCAGTATTTGATTACCTCTTCTCCTTTTGTCAAAATGTCTTTTGTAATCCTCCTGAGCTTTCTGCATGGCTTCCTGAACTGCTTGGTAGTTGGTTTGAATAAAGGTCAGCCTATCACCGACTGCAGGTACTGAAGCATCAGGAATAACATCTTGCAGAAAGGAGGGGTAGAAACCTTAGTTTGCCCAGAATGGTGAATGGTTAGTAGATGCATGGCCTGAATTGTTATAATCAAATTTGGCACATGGGAGGAAGGATGTCCAATTGTCTTGGGTGAATGAAGAGAAACATCTCAGGTACTGCTCCAAAGTCTGATTAGTTCTTTCTGTCTGTCCATTACTTTGGGTGGTATGCAGAGGACAGACAAACTTCAATGTTCAGGGCTTTGCACAGAGCTTTCCAGAATTTAGAAGTAAATTGCACCCCGCTGTCGTAGACAATGCTGCTGGGTAATCCATGCAACCGCGCAGTTTATTTGATAAATATATGTGGGAATGCTTATCATGGGTAAAAAGTGGGCCATCTTGGACAATCTGTAAACAACTACCAGGATGGTGGTGAAACCATCTGAGGGGGGTAAGTCCACAATAAAATCCATTGACAGCTTTTCCAAGGTTGTTCTGGAACAGGGAGGGGTCTCAGCAGGCCCCAGGCTTTGGTATTACTGCCTTTATTGCAAAGACACATCACACAAGATGGATCAGTAAAAAGTTATGATGATGTGATGATAGAATAGTACTGGGAGCAGCCATTTTGGGAGTCTCTGGGAACATGCGAGAAAGGGCATCAGCTTTCCAGTTCTTGGACCCTAGGCGATAGGTAAGATGAAAATTTAATCTTGAAAAGAATAAAGCCCATCAGGCCTGTTGTGGTCTTAATCATGTGGCAGTTCTGAGATGTTCAAGATTCTTATGATCTGTAAGTACCAGGATGGGATGAGCAGCACCTTCCAGCAGGTATCGCCACTCTTCCAGGGCTGATTTAATGGCCAGCAGTTCCCGGTCACCCAGATCATAGTTCCTCTCTGAAAAGGATCCCCGTTAGGACTGTACCTAAATTTAAAAATCTGTGTCTGTCCATGTTATCCTAATCTAATAAAATGACCATTCTTTTACTTTTTATAGTCTAATTATCTGTGTGCCCCCAAAGTCCAACTCTATTCCCATGTTTTGTATATAGTTCCTCTCTGGCTGACTCATTTTCCTGGAGAAGAAGGCTACTGTGTGAAGCAAAGCTTTGGGTCCCTGAAGTTGTGATAGAATGGCTCCTGTGGCAACTTCTGAGGCATCAACCTCAAGGACAAAGGGAAAAGCTGGATCTGGGTGTGGTAATACTGAAACGGATGTAAACCAAGTCTTTAATTTATCAAATGCCAACTGGGCTTCCTGGGGACCATTGAAACCAGACATGCTGAAGGGTCAGCTGGGTGATGTGAGAGATGATGGTTGACATTTGTTTGACAAATCTTCTATAAAAATTGTCAAAGTCCACAAACCTCTGGATGCCTTTCTTATCAGTGGGAGTAGGCCAATTAATAATGGCACCCACCTGTTAGGAATTTGTTTCATAGTAGAAATTGAAGAATCCTTAGGTCGTACAATACTTCAAGAAAAGTTGTTTATTTTCACATAGCAAAGACAAAAAATCTTACATATAGACATATGGTATCGTGATGTGGTATTAGCTTCAGGAGGAGGAAGAGATATCAGATGTTACATTCTTCCAGAATGTAGGGTTCCTTCCTTATCTCTCTTCCTAACTAGCCATTCAACCCTCTTGGATTCTTATACTGTTTCATAAAGTTATGGCAGCACTTCACGAGAGTAACACCCATTCTTGTATATATGCTTATATAGCTTCAGTCTATAGTTAAGTAACATAGCTCCATCCTGACATAGCACTTTAAAATAGATAGTCATACACAGCAAATGACTCTTCTCTGTCCTGTCAGTAACCTTCAGAAACTAACATTATTATTACATTATAACATTCATATGTTTCATATATATTTCAGAAACTTTTATCACTTAAAATAGTAATGAACCCTAAATCTCCAACAATTCCCCCTCAATGCACTATAATCAACAAACAAAGTAAGTGCATTCATGTTAATAATAACACAATTTAGTGTGTCAGATATTGTACATACGCATTTTTTCCAAAACTCTGAGATATTCCTGTGAAAAATGTAACTATTTAATTCCATCAAGAAACTATAAATTATTTATTAATTTTAATTAATTCTCCATCTAAATGATGTAATATCATCAAAGATTTTCTCTCTTCAACTTCATAAGTTTATTTAACTTCTTGTAAACTCTTAGAACTTTTAACCATATCATATAACTATTTTAATATAAGGAAAAAATAAATAATAGCTTTGATATGTTAAATTATATTGCTCTGAAATATAAATTATTAATAAATAAATAAAATCTCTTCCAATCCAGGAAATTTCAATAACTAAATCATTTCTACAATATAAGCATTTATACATTATCTTTGACACTGAACAATTATAAATATAATAAGTAATCTACTCATCTGTTGATACACAAAAACATAGCTTTCCCATTAATTGTTATATTATTTTTATATATTTTATCTATCTATCTATCTATCTATCTATCTATCTATCTATCTATCTATCTATCTATCTATCTATCTATCTATCTATCTATCTATCTATCTATCTATCTATCCATGACCAGCAAGCAACTGTTTTCTATTTTCTTTTTTTTTCAGCATTCCATATTATTTAATGTAACAGTAATGCCCTGTACACACGATCGGACATTGATCGGACATTTCGACAACAAAATCCGAGGATTTTTTATGACGGATGTTGGCTCAAACTTGTCTTGCATACACATGGTCGCACAAAGTTGTCGGAAAATCCGATCGTTCTGAATGCGGTGACGTAAAACACGTATGTCGGGACTATAAACGGGGCAGTAGCCAATAGCTTTCGTCTCTTAATTTATTCTGAGCATGCGTCGCACTTTGTGCATTGGATTTGTGTACACACGGTCGAAATTTAAACGATCGGATTTTGTTGTCGGAAAATGTTATATCCTGCTCTCAAACTTTGTGTGTCAGAAATTCCGACGGAAAAAGTCCGATGGAGCCTACACACGATCGGTATTTCCGACAACACAATCCGATCGCACTTTTTCCATCGAAAAATCTGACCATGTGTACAGGACATAACATAGACACATTAAATCAAATCCTTCTCTTCCACACAAACCTGTATGTAATCTTACTATACCCTTTGTTTTTCCTCTAGATATAATTAGAATCTTCTTCTCTAGAAGTATATATATATATATATATATATCCATAAGTTATTTAGAATTCCTAAATATATTCTTTTAAAATCAGGATACATTTGTAATCGAACTAAAATTAATACTTCAAATGTACAATTTATTGTACAATAAATCAATATGTCACGTATGCCACAAGTCCATATAAATAAATCATTGAAGTTCATCCAGAAATAATAGTCCTTGATAACATAACCAAAAAATTATTTTGAAAAAACAAGGAGTAGTAACAAATAGAAGTTCAGTTGTGCTTGCTGCATGGTCATAGAAGCATTTTTTTAAAAAAGTCCACAGAAGAATAGAATAATTTTCTTTAAATTTAGAAACGAAAGACATATCTAGGAAAGAAAATTAAAACAAGTATCAAATTCTTATAAAAATATAGGTTTTGTTAAGTAATTTTCATTAATCAATATAAACCATTCTAGACTCATAATCCTTTCTGTATTTATCCATTTTATTTTTATTTTTACCAATTAATTGAAACAAAAAGAACTATAATCCTAATTACCTTAAGAATAATAAAATAACCTTTCCAATTGGCATCCCAATTGATATCCCAGTTGGCATCCCAGTTGGCATCCCTGGTACCTTCAGATCTATAATTCTTAACCATAACTTTAGCTACTGGAATAAATTACTAAACATACTCATTAGAAGTAGAAATCTCATTCAAAACATAAATTTAAAATTTAGCCATGTTTTGTGAACAAACTTCTGAAATTCCTGTAGCTATTGTCGCAATGTTTGCAACCACACTTCTTTCTATACAACAGACTGTAAATAACTAAGTATGCTAATCTCAAGAGACATAGAAGAATAGACATGCTTCATCCTGTTATTAACTCAAAAAAAGTTAACAAACCCTATATTTAGAAAATACTAAAGCTTTTAAACTAAAACTATAGCAAATAAAAAAGTCACCCAATCTTTACCTTTATCTGGAATCATCTTACCCTATTTAGACTTTATAATACTACTCATACCTTCGACAATACCTGAGTACTAAAGATGATAAGAAACAACAATTTTACTAAATACCTAAAATTGCATACACGTCCTTCATTACCTGTCCTATAAAATTAAAAAATCATTGTCTGATTCCATGGTTTGAAACCAAACCCCAATGGAATATGACATAAGTTCACAACAACTTAGCTTTTGTGAAAACAATATTATTTGTAGCTAGAATTAACTCAATTAATTTATCAAAAAAAAGCAGGTAAAAAAACCTGAATATAATCAATCTATATAGATTGCCAAATCTGTCAGTAATAGGTACGTTTTGTAGTATCAGATTACCCTTTCCTTTTGGATTGTTCTATAAACAAATAAAACAATATTCAGAAGTTTGATGACAAAGTGCTCTAAAATAAATATTTCAGAATTTCTTTCATTAGCTCAAACAAAAACCAATAAAATCAACCAAATCAATCAGTCAGGTACCTGGATATGCAAAAAGAGAATATTTACATTTAAAAAGAACTCTATCCATTATTGTTGAAAAAAATTATTTTTACAATAAATTTTATCTCCATTTATCAGTCTGTACTGATTCTGAGACAAGATTTCATAGTCCCCCTCTTTATCCTGTGACTAAATTAAATCTTGTAAAGAATAGTCTTACCAGATTATTGTGTTTTTTTACTACACTTTCACTTATAATTGCTTTAATTTTGCAAAAGAAAATACACTCATTTAGTTTGGTCTTTCCTGATCATGTTGAAGTAGATTATTTTTTAAAAACCAACCATGCCTCTCTTACAATATGAGTGAATGAGCCACACTTGCGATGTGACTCCGACTGCTAAACAAACACGTGGCAGTCTTAAAGCGGAGTTCCACCCAAAAATTGAACTTCCATTTTTCCGGTTCCTCCCCCCTCCGGTGTCACATTTGGCACTTTTCATGGGGGAGCAGATACCTGTCTAATACAGGTATTTGCTCCCACTTCCGGTGATAGATCGCCGCAGATTCCATTGTGATCTACGCCATGTCCGCCCCCCTCCGCTCCCCGCTGTCTTCTGAGAGACACACAGGTCCCAGAAGACAGCAGGGACCAGTGAGGGCGTGCAGCGCGACTCGCGCATGCACAGTAGGGAACCAGGTTGTGAAGCCGCAAGGCTTTACTTCCTGATTCCCTTACTGAAGATGCCAGCGCCTGCACCCGGGAGCCAAGGACATCATGGGCACCCTGGACAGATAAGTGTCCTAATGTTAAAAGTCAGCAGCTGCAATATTTGTAGCTGCTGACTTTTTTTTTTTCGGTGGAATTCCGCTTTGAGTTCAGCTCTCAGTACAGACACATATACAGAAAGTTTATATTGTCATTCCATTGTGCCAATATCTAGATCTATCTATATAAGCACAGGAATTTTTTTTCCCGATAAATGTCCATTAAAAGTTGAAACAGTGACTTTTGCATGATAAATTTACACAATTGTGGCTCTATCACTCACACTGCATCATTTGAGTCAAGATGTATCAACTGACAATCCTTTCTTTTTTAACATCCAATTTTGCCACTAGGTGAAGTTGTGTGCATTGACACCTTCAGTTTTTCTTGTAATAACACCTTTAGCGTAACAAAAGGATGTTTTCAAAAAAATGATGCAAAAACCACAATGTGTCTGACCTGTAGTATTGGACAATACACTCCTAACACATTTAATGTAAAAATACCAACAAAACTGTCTCATCACCCACATACACTTGAATGTAAAATGTCTGAGAGAGATCTCTATATTAATCAAAAATACTAAATTAATAAGGGCTTTCTTTAGATCTTCCCATGATTGTATACAAGGTCTCTCCTGTTATTAAACATATTTGCCCTATATCCTCAGTAAGCCCTAATAATTCATTAAAATTTGCCCAGACAGATACTTTGTCTGCAAAAATCTCAATGAACTCTCGAGAAAAGTTAGTAAGGCCCAAAAAAAAAATCTTTTTTTAAAAAAACAATTACTTTAGTAAGTGATAATACCTTTTAAATATATATTTTTTCTAATCCATGAACCCTCTTCCAGGTATCTGGAAGATTTAACACAAACATTTGTTGTGCTCTGATCCACAGAAATGAAAACTGTCATGGCATGACTGACCAGTCTGTGTAGCTGGATCTGCATTTCTCTGTTGGTAGTACACATACTTTCCAAACAGTGCACAGAAGATAATCTATTACTGTCAGTCATAGCGGACACACTTTGTACCCTTCATTGTACAATTGGTCATAATCTCGTTTATTGTTTTTATCATTTTTAACATTTGTAACTTTTTTTAACATATTTTGATTGTTCATGTGCAAAAATCATGTACACTGCTTTTTAATATGACTTTCTTGATTATAGCAAAGACAAAAAATTGTTTAGAGGACAATCTCGTGAAACTCACATATTGGGTCCTGTCAATGAACTGCGATTGGCCATTTCCCCAGGAAAAACTCCTCCCCCAACCAAAGTCTTTACTTTTACCAGAAATAGTTTTTGCAAAAACTTTTAACAGTTGGCTTTTAGGATTTTTAGATTGAACAAAACTTTCATATTATAATATTTTTGCTGGGTAGCCTTAAGTAAATTAGGACAATCTACTTCTACTACCTTTATTTAATAACCAAATCCAAGTTTGGAATCTTTTGTAAAAATTACTCAATCCTTAACTTTTTATTTCCTGCAACCAGATCTGTAGGATTTTGTTCTTTTCCATGTACCTAATTTACATACAGTTCTTTCTACAATCTCAATCAATGGAATTTTCTAAAAACTTTGTTCTGCCCCTTGTATGTGCTTTATGACCACATGTAATAACACATATTTTCTGTTGTTCAGGGCTGAAATATTCATAAAAATTTACATGCAGCGTTAAACTTAGTTTCCTTATTAAATAACTGCTTTACCCTCTGGCAATTACCCCACTACTGCATGTATTCCATATATATAGCAAGTATCAATTCCCGATAGTACAGGGATATACTTCTGAGCGTTGAAATATTAACCACCCTATGTTATCTTCTTAAACAAACACACTCACCCCTTGTTTAGAATGATATTCTTGTATGCGCTTAAAAAAACAAGATGAATAATGTCTTTTAACTTTGTCCAAAAACTCTCGGAAGATGTCATTCACAAAGTGTTGAAAGGTGGCTGGGGCGTTGCATAACCCAAATGGCATGACAAGGTATTCAAAGTGCCCGAAACTAGTCCGAAATGCTGTCTTCCATTCATCTCCTTCGTGGATGCAAACTAAATTGTAGGCACCATGTACGTCAAATTTTGTAAAGACTTGAGCAGATCGGAATCTTTGAAAAAGCTCAGGAACAAGAGGGAGCGGATAACGATTCTTGATCATGATCTCGTTGAGTTCCCAAATAATCCACACAAAAGGTCTAAGTGATTGATCCTTTTCTGGACAAAGAAAATACCAGCACCAGCAGGTGAAGAAGATGGTCAAATTAATCCTTTCTAGAGACTCTCATCGATGTAAAGTCGTAAGGCTTCAAGTTCATTTTCAGATAACAGAAAAGTCCGCCCAAAGGGACCTCTGCACCTGGAAGTAATTCGATAGGGCAGTCATATGGCCGATGAGGTAGTAGAGTAATAGCCTTCCTCTTATCGAATACATCCAAGTACTCATGGTAGGCTGGTGGCACTGATTGGCTGGTACTGGTTACAGGCTGGACTGTCAGACAACTTGAGGGTTACTGGATTCTGGGGCAAAACGGTGTTTCAAGCAGTATTCAGATTGGAAGGAGATCCTCCCCAAGGGCCAATCGATCTGAATGTTATGCGCCCGGAGCCACGGGATCCCAAGATTGATGGAGAACATAGTATGTCAAAACAGAGGAATTCTTGGTGACCAGAGTTTGTCAGGATTAAGATAGGGATAGTCTCTTGTGTCACAGGTCCTGATCTGGAAATGGTCCCATCAGCCAGATGGACTTCAAGTCTCTGTTTCTTGTTTTTATGCGGAATTTGTAGTTTTCTTGCCAAGGTAATGTCTAGGAAGCAACTGCATGCACCAGAGTCAACCATTGCTTGGAACTGGATTATTCCTTCTGCCACCTGCAATGAGATGGGTAAAACAAGGTGAGCTGGAGAAGATCTTGGAAACTTGGAAGTAGACAGGACATGGAGGGAGGAACTTACTGTGTCTCACAGTTACGTAGGAAGTATCCAGTACCCCCGCAGTAGAGGAAGGATAGCCTAATGCCTCCGCATCTTTTCATGTGGAGATAAAGCACTACGTACCAGTCCCATCTGCATTGGTTCTCCTTCAGTTGCAGGAGCAGGTGGGGAAATAGGCATAGGTGTAAGTGCGGATGGAATCCTGGGCAGCATCCAAGTGGGTCTGTAGGAATTAGTCTTTTCTGATCTTCGCTCGAGCTGAATGGCCAGTTTGATGAGGCCTTCAAGGCCCCAAGGGGAGCCTCAGCTCTGGCTAATTTGTAGTTAAGGGCTTCGGACAGACGGAGCCAATACTGGTATTTAAGGATGGTCTCATTCCATCTGGTATCTGTGGACCATTTACGTAAATAAACGATATAATCCTCAACTGGGTGTCGCCTTTGTTGCAGGGTATGAAGGGCAGTCTCTGCAGTTGCCACACGTTTAGGATTGTTGTAGAGTTGTGCCATGACATCAAGGAATGCGCAGACAGAGTTGATCACAGGACTTTTCTGCTCCAGAAGATGGTGGGCCCACGACTGGAGTTCATCTGAGAGAACCCTACTTTCACGGTTTCCAGAGAAAAAGTCCTTGGCTGAAGTGCAAAATGTAGAAGGCAAGCCACCTGGAATGCCCTGAACTTTCGTCGGTCCTCCGAGAAGCATTCAGGGACTGGTACCCTGGGTTCTGGAGGTGGCATAACCACAGCGGGAGCAGAGGCAGAATGTTCTTGGGCAGGAACACCTGAAGCAGAGGGTGCAGCAAGTAGATTCTGGTGAACAGGTGCAGATGACACAGCAAGGCTCTGTAGGCGACCTTCCAGCTGAAAGTAACCTTCTTGCAAGTTTTTCACCACTTGGGTAAGGGCTGTAACTTGCTGGCATAGAGTCTCTAATAGGGAAGCACCTCTTTCAGCCTCAGACATTATGGCTGGATTATACTGTCAAGTACCATACTGGAGGCTGAGGTGATGAGAGGGCTCCCCTTGCGGCTGAGTGCAGAGTACCTCTGGAGTTGGTGACAGAGGATGCTATGCCCATAGATGCACGGGGTTACCTGCAGATGAAGTTGTCTGATGGCTCCAGATGTGGGACACGCTGGAGCAGAGAAGGTGGTCACAGCCAATGATTCTCTGGAGATACTGGTGGATCTTGACAGATGGGTAAGCAGAAAGCAACGTCAGAAGCGAGGCCGAGGGTCAAACACCGGAAGTCAGTCAGGAGCAGAGGCAGGAAGTGTAGTCAAGATCAAGCCAGGGTCAAACACAGGATGTCAATCTGGAACAGGCAGAAGCAGGTCCGTGAAGCAAGCCAGGTTCAGAGCCAGAAGAGAAGCCAGAGCAGGTCAGGGTAAGCGGGGTCAGTAACAGGTAATCAAAACAGGAGCACAACTGCACTATGTGAATCCATGTTTATGTTTATACATTTACTACGTATATGATTTTAAATGGTACACAATATAGGACATAATTTGTAAAACATGTATACACAATAGAGTCTGTGCGACACCAACCATTACACCTTAAAAGTGAGAAAAAACCTCTTCTTTCCTGGAGTCAATTTTTCCAATGGACCGCAAAGATCTGAATGAATTAAGTCCAGAGGTTTCTTAGCTCTGTGGTACTCTGCTTTGGAAAGGCTTTTCTTGTCATTTTTCCTTTTATACAGCTGGTGCATTTCATTGTTTGATCACATGGACTAGTTTTTATTCCACTTGCATAGCCATTCTCAATTAATTTCTTTATTATGTCAGTACTTCTGTGCCCAAGTCATCTGTGCTATGTGTGAATGCAGTTTGAATGTTTTTCCTCTTTGGCAGTATTAACCACCTCATTGAAGATGATGCTGTTCATCTGTAACTTTAGCCATTTCAAGTAAGATATCCCCTTTTGTGATGGCACAACTGTCCTCTTGGAAGTTCACTACAATGCCTTGTTTTGTGAGCTTCTTCACTGACAAAAGATTTGTTTCAAAAGCAGGGACATAGAGGACATTTTTCACAGGTACTGTATCTTTCTGGTGACAATCTGAGAAATAGGACAGTAAAGAAAAGCATCTCCTATTCCTTCTGATTCCATTATTTGCCCATTAGCTGTGGGGTTTCTGTCATTTGTCATGTGACTCGTAGCGCCTGAATAAACAAACCATGCCTCCAAAAATGAGGTGCAAACTTTGGATTGAATAATATAGCAAAATCAGTTTGTTCCTTCACATATTTGGCCTTTTTGTAGTTTTTTTTTTAACAGTAAATGTTTTTTTATTTAAAAGAAAATTATATATATATCATAACAATGACACAGTACATGAACATCAAGCATATACAATAAGTCACACGGTCTGAGTTGACAATATAGTTACAGCTAGCAGTTATTCATTCAAGCATACAATGACATCTAATAATTAAAGCATTTTAGCAGTCATATTCCTAGCAGTATTGATGGATCATAGTAGGAGTGGAAAAGGGGGGGGGGTCTAGGAAAGGGGAGAAGAGGGGGGGGGGGGCGGGGGGGAGAGCGGATGAGAGGGAAGGGGTTATATAAATCCTACACCAGAATAGCATTGCTATGTAGCTGCTGCCACAAGACACTATAGGATAGAGTCAGAGCACCGGGGATTACCAGCTGCCCCGAGTCTCCTATCCATGTGCATCAACCCATTGACCAGACTTTATCAAATTTTTTAGGGCAATTTCTACTCTCATATGTCAACTTGTACAAAGGTAGGACAGAGTTTATCGTGGTCATCCACATATGTTGTGTGGGGGGGCGGGCTGCTTCCACCTGAGAAGAATCTCCCATCTGGCATAGTATAGAGCATAGAACAAGAACAGTTTGTCGTGTCTGGATGCTTCAATGTTTTTCATATTGCCCAGTAGCGCTAAGGCAGGGTCCAACCTAAGGGACCAGTCCCCAAAACGTGCCCAGGACTTCCATCACTCCCTCCCAGTATGGACGTGGTACGGGGCACGACCATACCATGTGAAAAAAAGTTCCAGGAGACACACCACATCTGGAGCAGAGAGCGTTCGTTCCCGGATATATACTGGCTAGCCTCACTGGGGTGTAATATGCCCTATGTAGGAACTTAATTTGAATGAAGTGATCCTTTGGTGAGATCATTTTTGTGGTATAGTCAGACACCTTATCTTCCCAGCTATCGTCTGTCAGCTCTTGGGATGTCAGTCTTCCATTTATTAAAAACCTTAGTCAGGGATGCCATATGTGCAATTGAAAGGTAGAAGTAAAGGGAGGACAGGGGTTTGTCCATGACTTTAGCAATGAGCAGTCGTTCAACTGCGTCAGTCTGAAGGGTCTGGGGGCCAGGGAACTGGGCTTGTACCGCATGTTTTAGTTGATAGTACCTGAACTTCATGGAAGCAGGGATGTTATGTTTAGTTTTCAGTGTTTCAAAGGAGGAAAAGGACCCTTCATGGTAGATATGTTTAATAGTTACTATCCCTCTGACCGCCCACAACTGAGGGTCCGGAAGCCCATAGAGATGTGATAGCAGGTGATTACCCCACAGGGGCATATGGGGGGAGATGACCGAATCCGACTTATAAATAGCTCTTGCCTTTTGCCATACCTGTATAGTTGTGCGCATTAAAGACGTTACCTGGGGGTGGGCCTTGGGCCGTCTGTAGGCTAAGTTAGTTAAAGCCGCATAGGATCCCAGAATGGCCGCCTCAAGGGTCACCACAGGGTTCTGCCTGGGCTGGTCAAACCACCACCGGACAGTTACCAGGACTGCCGCCCAAAAGTAAAGCTGGAAATGTGGCAACGCAAGTCCTCCCTGGGACAGGGGGAGCTGGAGCGTCTTTCTTGCCAGTCTCAGAGCTTTCCCAGCCCAGACAAAAGTGGAAACAATGGAATCCAATTTTTGAAAAAAGGATTTGGGAATGAGGCACGGAGCGTTCCTAAAAACTTAGGTGAACTTGGGGAGATAGACCATTTTTACCAAGTTCACTCTGCCCACCAGAGACAGCGGCAGGGTCCTCCAAAGTTGGCATTTCTTGCCAAATTGGGTCAGGAGGGGGGAAAGGTTATCCTCCATGTAGGCTTGGGGAGACTCTCTAACAATTACCCCAAGATATTTAAATTCATCTACCCATTGGAGTGGTGTGTTGGTAGCCACCCTGGGGCCCGAGCTTTTAAGGGAAAAAAAGGACTGACTTATCCCAGTTGACGCGAACCCCAGAGTACCCGCCGAATTGATCTATTATCTCAAGTGCAGAGCTCAGGGAGGCTCCTGCATCGGCCAAGTACAGCAGGGTGTGATCCGCGTATAGTGAAATTTTTTCTTGAAGCACTGTATTCCCTTGACCTGTGGATTTTAGCGTAGCAGGATTGCCATGGGCTCAATTGCCAGGGCAAAGAGTCCCGGGGACAGGGGACAACCCTGCCTGGTACCCCTATGCAGACTAAAGGGGGGGGACAACAGGCCATTAACCCGTATCCGGGCAGTCGGATCCCTGTATAGAAGTTAAATCCAGGAGATAAACCTGGGCCCAAATCCAAAGTGCTCCAATACCTCCCATAGGAAAAGCCACTCGACAGAGTCGAATGCCTTTTCGGCATCAAGCGCCGCCACCACACCCGTATCCCCCTCTGCAGCTAAGTCTATATGGGTAAATAGCCTACGAATATTGATGTCCGTTCCTCTGCCCGGCATAAAGCCAGACTGATCCGGGTGGACCAAGGCCGTGATCACCCGGCTCAGCCTGGTCGCCAAAATTTTGGCCTTTTTGTAGTTTAGTTTGTTTTTGCATTCTAGCTTTCCAGTTCCTGCAATCTGCTTTTAAATGACCATGTTTCTTGCACACAAAACATTCACGTGTTTCTTGTTGCATGTTACTGTTTTTATCCCTATTTCTTGTCTTTAAAACAGACTCTGCAACAGGAGCACCTTCAGTATTAATGCTTTCTGTTTTATGCTTATATTCATCCACAAGCTTACCCTTAACATATTCCAATGTCAGTTCATCATCTGGAAGGAGTATATTAAGGTAAGATTTTTATCCTTTAACATCACATTTTATTGTATATAATGTTTGTTAATATATTGTATTTCTTTCCTCATTCCCTAATTACCATGATTGTAATACGCTGTGAATGTCCCCTTTGTCCTCATGCATGCTGGATTTTTATGTAATTTTTTTTGTCCTTCATACATATTTGCCTTCACTTACCTCCCCAGCATGCTCTCCTGGGCCTTTATTCACCTCATGTAGTCACTTAACAATATATTTTATCAGCTCCATAGTAGTGCTTTACCCTAAATACCCCCCAAAATGTGTAAAAATGTGATTTGTGCTTTAAATTCACGCAGAGTGGCAGAGGCTTTTTTTTGGTGTCCCAAAATCATTTGGAACCCTCCCTCCCCCCAACTGCTAACTCAGCTGATAACAATCCTCTATCTGCTGACTTTGCCAAACCCATACACACTATACCTACCTCTTTTGTGGTCAGATTTATGGATGAATTCCCCAAAGCATGTAGTGCAAGGGCCTGCCTGAATACTTTTAAATGGTACTGTTTGAAGTTTTTGTATCCTATTATTATCTTGATAGGTAATAGTAGAATGTAAAAATGTGCTAAAATGTGTACAGTGTGTATTTATCTCTTTGTATTATGACACTTCTTATCTGTCCAGTGGGCTGCCAATAGTGTAAAGTAAGGAGGGGCTGGCCAAAGTAATCCACATTATTTAGGCATTCATCTCTCAATGAAGTAGAGAGGGTTACCTGTCCAAAACATCTCCCCCCCATACAATTTTACAAATGGCCCATGAGAGGATGAGGGGGGGGAGGAATCTGATAGGTAGACCTTATACCTTGGTCTTTAAATACTCCCTAAAATAAATGTTATACTGATGTTGGCCAAGAATGTTTGTGTCTAATCTGCTTTCCATGTTTATGTGCAAAATGATTAATTTCTTTTTCTTGTTTGACTCCACAGTTTCCTTCCAACCCACAGGAATGGCAGACTGCGGCCTCCCACTTTGCCCAGCGGTGGGACTTTCCTAACTGCGGAGGGGTAATTGAAGGGAAACACGTCCACATCGTCCCACCACCCAACTCGGGGTCATACTATTATAATTATAAGGGGTTCAATAGTATTGTGATGTTGGCAGTGGTGTCGGCTACTTATGAGTTCCTGTATGTGGACGTGGGGAAGAATGGCCGGATGACCGATGGTGGAGTCATCGCCCAGACGGAGTTCTACAGGTGTCTCCAGAATGGCAGCTTGGACTTGCCACCTCCAGAAGACAATGTGGAAGGACTCCAATTCGTCTTCGCTGCTGATGAAGCGTTTGCGCTGGGGGACCATCTTATTCGGCCATTCCCTATGAGGACCCTCACCCCGGACCAGAGGGTTTTTAATTACCGGCTGGCCAGAGCCAGGAGAGTGGTGGAGAACACGTTTGGAATCATGGCCAGCCGGTTCCGCCTATTTCTTACACCCATACACATGGCGGAGTATAAACTGAATCATATCATCCTGGCGTGCTGTGTTCTTCACAACTTTTTAAGGCGAAATTCTGTCAACTATGTTGCCTCAGTTGGGCCTGAGGCCGGAATTCAAGTAAATTAACCAACCCTGATGGCTCTTGAAAGTGGCCGTCCTGGCTTGCCCCCCCTGAGTGCCCGCGAGGTCCGTCTTAGATACCTTGATTACTTTGCGGGTAGGGGTGCCATCAATATGCCAGACAATGTCTGATACATTTTTAAAATAAAAAATCATTTTAACTACTAAAATCTTTGGTGACATTTACTGCTTGTGTTTCTTTTAGCTGACCCTGACAGAAATGTGGGGAGTCCTGAAAATGTCATGATTGTGTAACATTAAAAAGCACTGTTGGGTGTTATTTACTAAAGGAAAATACACTTTGCACTACAAGGGCACTTGAGCCTGCCCTTGTAGTGCAAAGTGGATTTGCCCTTAGGAAATAACCCCCATTGTCACTGAAAACACCAATTTTACCACAACAAAATTTTAGGAGCATTGAAACAATAATCCACACCTTGAGTATCAATCTTTTTAATACCAGCACAATCACATGTGCATTTTCTAAGAGGTTTTTAAAACAAACCAACATGTTTGTTGTATAACAATTTTTTGGGTTATTAATAAATTATTATTATTATTATTATTATTATTATTATTATTATTAATAAAAGTAGAAATGTCCATTTAAGGTAAAACAGGCATGGTTCAAACAAACAAGAAATACACAAATCTGGAACTTACAAAGTTTAACTTTTGTAGAAATTGAAGGCAATATCAGACATGAGTATTTATAAACTGTGCTTGATATTGCGTTCAGATGGGGTGAAGTTACCCCTGGAAAAGCCAAATTTTGAAGATGCACACAAATTGCCGAATGTCAACATGTGCTAGCTGCCATCACGGGGGATCAAGGGATGTGTTTTGGGGGTGCAACCCCTTCCTCTCAGCTAATTTATTGTTGAGGAAGGGGTGGCACCCTCAAAATGCCTACATTGATCTCCCGTGATGGCAGAAAGCACATGTTGACACACTGTGTGCATCTTCAAAATTTGGCTTTGCTATAAAATGGCAAAAAATGTTAAAAATTCTTACATTCCAAATACCACAAAAAAGGAAGGGATTTGGAGGCGTTTTAAACTCTCCCTAAAACATCAATGATGTTCTTCATTTTGTTTTTAACATTATTGATGTTTTTCTGGATGTTTTCCAAGTCCCTATTACACCCCATGATCTCCCCGATTAGGATCTTTCAATGGTGAAATGACCTGGATCCACAACATCACGATCACCTAAAAATATAGAAACAAAAACATACCATGTATTATAAATATGCCGGCATCCATCTCTTACCTGAGCCTATGGTCACAGACACTCATCTGTTGTGGTGACTATTTCCACCACGTCTCCTTCCTCCTCCTCCTGTTGGCTTTGGGGGATTTCACCTTCTTCATGAGGTGGGGGGTCTGTTGTCTCTTCTGATGAGTGGTGTCCTCCGAGTCTTTTCTCCCCTATGTAAAAAAAAAAAAATAGGTATACTTAGCACACAGATATTTGATGGCAGAAATAGGAATATGAAACATTGCTTGGAAGTGGGGTACAATTGTCTATTTTTGCAGAGTTCCAAGATGAAGAAATATTTTTTTCCTTTGTCAAGCTTGAATACTTACCTGTTTTGTACAACCTTCACCGATGGCAACACCCCTATAGAATACACTGGAGCACCTGTGTGAGCCCCCTAATAAAAAGGGTGTTCTGGTGTCCCACACTAGTGCTCCAGTATCCAGATGTGTATACAGCTGCTGAGTGTCCTCTCCTTACACAGAATCTAGTTTCCATTACATTCTAGTCTAGCAAACCCATCTAGACTCCAAAATTATTTTATAGAGAAGTAGGCTAGCAAAAATGTATTCAAATGCATATGGCCAAAACAATGGTGTTTCCTATGCCGAACGAACAATGTGCCCATGAACATGAAAGTTGCCATTTTAAACTGTACAACAGTAAAGAAAAACACATGGAGCAGCACAAACGTAATCAAAATAAAGAGTAGGAACACAGCACAACTACTTACTTTTTTGCAGCACTCTCCTGATCCTTCTGTACTGCTCGTGCTCCCTTAATTTGAGGTCCAACCACCGCTTCCTGAGCTGATCCTTGGATCGTTGTACCCCGAAATTCTTCTGCAGACTTTTGACCACTTTCGCCATGATCTTGGCCTTTCTGACATTAGGGTTGGGGTAAGGTCCATACTTCCCATCATAGTCGGCCCTCTTCAGGATGTCGACCATCTCCAACATCTCCCCAAAGGACATATTTGAGGCCTTAAATCGTCTCCCCGGGATCGGGACGTTTCTGGCTCCGGGCTTTCCTCCTCCTCCTCATTGCTGTAATTAACACGCACCTGTTGTGTCTCTGCCATGTGCTCTTCCCCCACTGCGCCGAACGAGAAGGGGCGGGGAATAGACTAGAAAGAACGTCAGGGGAGGGCGGAGTTTCACGCATGCGCAGTGTGTATAAAGTGTAACACGCGTGTGTAGTATGTATGATCTGTGAGCGGAGGAAGGAGTATCGGAGGTGCCGATCGTGATAACGAAGGTAAGATCTAAACTTGGGCCTATACTGCTTCTAGATTGAGGCCTGTATTGTAACAAGATTAGGAGACTTTAGCCTGACATTAGGGTTTGTCTTGTGTCTTGCAGATAAAGTGGATGGCTTCAATGACCACAACTTCCTCCTCCTGTTCATAGACAAGTACAGGGAGCTGCCCTGTCTGTGGCAGGTCAAACACCCCCAATACAATAATAAACAAAAGAGGCAGGCAGAGCTGGAGAAACTGCTGGAGTTGGTGAAGCCCGTGGTCCCCACAGCAACCATCCCCTATTTAAAAGCCAAAATTGGTGGCCTGAGGAGCACTTATCTTAGGGAGTGCAAGAAAGTCACGGATTCCCAGAGATCAGGACCTGCAGCAGATGACGTTTATGTCCCCAGGCTGTGGTACTATGAGAGACTGCGTTTTCTGTCAGACCAGACTGGAGTCAGAGAATCCCTCTCCACTCTTCCTTCCACCCTATCTTCGGGGGGAATAGACTAGGCCGGGAATAGACTAGAAAGAACGTCAGGGGCGGGCGGAGTTTCACGCATGCGCAGTGTGTATAAAGTGTAACACGCGTGTGTAGTACGTATGATCTGTGAGCGGAGGAAGGAGTATCGGAGGCGCCAATCGTGATAACGAAGGTAAGATCTAAACTTGGGCCTATACTGCTTCTAGATTGAGGCCTATATTGTAATAAGATTAGGAGACTTTAGCCTGACATTAGGGTTTGTCTTGTGTCTTGCAGATAAAATGGATGGCTTCAGTGACCACAACTTCCTCCTCCTGTTTATGGACAAGTACAGGGAGCTGCCCTGTCTGTGGCAGGTGAAACACCCCCAATACAATAATAAAAGCCAAAATTGGTGGCCTGAGGAGCACTTATCTTAGGGAGCGCAAGAAAGTCACGGATTCCCAGAGATCAGGACCTGCAGCAGATGACGTTTATGTCCCCAGGCTGTGGTACTATGAGAGACTGCGTTTTCTGTCAGACCAGACTGGAGTCAGGGAATCCCTCTCCACTCTTCCTTCCACCCTATCTTCCACCCCAGCTGAGGCTTCCGATGTCCAACCTGGGACTTCCAGCCAGGAAGAAGTGGAGGAGCCCAGCTGGAGCCAGGTATAGCATTCTTCTACAGATTTCAGGTCAATAAATAAATGATGTTTACTAGATGTTATTATTGATCACTAATTGCTGAATTAATAAAGTGTTTGACATATCAATAGACAGTAGTGGGCACAAATAATTGGGACAAGAATGAAAAATGCTGAACTCAGAATGATAGTCTGTTATATTTGTTAACTTTCAATTAGCAACAGTCATGAGGTGAAAAGTGTGTGTGATTGATGAAGAAAAAACTAAAACGATGTCCCTTTTTCATACACAGGAAGACCTCAGCCAGGACGAGGCTCTGGAATGTGGCACACAGGAGTAGGCTATGGAATGTGGCAGCCAGGAGGAGGCAGGGGTTAGTAGCAGCCAGGAGGAGGCGGGGCTAAGTGGCAGCCAGGAGAAAGCCGGCCCAGTAGGAGCCTGACAGAATCGCAGGTTCCTCCCCTCCGCCTTCCAAACAAAAGACCCAGGAAGGGGAGTAACGTGCAGGATTCAGCAATCAGGCTGATTCAGGAGGCTTCTGCGTCCCTCAGGGCCACCCCCATTCCTGAAGAGGCCTTTGCCTGCATGGCTGCCACCAAACTGCAGGGCATGCAGGAGGGCCAATGCCTCATGTGTGAGGGCCATCTTTACAAAACACTAACTAAGGGGGTGAGGGGTGAAATCACACACAAAACCCACCTGTGTGAGTTGGACCATTCTCCTCCTCCTCCTACCACAACTCCACCACCACAGCCACAGCGTGGAAGGAAGCGTGGAAGGAAGACCAGAGAGTGATGGCCCTGGGTTCAGTCTAGTCTGACAAAAGATGCAGGCTCTTGTATGACCACAGCCTGGGGACACAGATGTCATCTGCTGCTGTTCATGATCTCTTGAAATTCTGGACCAGAATGCACTCCCTTAGATATGGACTCCTCAGGCCACCAATTTTGCAGTAAAATAATTGATGTGTGCCCTGGGGGCCAAAGGCTTCGCCAATTTCTGCTGTTTCTCCAGCGTTGCCTCCCTCTTTGTTTGGTTCTGATCCCTTAATAAAGGATTTTGTGTTTCAATTATACTTGCCTATGTGTGTTTTCCTTCAAAATGGACAGTTTGTTTGTGAGGAGGCAGGTACATTTCAAAAATACAATGTGAAATTAACAAGAGACACCAACACCAAACAATCTTGAGATTAAATAATACAAGATAATAATGGTGTTGTGGTAACTTGACACACAAAACACACCCAAAAATATTCTGGAGTTAAAAAAAAAAAGGATCAGGCTTGAAAAAAATACTAACCAAAAAATTAAGAAACAAAAAAAAATTGGAATCAGATGTGACAAATACAAATATTATATTGATGAAATCATGATAAATAATAAAGAAATACGTTTGTGAGAAGTCTGTGTGAATACCAGCAGCAAAACTACTTCATTCTTCTAGCATTATAAAGAAGAACATACATAGTTACATAGTAGGTGAGGTTGAAAAAAGACACAAGTCCATCAAGTCCAACCTATGTGTGTGATTATGTGTCAGTATTAGATTATATATCCCTGTATGTAGCGGTCATTCAGGTGCTTATCTAATAGTTTCTTGAAGCTATCAATGCTCCCCGCTGAGACCACTGCCTGTGGAAGGGAATTCCACATCCTTGCCGCTCTTACAGTAAAGAACCCTCTACGTAGTTTGAGGTTAAACCTGTTTTCTTCTAATTTTAATGAGTGGCCACGAGTCTTGTTAAACTCTCTTCTGCGAAAAAGTTTTATCCCTATTGTGGGGTCACCAGTACGGTATTTGTATATTGAAATCATATCCCCTCTCAAGCGTCTCTTCTCCAGAGAGAATAAGTTCAGTGCTCGCAACCTTTCCTCATAATGAAGATCCTCCAGACCCTTTATTAGCTTTGTTGCCCTTCTTTGTACTCGCTCCATTTCCAGTACATCCTTCCTGAGGACTGGTGCCCAGAACTGGACAGCATACTCCAGGTGCGGCCGGACCAGAACCTTGTAGAGTGGGAGAATTATCGTTTTATTTCTGGAGTTGATCCCCTTTTTAATGCATGCCAATATTCTGTTTGCTTTGTTAGCAGCAGCTTGGCATTGATGCCATTGCTGAGCCTATCATCTAAAAGGACCCCCAGGTTCTTTTCCATCCTAGATTCCCCCAGAGGTTCTTCCCCCAGTGTATAGATTGCATTCATATTTTTGCCACCCAAATGCATTATTTTACATTTTTCTATATTGAACCTCATTTGCCATGTAGTCACCTACCCCATTAATTTGTTCAGGTCTTTTTGCAAGGTTTCCACATCCTGCAGAGAAGTTATTGCCCTGCTTAGCTTAGTATCGTCTGCAAATACAGAGATTGAACTGTTTATCCCATCCTCCAGGTCGTTTATGAACAAATTAAATAGGATTGGTCCCAGCACAGAACCCTGGGGAACCCCATTACCCACCCCTGACCATTTCGAGTACTCCCCATTTATCACCACCCTCTGAACTTGCCCTTGTAGCCAGTTTGTAAACAATTTTAAACATTGCAGCCTGAAGAAAGTGCTATATCCATTCCGAATGCTAATTTTACCAGACCGAGCTGTTCTGTCTCGGAATTTATTCTAAGCATGCGTGGCACTTTGTGCTTCGGAATTGGCCACACACGGTCTGTTGTGTTACACTATGTGATTTATAATGCTCTGTGTCTTTCTGTTCCCTCTGTCTATCTGAACTCTTTCTCTCACTGTAGTTCTGTATATTCTCCTCCCCTTCCTCTCTCTGATTCATTGTGCACAGTATACCTCATTGCTGTAACATCTTTACATGTGGCTTACAACTTGAACGTTTTTCTACCTATGGATACCCATCATTAAACGGAACATTCGACAGGATTCATCGTTTGTCTTTCCATACAGTGAGTTATCCATTGAGTTAAGCTGTCTGAATTGATGCAAGGGATAAATAGATCACCAGGTCATGTAAGCTCTATGTCAGGAGTCTCAAACTGGCAGCCCTCCAGCTGCTGCAAAACTACAAGTCCCATCATACCTGTGGGAATCATGCTTGTAACTGTCAGCCTTGCAATGCCTCATGGGACTTGTAGTTTTGCAACAGCTGGAGGGCCACCAGTTTGAGACCCCTGCTCTATGTGAAGCTGAAGATAACGTTTATTGCCTTGTAGTTGAGTCAGAACAGTAGAAAAATGGAGTTCCTCAGCCTAATTGCAAGATTTCTGCATACAGTACTGACACAGACAAGATTTACTGCCCTCATTGCAAGAAAGATTGAGTCAGCAGCACATGGAATCCTCATAACCTGAGACCAGGCTGCAGGGTGTCATATTACAGCACACAGATCCTGCCTGCTTATCACTGAGTCATTCTCTGCCTGTGTCATGAGTCACCACAGCTCTGAATGTGAATACACAGCCACTCCAACACAAGACACTGAGCCAACGGACTTACCCAAACGCTCAGTCAAACCCACCTGGAAAGTGATGTATAATTATGAAGCCTTAAGAACTGAATTGTTTAATAGCTTGAAGCTATTTTGGGAAAAGATTGCTTCTGAATCAAATAGAGTGTCTGTTGAAGGTGAATTACTGACACTAGAGGGCACCATTAAACAACTCTCTATCTCTTATGAGCTCTATCAGCTTACCAGTGACAAGATCATTATTGTCTTACAAAATATGAACACAGAACTTTCACTCGAGGAATTAAAGAATTTCAAGGCTCTTAATCTGGAAAGAGACAGTTTTATCCAGCAAACCAAATTAAAGGCAGAAGCAAAGTTAAAGCTGCTACAGGACACTGTATCTCACAGATCTGTTTCCACCAGACATTCTAAAAGGTCTTCTAGAAGTCATAGTTCAAGATACTCAACACTCAGTGAGCGACTCATTAGTGCCCGCGCTGAAGCGGAGGCCAGCAAGGTGCAGGTCGCATATGCAGAAAAGAGAGCAGAGTTGGAAGCTCAAACAGCACGTCAAAGAGCAGAGTTGGAAACGGAGTCAGTGCTTTAGACTGCACGTCAAAGAGCAGAGTTGGAAGCTCGCACAGCACGTCAAAGAGCAACTATAGAAATCTTAAATGAACAGTGTAAACATGACGCAGCTATGGCAAGGCTAAGGGTTCTAGAGCAAGCTATCAGTGCAGACGAAGGTGCAAGTGAGAAAGACAGCATCAACCTAAACATAGCAGATACGGAAGATCCCCTCAAACGCACTAAAGACTATGTCCTAAGCCACTGCAGTATACACTCCATTGTCTTCAATACTCCTGGCAACTTAGAAACTCCTTCACAGCTCCAAGTTAAAGAGGTTCCAGCAACTTCCTGCATGCAAAATCACTCCAATGCATTTCCTGCCTGCCTACCTAACCTTCCTTCTTATGTCGCAGAGCATCAGAGCAAGCTGCAAGCAAGTCATCAATTTCCTGTTGGTACAGCATTGAGTCAACGTACCATTGGAACAACCGACTTCATGCAAGCAACTCACCTGAATGCATCTGCTGCACCATATTTACCTGTGTCCTTTAACAATAATGTCAAAGATAGTGCAATCAGCACCATTCAGCCAACAGCATCTCACATAAAGGCAGAGACAACTGAGACAGCTGAGTTTGTGAGGTACATACTTCGCAGAGAGCTCACAAGACTGGTCTTACAAGTTTTGATGACCAACCTGAGAACTACAGAAGTTGGAAATGTGCTTTCAGAACTGCAATCAGCGATCTTGGCATTACAGCGGCTCAAGATAGGATCTGCTGATTAGATGGCTTGGTCCTCTATCTGCTGCACGTGTTAAGCCATTAAGATCAGTTTTCCTGGACAATCCTACAGCAGGCCTCACAGCTGCATGGGAGCGACTAGAGCAAAGTTATGGCAGTCCAGAAGCTATAGAAAATGGCTTGTTCTTGCGCCTGGAAACTATCCCAAAGATATCTGGTAAGGACAACAAGGAGTTCCAGAGACTGAGCAACCTTCTCCTTGAGCTTCAGCTAGCCATCAGGAAAATCACAGAGACCAAGAATGATCCAAGTTTTTCCTATGGTGAGTACAGTCTCTTCTCACCATTTCCTAAGAGTACCAGTCTTCAGGGCAACTATAGAAGCCGTAGAGGCCCAGTATCCGTGAAAAAGACTGACATCCTTCCCACTCCTACCACAGTGGTGGCCACGGACAGACAGAGTAGGAAGATTGAAAACCCTAACAGAGAGTGTCCCATTCACAAGAAGCTACACCCCCTCAAAAAATGTATTGGCTTCAGGAAAAAGCCTCTGGAAGAGTGTAAGGAGCTTTTAAAGACATTTATGGTATGTTTCAGGTGCTGTGCTTCTACCGAACATTTTGCAAGGGACTGTAATGTATCCATCAAGTGCATAGAGTGTGGCTCCGAAGAGCATGTGCAAGCCCTACATCCGCTTGAGCCCAGCTCTGCACAACCTGCTAACACTTCTCCCAGGTTAACGTATGGCGTGGAGAATACAGACCAAGTGCCTAACTCTACCATAATTTCTTCATCCTGCACTGAAGTTTGTAGAGAAGACCGCTGTGATAAGTCCTGTGCTAAAATATGCTTGGTGAACATATACCACAAGGACCAACCAGAAAAGACTCTAAAAGCCTATGCTATCTTAGACGATCAGAGCAATAGATTGCTTGCAAAATTAGAACTGTTTACTCTATTTGAAATAAAAGGCGAAGCTCATCCTTACACCTTGGGTACCTGTAGTGGAACTACAGAGGTTTCTGGAAGAAGGGCTCATGGACTCATGGTATCTTCTCTCAAAGGTAACTTGCAATTAACCCTACCTACACTTGTCGATTGCAATCAGATACCCACTAACAGGGAAGAAATCCCTACTCCAGCTGCTGCTTTCCATCACCCTCACCTGAAGGTAATAGCAAATGAGATACCGCCGCTTGACAAAGATGCTCAGATCCTTCTTCTGTTAGGAAGAGACCTTCTAAGAGTTCACAAGGTACACAGACAAGTCAGTGGACCCCCAGATGCCCCATTTGCTCAGCGCATGGATCTAGGGTGGGTCATCATAGGCAATGTCTGTATAGGCAAAATGAAGAGACCTACCAACATTTCGTCATTTAAGACAAATGTTCTGCCAAATGGCTGAAACACTTACTTTGAGCCATGCCCATATCACTACTGGGTGAAAGAGAAGATAGCCAGCCACGAATGGCAACATGGTATCTCAGGTAACACAAGCCCTTTCTCCTGCCACGATGACGACTTTGGCTCTACAGTGTTTAATACAACCAGTGAAGATGACATACTGGCTCCTTCAACGGAAGACAAAGAATTCATCAAGGTAATGGACAATGAGTTCTTTCAAGACGACTCCAATAACTGGGTAGCACTCCTACCTTTTCGTCTACCAAGAGAGAGACTGCCCAACAACTTGCAACAGGCCATCAGTAGATTCTCTTCCTTAAAACAAAACTTAAGCAGGAAACCAGAGATGCAAAGACACTTTGTGGACTTTATGCAAAATATATTTGACAGAGATCATGCAGAGCCTGCACCCCCACTAAAGGAGGGAGAAGAATGCTGGTACCTTCCATCCTTTGGCGTGTATCACCCACGTAAACCAGACCAAATCAGAGTTGTCTTTGATTCCAGTGCTCAGCATGAAGGTGTTTCTCTCAACAACATGCTCTTTACAGGGCCTAACTTGAACAACAGTCTAATAGGAGTCTTGATTTGCTTCAGACAAGAACCTGTAGAAGTTATGGCAGACATTCAACAGATGTTTCACTGCTTCATTGTCAGAGAAGACAACAGAAACTACCTCAGGTTTCTATGGCACAAAGACAATGACATCCACTAGGAAGTTATAGACTTTCGAATGAAGGTACATGTCTTTGGTAACAGACCTTCTCCTGCAGTGGCAACTTATGGGCTAAGGAGAACAGCTCAGACTGGAGAAGAAGAATATGGATCTGATGCTCGTCAGTTTGTTGAAAGAAACTTCTACGTTGATGACGCACTCAAGTCTTTTCCAACCGCTAAAGAAGCGATTGATCTCCTCATCTGAACAAAGGAGATGCTGGTTACAGCAAACCTTAGACTGCACAAGATTATATCCAACAGCCAGGAACTTATGAATGCCTTTCACTCTGAGGACTATGCCACCAGTCTAAAAAACCTTGATTTGGGTACAGATGTGCCTCCTGTACAGCGAAGTCTGGGTTTGTTGTGGAACATCGAACAAGACACATTCACCTTCCAAGTGTCAACTTGTGACAAACCCTTCACTAAGAGAGGAGTCCTGTCGGTGAATAGCATCTATGACCCACTCGGTTTCCTTGCTCCAGTTACCATTCAAGGTAAGATTCTGCTAAGACAGTTATCTACTGAGAACATAGACTGGGATACTCCTTTACCTAGTGAGAATCAACACAAGTGGGAAAGGTGGAGACATTCTTTGAAGTCACTAGGAAAACTTGAGATTTCCCGTTGCTATGTTCCAGGTTCTATTTCAACTGTTTACCGGAGGGAAATTCATATTTTCTCAGATGCATCAGTTGAAGCTATTGCTACAGTAGCCTATTTGAAGACCTCTGAAATGAGTGGGGAATCACACTGTAGTTTTGTCCTAGGCAAGGCAAAACTCACTCCCAAACCTGCACATACCATACCAAGACTTGAACTTTGTGCAGCAGTAGAAATTGCCGAAGTTATACGAAGTGAAATGGACACTAGAATTGATTCTTTCACCTTCTATACAGACAGTAAGGTAGTACTTGGTTACATATACAACCAAACAAAACAGTTTCATGTGTATGTCAGCAACAGGGTTGAACGTATTAAGAGATTCTCCCTACCAAGTCAATGGCATTATGTTCCCACTGAACTCAATCCAGCTGACTGTGGGACCAGAGCCGTGTCATCTGATGTTCTTCTGGACAACTTATGGCTGTCACCTCCAAGCTTTTTGTGTGAGGAGTCATACTCACTGCCTATCGACTCCATGTTGCAGACTCACAAGTCTTTACCACTCACCCATAATACTTTGTATGCTATAGTGAACGCAAGACCTTTAGTGCCGGTATCTTCAGATCCTGATGCTCCAGTGATCCTTACTCCAGCTTCGCTCCTTACTCAAAAGATTGGGACTGCTGTAATATCTACAAGTGAGATTGAACCCAAGGATATCTACAGGCATCAATAGAAGCAGGTGCAGCATCTCACCAATGTGTTTTGGCATCGCTGGAGGAAGGAGTATCTTCATCACCTTCAAGGTCGTAACAAATGGCAATCATCTAAGCCTAATCTTAAGGTTGGAGATCTCATCCTTCTAAAAGACAAGGAAGTTTGTCGGAATGAGTGGCCTATGGGTCTTATTACCAAGGTTATGCCCAGTGACGATAACAAGGTCCGAAAGGTAGAAGTCAAGGTAACCAAGGGAGGAGCCACACGAACCTTCACTCGACCAATTACTTAGTTAGTACTTCTTTTGCCAGGTGAGTGACTTATGCAAGGACTAGCCATGCTGTTGGCACGGCGGGGAGTACATTGCTGCTATCTACAGGTTCTACCTTGATCTTTGGAACTCTTTGAAGACGTCATACGTCGGACTACATTACAGGTTCCAGGACATTTAACAGTATTGGACTTATTGAATATATATATAATTGTTTATGGTTATGAAATCTAAAGATTTCAGACGGGGAGTGTTGTGTTATACTATGTGATTTATAATGCTCTGTGTCTTTAAGATCTGTTCCCTCTGTCTATCTGAACTCTTTCTCTCACCGTAGTACTGTATATTCTCCTCCCCTTCCTCCCTCTGCTTCATTGTGCACAGTATACCTCATTGCTGTAACATCTTTACATGTGGCTTACAACTGCAACGTTTTTCTACCTATGGATACCCATCATTAAACTGAACATTCGACAGGATTCATCGTCTGTCTTTCCATACAGTGAGTTATCCATTGAGTTAAGCTGTCTGAATTGATGCAAGGGATAAATAGATCACCAGGTCATGTAAGCTCTATGTGAAGCTGAAGATAACATTTATTGCCTTGTAGTTGAGTCAGAACACGGTCGGAATTGACGCGATCAGATTTTGTTGTCGGAAAATTTTATAGCCTGCTCTCAAACTTTGTGTGTCGGAAAATCTGATGGAAAAAGTCCGATGGAGCCCACAAACGGTCGGAATTTCCGACAACATGCTCCGATCGCACATTTTTCGTCGGAAAATCCGACCGTGTGTACAGGGCATTAATCTGAATAAGCCTTTCCATATGTGAAGGTTAAATCTCTTTTTCACCAGAGGTAAAGAGTACCCCCTTGTCCTCTGTAATGACCTGAAAGTGGATAACTTTACACCAGGTTCACTATATGGACCACTTATGTACAGTATTTACACATGTTGATCATGCCCCCCCCTAATGTTCCCCCTAATGTTCCCCCTTAATAGCTTCTTCTAAAAGAGAATAACTTCAGGTCAGCTAATGCTTCCTCGCAGCTGAGTTCCTCCATGCCTCTTATCAGTTTGGTTGTTCTTTTCTGCACTTTCTTCAGTTGTCAGATATCTTTTTGGGAACTGGTGACCAAAATTGAACTGCACATTCCAGATGAGGTATTACTAAGGATTTGTACAGGGGCAAAATTATTTCTCTCTCTCTCTCTCTCTCTCTCTCTCTGGAGTCCATACCTCTTTTAATAAAATAAAATTATTTTGCTTGCTTTAGAAACTGCAGCTTGGAATTGCATGCTTTTATTGGGTCTATGATCTACCAGAACACCCCTATCCTTCTCCACCATTGATTCTCCCAGTTTTACTCCTCCTAGTGTGTATGATGTGTGGCTTTTTTTAGGCCCCCAATGCATAACTTTATATTTATCAACATTAAACCTCATTTAACCCATGTCCCAGAAGAAGCCTGATTAGTGACGAAACCGGTCGGGCGATAGCATCATTTCATGTCATCGTGATTGGAGGATACACCTTTGGAAACTATTGTGTCTGGTACATTCTGTTTTTAATTGTCTTTCATGTAAGTGCATTACCTTTATTAAATCTTGGTTAAAAAGGTTTTACACTATTGTGGCATTTGTCTCTCATTTGGGATATATGATCTGATGTTACGGTTGGATTGAAAGAAACCTGATGTCTCCCCCCACTGGTGGCTTGGAGCTTTTGCTGAGTGGACCTCTTTACAGACGTGGGATATCTCAGATATATATGTTGACCCGTAATAGGTGGTCAACCCTGTTTCTTAAGGGTACATCCTGTTTATTAGTGGTGGTCTCACAAGGTGGAGGAAATTGGTGACACAACAGTCAAACTTTCACTTCTTGTCATGTTTGTGAATCTTGGACTCACTTGTTTTATTTTTATTTTCATTTTTATTAATATTCATTTACTGTCTATTTTATTTAGTGCAACATACAATTTTACTTATCTTGTTTTGTAATATCTCACTAGATTGTTGCAGCTGTACATTTGTTTTTTTTATCACAAGCGCAGTTTATTTTTTGTTTTCATTAAACCTCACTTGCCACATAGTTTTCCAACTAAATATTGCATTGAGGTTGGTTTGTAAATTGGAGACACCCTGTAAGAATGTAATTCCACTGCATAGCTTGGTGTCATCTGCAAACACTGAAATTGCACTTAATCACCACTCCCCTTCAGGACAGCTCCACTCTAATTTGTCACTCAACACAGACTTCATCACAGAGATCCACAGGGAGAAAAGTGGAGATACACAGGGAGAAAACTGCTCTAGAAATACCATTACTATTATTGTTGTTATTATTAATATTACATCATTGCTGTCATCATCATGATCATCAGTAATAATAATTATAATAGGATGAACAGCCTTATAATGTATCATTTATATTATAGATCCATTTGAAATGTTAACTTTGCTGATAAAATCTAAACAGCTGTGTGTCATGGTGTTACTATTGTATTAATTTGCTTCAATAATGAATAAAGAAAAAATTCTTTATGTTTCAAACTCATGCTCCAAAACGAATAAAGGAAGGAAATAGTAAGGTAACAAAGACAAGCCTCAAAGTGCAGCTGTGCTCACACTATAGACATGACATTATTTATATATGTTTGACAAGATATCAAAAACAAGCTTTAAAACAGGGGTGTCAAACTCACTTTCATCGTGAGCCACATTAGCATTATGGATGCCCTCAAAGGGCCGTTTGTATCTGTAAGACTAGATGTCCAGAACATCCCATGCTCCCATACATCAGATGTCAAGAGTCCCCCACCATCAAAAGTCAAGAGTCCCCCACCATCCCCTACATCGCAGTGCACCCCCCTACCTTGTGACCTTGTGCTACTGCCAGGAAGAAGCTGGGGGCAAAGCTGGGAAGTAGAAAGTGCAGGGTCTGGAGAAGGGCCAGAGGAGGAAGGGCTGAAGTCAGCTACCAGAGTCTGCTGATTGCTGAGACCAGGGGAGGTGGAGACGAGGGGGTGCTGGAGCTACACAGAAAACCGCAGTATCTGGTGGAGGAGTTATGTCCTCCTCTCTGCTGCTGACTGCTGAGACAAGGTGGGGGTGGAGATGAGGGGGTGCTGCAGTTGCAGGAAAGGTGCGAGGGCCACATAAATTGGCCTGGAGGGCCGGATTCAGCCTGCAGGCCTTGTGTTTGACACATGCGCTTTAAAACAAGTACAAACTGACCTCTCTAGCTGCTTCTACTGTACAGCAGTTAATCCTCAAAAATCACACCAAAGACTCTAAAGTTGGTTTTAGTCAGATTCTAACAGTTTAGAAGCCCCTTTTGTGTGTTTACATTAGATAGCTGGTAGGCTGCAAAGAATCTGCTCTCCACAAACGTTAAATGAGGAACAAGCTCAGATTTCTGAGCCTCTGTTATGAGTTTTTAGGATGAATGCCTCCACAATGCATTCGGTGTTCCACAACGCATAATAACACACTTATACAGAATAGGCACTCAGCTGAATAATGAGACACAGAGCAACTGTAACTTGCAATTTTACTAAACAGGTGCAAATTTAGAAACACTAATGCAAAACATATTATAAGATGAAACAATCAGCCTCACAAGTAAAAAATATTGTTATGTTTAAATAAGATAACCTAATAATAAACATGCACAGCAGCTAAACATTCCAAGTGGTACACCACACTAATTTCAAAATGGATAGTAAATAAATAAATGTAGCGCTATGTGTAAAATTATAAATATGAAGTGCAAATCTCTAAAATAAATAAATCCTACATATAAATGAATAGTCCAAAAAATTAAGATATAAAACATCAAAAACTCTTCTTGTGATCAGTGTATCCACACAATTCCACCACAGTGATTGTTCGTCCTCAAAAGGAGTGCACACCACCACCAGTAAAAATGCGCGCTCACCTCCCAGATGAGTCAAAACTCATATGCGGATCTCCCCACAAGCTCTTTGCTCTCACTTCCTCTTCCCAATCAATGGTGGTTAATCCAGATGGCTCTTTTCTTAATGGTAACTCAGCTCATTAATATCCAAAGAAACGGATCATCTGTCAGCTTGGCTCAAGATTCCATGAGTTCAGGACATGTAAATAATAAGTATAGAGATCATAGTGTTCTCTGTATACAAATTTATTCAAAGCCCCCAAGCAGACAAGTTGCATTTACAAGATAAAAACTTTTAAAATCACATAAAAACCTCCAGAGTAGCACCGCCGTGTCCACATACACAGTGCCTGGCTGAACGTGACTATCAGCTCCTCCCTTCTAGACCCGTATCGGCCAATCACAGGCCTTCCTTAGTAGATGGGTGGGCTGATCCCTCTAAGCCAATTTGTAGTGTATCATTGCTATAGCAACCCTCCGGGATTCTCCACAGCTCAGTCTGCGGTGCAGAAAGAACCTCCCTCTGCCTGTGTCTCCAGGACACACAAATACCAAGACCAGGAAGTGTGTCTCTCTCACTGCTAAACTTCAGTAAGATCTAAACCTTTCTAAGCACCTGCAGACCTACATGACAATCTCCGGTTACAATCTATCATAAGCTAAGCATAATTACTTACAAAACAACTACCTAGACTAACAATCTAAAATTACATAATCATGTTTAAAAATACCATATTTATTATAAACCAACAAAATTATATATATGCTATGGGACTAAATTGATTTCAAATTACTATTCAGATTTTAAATATAAACAGCGTACTTCATATGTCCATGTATATATAGGGTCACCACTCCCGTAACAAACACATGGACACATGTAAATTAAAAATATACATACATTATATATATATATATATATATATATATATATATATATACACACACACACATATATATATATATATATATATATATATATATAAAAAAAATCTAAGCTAATTTGTAGTGTATCGTTGCTATAGCAACCCTCCGGGCGTTGCCACAGCTCAGTCCGCAATGCAGAAAGACCCTCCCTCTGCCTGTGTCTCCAGGACACACAAATACCAAGACCAGGATTTGTGTCTCTCTCACTGCTAACTTGCAGTAAGATTTAAAATAAAAAATCTCCTATATTTCCTACAAAGTTATGTACATGTCATGAAGGGTTACCTAAAATCACCCATTATAGATGAAACAGTTCAAATTGAAATCAATATTGAGCCCCCTGGGCGTTAAAACCTGGGCGTCATATATCCAAGCTTATTCACGTTGGCTTAATTGTCTTATGAAATTACCCCCCCCCCTCCAGTGATGTTTTACCTTTTTTTTGGCCCAAAACTTTAACTGACTGGGACTTCTATCATGGACTTCCCTAAAATGTTTACAGACACAATATTCTTTTTTATCTTTTTTGATCGTGTTGATGTGCTCTCGCACCCTAACCAGCAGAGGTATAGATGTTCAACCTACATACTAGAGTTTGCATGAACACTCCAACATATACACAACCCCTTCAGAAGAACAAGTGATGAAATCTGTTATCTTGTGTACTTTACCCGTGGCCACAAATTCATATTTCTTTTTTGGATTACTTCCTTTAGTTGTTCTGTAGGCCAAACACTTCCCACAGGCATAAAAGCCGGTGAGAAAGGGAGTTAAGATCCCTACAGTATTATTATGTTTGTTGGGGGGTCTAGGGCTCCCGGGCCTAAAATATCTCTTTAGCTGGGTGCTTTTTTGTATACAAATGAGGGGTGCTCAGGCAGAACACCACCCAATAATTTATCTCGTAGTAATACACTCCAGTGTCTCCTAATAATATTCTCAATTTTATTCTTGTATTATATTATAACTCAGCACAATCCTGTATTCATCTCCCTCCTTCTTAGGTACCTTTTCTTTAGTAATTAGTAACTCATTTCTGTCCATATTTATCACCTCTTCTAGTTGTCTCTTCACTAATTCACTATCATAACCTTTTTGTAAAAATTTCTCCTCAAAAATAGCAGCTTGTTCCTCAAAATCCTCCGCCTTGGAGCAATTCCATTTGACCCCTGGGTATATTCAATAACCAGGGTCGATGATGACAACTATCAATGGCTATATAGTTGTTTCTATCTGTGAGCTTACTATAATTTTTGTGAAGATCTTCCCCTCTTGTACATATATTTCCACATCTAGGAATACCATTCTGTTTCTATCATAGTTCCAAGTTAATTTAATATTCTTCTCATTTAGGTTCAATCTATCCATGAAGGAGTGGAGACTAGACTCATCTCCTCTCCAAATCAAGAACAGGTCATCTATAAATCTATAGTAATCTATCAGTTCTTCTGGTTTATCTTCAAAAACTGCTTTTGACTCCTCATGTGCTAAAAACAGGTTAGCTACACTTGGAGCAAAAGAGCGCCCATGGCTACACCGGTCTTCTGTAAATAATAATCTCCATCATACCATAAGTAATTATGTAAAAGTCCACATTCTAAACACTGCAGAAGGTATTTATGCTGCTTAATTTCCAAAGAGGAGTTATTTAGCGCCCATTTTACCGCTTTCTTTGCATCTTTATGTTTAATCATAGTGTATAGCAAACTTACGCTCGCTGTAACTAAGAAAAAAGGAGAATTATCCATAATAATAGTACTTTGTAATAGGTGCTTCGTGTCCTTTAAATAAGCAGGTGTAGAAGTTACTAGGGGTTGTAAAAAGAAATCCAGGTACTGACCTAATCTGGAGGTTAACGAATAAACCCCATTTACTATAGGTCTTCCTGGAGGTCTCAAATTGTTCTTATGTATTTTCGGGAGAAAATATATGATGGGGGTACGACATGAGGATGGATATAAATATTCAGCCTCTTTTTTACATAAAATATTCTTGTCCAATCCTTTAGTTACCAACACAGACAACTTGTCTCTATATTGTTTTACTGGATTAGACAACAGTAATTTGTACGTATCTGTGTCACCCAATAATCTTTCCATTTCTTCCTTATAATACGTACGAGACATTACAACCACCCCCCCACCCCCCCCCCCCCATCCGCTGGTCTGATCACCACCTCTTTCTTTTTTTCTAAAATGTGGATCCCTTGTTTAATACGTTCTGGATCTGACCCTTTTCAGAGTTTTAATTGTTCGAGATCATGTATTACCAGATTCTTGAAAACTTCCGTAAATTTATTATCAGGAACAGGTGGATTAAATATGGATCTGTTCCGTAATCCTGTACCAGTCATGGAATTTTGGGTAGGCAAATTGGTAGTGTTGGAAATAAAATATTTTTAAATATTCAATTTTCTTATATACTTCTGTATGTTAACAAAGGTGTCAAATGTGTTAAGATTTTTAGTAGGGGAACACTATGGTCTCTGTACTTATTATTTACATGTCCTGAACTCATGGAATCTTGAGCCAAGCTGGGAGATGATCCGTTTCTTTGGATATTAATAAGCTGAGTTACCATTAAGAAAAGAGCCATCTGGATTACCCACCACTGATTGGGAAGAGGAAGTGAGAGCAAAGAGCTCATGGGGAGATCCGCATATGAGTTTTGACTCATCTGGGAGGTGAGCGCGCATTTTTACTGGTGGTGGTGTGCACTCCTTTTGAGGATGAACAATCACTGTGGTGGAATTGTGTGGATACACTGATCACAAGAAGAGTTTTTCATGTTTTATTTCTTAATTTTTTCATTTATGGACTATTCATTTATATGTAGGATTTATTTATTTTAGAGATTTGCACTTTATATTTATAATTTTACACATAGCGCTACCTTTATTTACTAATGCAAAACAGGTTAAGGATGGCAAAAAAAAAAAATCTTGTTATACTGCACAAACGTAGAAAAGCTGCACATACAAGGACTCTTCACACCAATGTCTCTGTTACTCAGTCAGTGTAACATGTGGCTGCATGTCATAGTCTGTTTAAGATTCTATATACACAGATAGTCAAGCTGAGAATCCCTACTTCCCTACTAAAACAGTTCATTACACAGGTACTTGAGATTATCCTCAAAAACATGGTCCCTCTCAGTGAAGCCCAGGGTAGCTTGGGTAACAAGGGATCCAAGGTCCAAGGACAATGGGCTACCTCGCTTGAACTGGAGATATCGTAGAAGATCTGCTCACAGTATTTGGGTCTCATAGAGAAGCTGCATGCAATTAGGCTTTAGCCTGGCTGCCTGCACACCAGTTATGACAGTGGAGGGCCTTACATCTGGCTGTAAATCACTTGCCTAGCTACTTCTTCTTCCTCAGGGGGGGCTTCTCTATACTGCTGAGGGAGGGAAGCCTAGGAAATTATACACTCAGTGTCACATACCTGGTCCTGAAGCCGAAATTCTGAGAGGGCTGTCCTTGCAGCTGAGTGCTCGGTGTCTCTGAAGGTGATAACAGGGTAACACGAAGCCCAAAGAAGCAGGGATTGCCAGCTGTACCACAGATGAGAGATGTAGGTGATGGTGGTGCAGACCGAACATAGCAGGAAGCAGGTTGCAGTGGTAAATACTGGATATAGTAGGTAAGTACTGCAGTTTGGAGCAACAGGTGAGTACTGTAGGTCGGTACAGCAGGCTGGGTACAGCAAGTATGCACCAAGGTGGATCACAGCGGACAGGGCACAGTAGAGGGCGTAGTCAGGGACAGTAGCAGAGGTCAGTAAGCCAGTGGTCAGCAGATCGGATATCAGAGAGGTTGTTAGGCAAGCCGAAGTCATACACAGGGGAGAAATCAAGAGCAGATCCGAGGACAAGCTGAGGTCAGAGCTGGGAGGAGGATGAGAGGAATCCAAGAGCAAGCTCGGTCGGTAACAGGTAATCAGAAGCATAGGCAAACACAGGAACAGGAAACAGGAAGTTGAAGACCAGTCAGCAATATCCATGTGCCCCAGTCACTCTTTTATAGGCCAGAGAGCCAGGATCTGATGTGCATTGTGTGTGCCCATACACACATGTGTTTGCCATGGCGAACAAGCATTTATAATACTCTGAACTTTGAACCGCTTTTCAAAGCTTATGGCAGACTAAAATATACTGCAGCTTGATAGGGATGAGCATTTAGCTGTTTGATGTCTGGAACGTAAAATACCTGCAATATTGTCTCTGCAACATTAAAATTGTATTAATCATGTATGGCCATTCAGTCTTTGCAGTAGCAAATTCATTACACATTTGGGGGAATCTCTATACACTTTGTACACAGTGCAGAGTTCTCCCTTATTTTATTTTCTTCTGGTCAAAAGTTATTAGTCCATAGTGTTCAGTTATTTTCTCTGTTTGTCAAATGAATCTTTTGGAGAACTAAATTCAGCAGATTCCGGTGATGCAGCTGTTAGATCCCTTACCAGCTGCTGACAACTTCTCCCCAGGCTTCACCTGTGGGTTCAGCCTTCAGCCTCTTGATTGGTCAGCTAGTGATGACTTGACTCGGAACAGGAATGTGATGGGTATGTCTGTATGTGCAGCTTAGTGTGCATATGTGCAATAGACTGCTAACAGGCATCTATGTTTGTACAGGGCCAGGGTTGGGCTATTTTGCAGCCTACACAAAAGCAGCTACTTGCACCCCCCTAAAAAATTAGTCACCTGTAGTTCTACTCCACTCCCTTGCACACATCCTCTTGCCCTGCAAATTTTCCACCTTAGCACAAATCCTCTTCCCCAAATCACCCTCCTAACATAACCCCCCTAAATCCCTCCACCTAGCACAACCCCCCTCCAAATTACCATTCCCAGCACAAATCCTTCCTCCCCACTCAAATCCCCCCTCCTAACACAATCCCTCCCAATCCCCCCTCCTAACACAAAACCAATTTCCCAATGCTCTCTCCTAACATAAATTCCCTCCCAAATCCACCCTCCTAGCACAATCGCCCCCAATCCCCCCTCCTAGCACAAATACCCCTCAATCCTCCTTACTAGCACAACCACCCAATCCCCTCTCCTAGCACAAACCCCCCCCCAAACTCCCCCTGAGCAAAACCCCCCACAATCCATGGGCAGATCCAGAGTCTAGTCTCGGGAGGGGCACTGCCAGAAAATCCATTTTTTTTGTGGGCAATTTATTGGGGAAACAGCTGGTGTTGGCGCTTCAATCATCCCGGCACCATGGTTGATATGCTCCGTACACACGGTCGGATTTTCCGATGGAAAATGTCCGATCGGAGCGTGTTGTCGGAAATTCCGACCGTGTGTGGGCTCCATCGGACATTTTCCATCGGATTTTCCGACACACAAAGTTGGAGAGCAGGAGATAAAATTTTCCGACAACAAAATCCGTTGTCGGAAATTCCGATCGTGTGTACACAAATCCAACGGACAAAGTGCCACGCATGCTCAGAATAAATAAAGAGATAAAAGCTATTGGCCACTGCCCCGTTTATAGTCCCGACGTACGTGTTTTACGTCACCGCGTTCAGAACGATCGGATTTTCCGACAACTTTGTGTGACCGTGTGTATGCAAGACAAGTTTGAGCCAACATCCGTCGGAAAATATCCTAGGATTTTGTTGTCTGAATGTCCGAACAAAGTCCGACCGTGTGTACGGGGCATTAGTGTTAGGATGATTGAAGCGCATTATTTCTATAATTACATTGTAATATAAAATGAAATAGTTCAACTCACCATTATACAGAATCAGTGGGAGCCCTTAGTGTGCCAGTTGCCACGTCACCTGCCACACATTGCGGATTGTCACTTGCCACATCGCCTGCCACACCTTGTGGATTGTCACATACCTGCCACCAGATGCAGATTGTCATTTGCCACGTCACCTACCACACCTTGTGGATTGTCACTTGCCTGCCACCAGACGCAGATTGTCACTTGCCACGTCACCTGCCACACCTTGCGGATTGCCACTTGCCACGTCACCTGCCACACCTTGTGGATTGTCACTTGCCTGCCACCAGATGCAGATTGTCACTTGCCACATCACCTGCCACACCTTGCGGATTGCCATGTCACCTGCCACACCTTGCGGATTGCCACTTGTCACATCACCTGCCACACATTGCGAATTGTGACTTACCACGTTGCCTGCCACACCTTGTTGATTGTGACTTGCCACGTCGCCTGCCACACCTTGTTGATTGTGACTTGCCACGTCGCCTGCCACACCTTCTTGATTGTTACTTGCCACGTCACCTGCCACATCTTGTGGATTGTTACTTGCCTGTAGAGGTGGTGTTTTGGTTGTCTCTTACTGTGTCCCAGACTCCCAGACTGAGTCAGGCAGCAGAGAGATAATATAATCTCTCTGCTGCCTGCCCAGTGAGGGCGGAAGTTACTGCAGGGATGCAGGGCTGGTGGTGAGAGATGAACTCATCTCTCTGCTCCCCCGCCCCTGGCTAACTGATTGGCCAGCTGCCAACTCACTGAGCCACCTGGCAGCCCGGCCCACCCACAAACCGTGCCGCTCGCCCACAAACCGCACCGCCTGGTCCACCCGCTTTCGTAAGTGTCCGCTATGTCACCCACCAGCGGAGCCGCCCGCTATGTCATCCGCCCGCTATGTCACCTGTCCAGCCGGCAACAAATTTCTCGGGGGTGGCAATTGCCCCATTGCCCCCCCTGGATCCGCCCCTGCCCCAATCCCCTCTTCTTTCACAAATTCCCCCCACCCCCCCTCTTAGTACCAATCCCCCCATCCCCTCTCTTAACACAAACCCCCCAATCCCCTCTTCTAGCACCAATCCCCCCCATCCCCCCTCCTATCACAAATCCCCCCAATCTCCCCTTCCAGCACTAATCACTTTCGTTCAATCTGGAGGCTTAGTTAGTTAGTTAGTGGCTGCACCCTAGGCAGCAGTGCACCCTAGACAGTTGCCTAGTTTGCCTAGTGGTAGCACCAGCCTTGCATTTGTCCTACTGCAGAAGAGACATTACAATTACTAATACGTAGTTAGCTCTCTACTGCCCCTGACAGTCCTGCCACACTAGACCATAGCCAATAATGGCAAAAATTCAGCCATGGACCTATGCCTATGCCACAGATAAGGATTCCAGCATTCATGCAGTAAATGGTAGATTGATAATTAAACTCAAAATAAGTTGTCTCCAGGTTTGCCAACGTATGTTCATTTATGAGTGTAATTTTAAATATGGTCAACCATGTGCATGACAAAAAAATTAGTTTTGTATTGTTTCGTTAATCTAGTTATTTTGTTTAGTTAAATTTGGTTGGTTCGTTCAATTCATATTCGGGATTCATATTCAGAATTCGTTTTATGTCTTTTTCGAATTTTCTTCGAATTCACTGATTTTTTTTCATTCGAAACATTTGAATTGATAAATTTTGAATCGGTCGAATTGGAAACTTTAGATATTTTTTTTTTTCGATTTGAATGTGGCAAAGTGAACAAACAAAAGAAAAATCTTCATGAAATGATTACAATGACTCTTTAAATCACCTTTGGCTTAACAAAAACAGCATTATTTCAAAATGGTACTCTAATAACACACACAGTCTTTGATTTCAGAAATATGTTTACAGTTAGAATTCGACTGGAGTTCGATGTAAAATATGATACGAATTTCAATTAGAATTTTAGGAATTCGGACGAATTTCATTTCATTATTTGGAATATTCAGTAAACTTAGTTTATACTGTAATTCTGGTATTCGTATATATCTGAATCTCCGTATAACGAAATTTTTTTCCGGATATTTATTCGGAACAAAAGAAATTGCACATATCTACAACCATTCAACATCCCACAATCAAAGTATTGTTAGATACACAGGATGTACATGTACTTACCCTTAATTAGATATCATTAGTTAGAAGGAGGTAAAAAGTCACACTTTTGTTGAGAAAAAAACAATCCCATCCAACAGTGCTTTGACTTTGTTGCAGATTCCTACCTGTTTCTGCTCTGAAGAAATAGATATTTGCTGTGTGCTGAATGAATCTGAATGGGAGTGGCTTTTTCACTATTAGTCAGCTAATGCACTTTCAGCATTCTAATAAGGAAAGTTGCAGGTTCTGCATCCTTTTAGAAGTTATTATACCTTTGACAGCATTTCACCAAAAATTACATTTTCTCAGAAGAGGATGCCTAAATCTGACTTGTATCTTAGTGCAGACTTCTAGGAAAAAGCAGTGAGCCAATCACACAAGCAGGAAATTATATTTCTGGGGGTGGTCTATACACCAACTTTGTACAGAACGCATCCAGATTACCATATTGTATTGACTTTTACAGAAAATCACAGCGCTGCAGATTGAAAAGGTAAGGTAATGTTTATTAACATTAAACTACAATATGGCTTGCGTAGCAATTGCAATGCTGTATTATTATTTTTTTTTTCTATGTTTTTTTCCCATGAAATTGGAGTTGCCCTTTAAGGAATGTGTAAGGGTTCATGAGATGCTTGTTACAGAAACACTTGAGTTTAAGGCCACAGTCGCAATGTTAACGCTTCAGAAATTACCACTTAAGATAAAATAGTGCGATTAAGTACAATTAAATATGATTAATCTCATGAGAATCATCGTCACAAAAAAGAAAAACACAGCTTTCTTGTTTCCGTCTTTAATGAGTGTTTCCTGCCTAAAATAACCTAAGGAGGTGTATAACAAATTGAAGGTCATGCAAAGAAATGAAAATGCAGCACTGATGAGCAATTGGGGGAGACTTAGCATGTTTCCTCAAGCTCAGCTTATTGGAAGCAGTCTAGAACTCATAAGAGTGTAACCTCAAAAGCGGAGCGGTAGATAACTATGTTTTTACTAGCAGTAATTTGTATTTTAATAAGATTCCAACATGTATTGAACATGTGCAGTGTCTTTATTTTACTTTTAGGTTGACTGTATCTTGCTTTTCAAAATTTTCAGTAAAACAAAACAAAAGGTATTACACCACATTGATGCACAAGTATATTAATACAGATAAGAAGATAATAAATTACAATAATAGTGAAATACATCCTTAGAAGTGGAGAGGCGTGAGGGCACCCAAAGCCCCCCCAATGGGGGCACATAAAAGTGGCTAATGTAAGGAGAGGGACCCACTCCTCTAGTCCAATAATTGAGTACATCAAAGATATAGGCTGTGACAGTACGGATCCCTGTCCTAGTGATTGTTGCCCAGGATTCTCAAATGGGCAGGTTGAGAGGCTCCAGGAGGATTTTTTAATTTGGGGGAAAATGTTTTATCAGTTTCCTCTGTGGTTGGTAAAATCCAGGGACATGGAGCCTGCAGATTTCATAGCGATCTGGGTGGGATAGAATTTCCAATCCTGGGACTGGGTTTTGGGAACAGCCAGGAGTCTGGCTTGTTGATTGTTCAGGTGGGTCCTGGGCTTGTAACAGAGCCAGGACCAGGATTCTGGGCTCCAACCTCCCGAGGAGTCCAGGCGTGCAAGGGAGAAGTGTGCCTGTTGGCACAGGACAGTCTGACAGAGCAGGCGGAGGGCTCAAGCCGGTGGGCTGTAGCAGTCAGGAAGCTGTGAGAGAGTATCACCAGAGGTACAGAGTGGGTGCCAAACAGGGACACAGTTACAGGGTCAAGAGGACCAAAGTCAACGCCAGAACAGCAGTGCTGACCAGAGAGCCAGGTGGCTCGGTATTTTCCATGCGTTATTTTATTATTGTTTTGAAGTTGAAACCCCTGCGTGGGAATCCTGGATGGACTGTTTTTCTTCTTTTACTTCAATAAACATGGGCCAAAAAAAGCCCTTAAACTGTATGTCTGGTGTAGATTCAGCTCACTGGTAAGCTCTACGCTGAAGCTAAATAACCCCCAATATTACAAGGCATTAAAGTGTTACTAAACCCAGGAGCCTGCATTCACTATATCTGGTCTCCCACAGTACACAGAGCATGGAAATGCAATTATTTTAGTAAATATAATCTGCTAAATACCTTTTCTCATCAGCAGTTAGAGCAGTCATGTGACTTCTATCAGTGTCATTTGATCATCTCTGCGGTTTTGATTTTTTGCGCTATAAACAAAAATAAGCGTCAATTTTAAAAAAACACAATATTTTGTACTTTTTGCTATGATAAATAGCCCCAATTTTTTTTGTAAAAAGCGATTTTTTTTCCTCAGTTTAGGCCGATATGTATTCTTCTACATATTTTTGGTAATAAAAATCACAATAAGCGTATATTGATTGGTTTGCGCAAAAGTTATAGCATCTACAAAATAGGAAGAAGAACCCGCTCCAGGTGCCTACTTCCTAATGATCACTTCCCTCTCCAGGCGTGGGTGCTGCTCAATATGCAACCATACGCAAAATTGAACAAAAGGGTCCGGATGCCCGCACTCCAATGAAAATAATTTCTTAATTTTATAATCCATGCAGCAAGGATAAAACCGCTAACGCGTTTCACACTGTTATAGCAAGTGCTTATTCATAGCTAAGTTTTAAAATAATGACAAAGACATATATATGCAAGCAGGCAAAACTGGTGTAAATTGATGTAATTAGGCATCGTGTATGCCCACTACAGGAGACACAATGCTCTCGGTTGATATAAAGGTAGGTCAGCTGGAATTCTCTCTCACATGATCACAAGGTTAACTCTTCAGACAAAAATAAAGACAAACAAGCCAAACCCATGAATTATATATAAATAAAGACCAAAAATGTGACAGTGATGCATGCTTAACATAATTAAACCACCTTAAACAGGTGGAAAATACCCCACTCAAGAAAGTCTTCTAAGAACAAAAAAATTTTGTTTAAAAAAACTTTCCATAAACATATGTGTGCATGTGTGCATATGTGTATATGTACTTTGATAAAAATGGCTGCAGAGTTTCTCGGCACCTGTGCATGCCTAGCATTAGAATTCTCATGTAAACATATAAATATATAGGAAGAAAAATATATGAATAAATATTGCTCTTGCGCATGTACAGGTAGGTAAACCCAAATTCTGTCAAAAAACCCTGCAGGCAGACAGGATTCCCATCACACAGCACAGCATAAAATCACTGCTATTAACCCCATGACAAAAAAGACCAGATGATTGCATGCAGACCAAATTTTCAGCCGCAAACAACATGTTCATGGTTATGATTTAATCAATTAGGTACATATATGCAATATACCTCCTGCAGACATCAAGATCACCTATCAAACACACATATTTAAAAAGAATGAATACATGCAAGGAAGCAGATAGAAGTGATCATGTCAGGAAGAAACTGTCAAAGACATATATATAGAAACATTCTATCTGATCTTTTGGAAATTGTTTATCTGTCTGTCCCATCCAAAATTAATGTGACAGGGTTGCTTAACCGCTTCAGATCCGGGCCATTGCCAAATGACGGCAACAGCGCGGATCTAAATTGCCAGGAAGACGTCTATTGATGTCGTCCCGTGCAGGGCGCGTGCGGCACGTGCGGTGATCAGCGAGTCGATGAGACTCGCCTGATCACAGATCAGAGTAAGGGGTCGGTCCCGACCCCTTACCACATGATAAGCTGTCAGCCAATGACAGCTGATCATGTGATGTAAACAGAGCCAGTAATCAGCTATTTTTCCTCCTCGCGCTGACAGCGTGAGGAGGAAAAAAAAACCCGATCACCGGCGGCCGTGATCGGGACACCAGTCCCGATCACGGCGATCTTCTGACACACAGCAATAGGCAGCAGTGCCGCCTACCAGTGCCCACCAGCATCACCCAACAGTGCCCTCAGTGCCACCCATCAGTGCCCACAGTGCCACCCATCAGTGCTCACAGTGCCACCCATTAGTGCCACCCATCAGTGCCACCCATCAGCACCCACATCAGTGCAACCTATCAGTGCCCATCAGTGTCACCTACCAGTGCCCATAAGTGCCCATCAGTGCCGCCCATCACTGCCCATCAGTGCCACCCATCAGTGCCCCCCATCAGTGCCGCCCATCAGTGCCCCCCATCAGTGGTACCGATCAGTGCCCATCCGTGCCACCTATCCATGCCACCCATCAGCGCCCATCAGTGGCCATCATTTCTGCCTTATCTGTGCCCATCAGTACCGCCTTATCTGTCCCCATCAGTGCGGCCTTAACTGTGCCTATCAGTGCCGCCTTAACTGTGCCTATCTGTGCCGCCTTATCTGTGCCTATCCGTGCCCATCAGTGCAGCCTATCAGTGCCCACCAGTGCCGCCTCATCAGCGCATATCAATGAAGGAGAAAAATTACCTGTTTGCAAAATTTTATAACAAACTATTAAACACGATTTTTTATTTCAAAAATTTCCATCTTTTTTTGTTTGTTTAGCAAAAAATAAAAACCCCAGCTGTGATTAAATACCACCAAAAGAAAGCTCTATTTGTGGGAAAAAAATGATAAAAATTTCATTTGGGTACTGTGTTGTATGACCGCGCAATTGTCATTCAAAGTGCGACAGCGCTGAAACCTCAAAATTGGTCTGGGCAGGAGGGGGGTTTAAGTGCCCAGTAAGCAAGCGGTTAATAGACATTCTATATAACCCCATACCGACTGTTTAGATGTCTTTCAGTTAGATGTCATTGGCTGACAGCATGCTACTCTCCAACGTACGGCTATTGTAGATAATTAAAAGCTTTCATATTCACATTTGAGTACAATGACATTAAAGTCTAGGAAGTATACTCATAAAAATGGGAAATGTCCCATTCATGATTCATTCCCCCCGGTTTTCTGGTGTTAAAAAAGAAGATCCAGTATACCTCTCTTTTACATAATATTCTGAATTGGTCCCCTCCTCTGACTGGCAAAGATATCTTCTCAACAACCTGGATCACTAAACTCAGAGTGTTTTTCTGGTGTACCAAATTCCAATGATTGGCTACATTGGTATTATGGTCTTACTATATGTCATACAAATGAACGTACAAACGATCACGCAATCTGCGTGTAGTACACCCAGCATATTGTATATGACATGATTGGCATGTTACAATGTAGACCAGATACCTTATGTTACAATTAACAAATGTGGTGATGTTAGACTGTTTGTTAATAGCGGTCGCTTAAACCGTGTCACCTCTGAGAATGTGGGGGCAACAAGGACAACCATTGTGTCCACATCCAAATGTGCCTTTAAACTGCAACCAATGTCTACTAGGGCACTTATTGGTATACAGACTTGGTTAAAGAGTGCCTCCTAATGTGGGAGCTCTGCGAGACACCGTCTTAACCCCATCAGCAAGAATCTTTGCATAAAACGGATCATTAACTAACAACGGTAAGTATTTAGAGACAATATTCCTGATTTTATAAAATTCCGTACTAAACGGAGTAGAGAAAATCAGTGTGGAGCAAAAAGGCAGATAAATGACTTTTGGGTTTCCTGTTTCCCCTATTGATCCTCTTCTTATCAGGATTTTCTTGCATTTTTTCTCTTGGCGTTTTGTTAGCGATATTAATCGCTCTGTTTAGTAGGGAGTCAGAATAACCCCTTTCCTTAAAACGAGAAAACATGATTTTTGATTCCTGTGTGCTGCTTGACTTGTTTCACATACGGTATGTACAGTAATTGTTGGAATTATCAAAGAACTGTTTGTGCCTGTACTCCATCTTATAGGCTTAAAGGGGTTGTAAAGGTAAAAATTTTTTCACCTTAATGCATTCTATGCATTAAGGTGAAAAAACTTTTGACAATACCGCCGCCCCCAGCCCCCCGTTTTACTTACCTGACGCCTCGAATCTTCGCTGCTCGTTCTCGTCATCTTCATTGCAGCTCAGCCTGGTCGCTGATTGGCTGCAGTGGATGGATTGAAAGCAGCGCAGCCATTGGCTCGCGCTGCTGTCAATCACATCCGATGACGCGGCGCGCCGGGGGGCGGGGCCGAGTGATACAGCGAGCGGCTATAGCCGCCGGCTGTATCACGGGAGCGCGCCCGCAAGCACTCACCACCATGCGGGAGCTCGCATTAAGGTGGTTAATGCTTCCGGGGAGGAGCTGAAACAGCCGCCGAGGGACCCCAGAAGACCAGGTTCGGGGCCACTCTGTGCAGAACGAGCTGCACAGTGAAGGTAAGTATAACATGTTTGTTATTTAAAAAAAAAAAAATAATTACATTTACAACCCCTTTAATTATGGTCACTTAAGAAGTATTGCAAGATGGAGATTATATCCTGTACACACCCAAGCGTTGTTTTTCCTTCCTATAACTATAAATGGTAATATTCTAAAATTGTAAGGTTTGCTGATGCAGAGAATAAAGTCCAAATGAGCTGACTGCATACGCTCAGAGACTTATGACTCCTGTAACTTCCTCTTTTTACTACTATTAAGAGCTAAGTCTGTGGTCACTGGGTGTGACTCCTCACTTGAATCTATGCATGTAAGGACCTCACCCATATGTATCAATACCTATGAATAAAGCTTCTTCCTTGCTGCGGACCGGGAGTCTTGATTGATCTAAGGTGAACAGGAGATTTTCCTGACATTGTGGGGGCTCGTCTGGAATCTAACCATCGCGTGCCATTGTCCGTGGACCTCCGGTTGATCGGCGAGTAATTTGAAAATATTCACCAATAAAAGACCCCCGGTCGGATTGACCGTAAACAGGGGCCAATAGTAGAGCGGATATTTGGTCCAAGGTCCAGATCCATAACCCGTAGATCTTGTCCTCCAGCTCCGAGTAAGGTAAGAATCTTTCTTTTGGCTTATGATTGTAGGGGAAATAGTGTTATCCTGTGGTCTTTGTATTGTGGTGATTTTTCTTATGTGTAATAGTGATAGTATTAGTCGAGTTGTTTTTCTTTGTGTTCTTTTTTGGTTTAATAACATTAACCACCTCAATACAGTGCACTTACACCCCCTTCCTGCCCAGACCAATTTTCAGCTTACAGCGCTCTCACACTTTGAATGACAATTACTCAGTTATGCAACACTGTACCCATATGAAATTTGCGTCCTTTTTTCACACAAATAGAGCTCTCTTTTGGTGGTATTTAATCACTAGTGGGTTTTTTATTTTTTTGCTATAAATAAAAAAAGACCGTACATTTTGTGAAAAAATGCCTTTTTCTATGTTTCTGTCATAAAATTTTGCTAATTAGTAATTTTTCTTCATAAATTTTGGGCAAAATTAGTGTATATTATTTGGTCTTTGTGAAAGTTATAGAGTCTACAAACTATGGTGCCAGTCACTGAAAATTGATCACATCTGATCAGGGCTTCAGTACATCTGGTGAATCTCATTTTTTTGAGACACTAACAAGTTAGAAAAGTACAAATACCCCCCAAATGACCCCTTTTTAGAAAGTAGACTTTCCAAGGTATTAAGTAAGTAGCATGGCGAGTTTTTTTAAGTTGTATTTTTTCCCCACAATTCTTTGCAAAATGAAGATTTTTTTTTTTTTTTACAAAATTGTTATATTATCAGGTTATTTCTCACACACAGCATATGCATACAACAAATTACATCCCAAAATACATTCTGCTACTCTTTCTGAGTATGGCGATACCACATGTGTGAGACTTTTACACAGCCTGGCCACATACAGAGGACCAACATTGAAGTAGCACCTTCAGGCGTTCTACGAGCATAAATGACACATCTTGTTTCTCAACCACCTATTACACTTTTGAAGGCCCTGGAGCACCAGGATAATGGAATTGCCCACAAAATGACCCCATCTTGGAAAGCAAGCACCCCAACGTATAATCTATGAGGCATAATGAGTCTTTTGAACGGTTCATTTTTTTCCAGACATTTTAGAAATATGTGGGGAAAAAATGAAAACACATTTTTTTTTTTACACAGAGTTGTCAATTTATAAGATATTTCTAACACATAGCATGTATATAGCAAAAATTACACCCCAAAATACATTCTGCTACTCTTCACAAGTATGGCGATACCACATGTGTGAGACTTTTACACAGCCTGGCCACATACAGAGGCCCAATATTGAAGTAGTACCTTCAGGCGTTCTAGGAGCATAAATTACACATCTCATTTCATTCCTACCTATCACACTTTTGAAGGTCCTTGAGCACCAGGACAGTGGAATTATCCACAAAATGACCCCATTATGGAAAGAAAACACCCCAACGTATATTGAGGCATGGGCTGCAAATACATGCTCGGGTACTCTGATGGGCTGCAGATAGGTACTCAGGTACTCTGATGAGCTGGAGACAGGTACTCGGGTAACTTGATGAGCTGCAGACAGGTACTCAGGTACTGTGATGGGCTGGTGACAGGTACTCGGTTATCTGATGGGCTGGTGACAGGTACTCGGGTACTCTGATGGCCTGGTGACAGGTACTCGGGTACTCTGATGGCCTGTTGACAGGTACTCGGGTACTCTGATGGCCTGTTGACAGGTACTCGGGTACTCAGATGGGCTACAGATAGGTACTTGGGTACTCTGATGGGCTGGTGACTGGTATTCGGGTACTCTGAAAAAAAAAGACAGTTTTGTCACAAGAGAAGAGATATTGTGAGTCAGCACTGTATTGTTAGAATAGTCCGGACATCTAAGCGCACTTCCTCTTTTGTGTGTGTGCGCGCGCAATGTATGTGTGAGTGTCAGGAAAGTCCCGGTAGAAGACGCAGTATTGGCCACTCTGGTGCGCGCGCGCGTGGCACTTGGTGCCAAACGGCCTATTTAAACTGGAAGTGCACACCAGATCAGTGCTGTCTGATATGCAGCTCCCTGTGACCCCTGCTCCTGTTTACCTGCTTCTATGTGTTTGATCTCCTGAACGACCCTGCTTGACCTTTGGACTCTCCTTGCTCTCCGCCTGCATCTGACCTTGGCCTGCCTCTGACTTCGATTCTGCCTGCTCCTCTTGTACCTTGCTGCCTGCCTGTTGTTGACCCGGCCTGTGGCCTGACCTGTTTGCCCTGCTCCTGCTCCAGTATCAGCTGTCTGTGCACCTGCCGGCCTGCCTGCTCCCTCTGGAATCAACTAATCTTTGAACTGTGTATGAACTGTTTGATCCAGCTTCTGGGTGTGGATATCAGGTGCTCCTGCTTCCAGCTTGTCTGCTGTCCTTTGGTGATCACCTCTACAGCATCAGTGACCCCAGAGCCTCCCTTTCTGCTACGAACCCGCCAGGCTCTCATACCACTCTGCATTCCTGTGCCTCCTGTCTGCTCTACTAGGGGCCATGAGCCAGATACGTAAGGGAGACCTTCCTCTGCACTATCGGGCTCATCAGTCAGGTACGTGAGAATCTGACAGTGAGTGATTTCTGATCAGATGATTAATTTTACTGTTTCTGCTTTAACCAATTGTACTTTGTGGTGAAAAGGGTGAAGGTATAAATTGTTTTTTTTTTATATTTTCTGTTGTTTGGGGAGTTTAGACTTTCTGTTTGTTGTTATATAGATTTTGGCAGGGTTCGAGAGTAGAATTACCAGTCTTGTATTCTAAACTCAAAACTGAAGCAAAAGAAACAGAGACATGGGGAACAACATCTGTAAAGGGGGACTCCTCGCAACTCCCTTAGAGGGAGACAAAATGTTTATGCATAAAAAGGACCCAGCAACTGTTAGATACTGTACTAAGTGGGAAAAAATTTTGGGTTCAATAACAAGCTTAATGTCAAAGGGTGTGAGGAACTAGTTGAAAAAATTAGCAATTGGGACCTAAAGAACAAAGAAAAATTATGGTTTGAGTGCTGCTCAGAACTGGTTAGAACAAGCTAGAATTTGTGCTCAGGGAGTGTTTAAGAGGAAGTTGCAAGAGTGCCTCCCCCTCTTAGACAAGAAAGATGAGAACATCATATTTGTCCAAAGGCCCCCCCTCAAGTCCCTCTGCAGCCGCCCCCATATGTAGCCCCAGAAGTGGTCCCTCTTACTCCAAATATATCCACCCCCCTTAGACAGGACACTCCCCCTGAACAAAACCGAGCTCCCCTTCCACCCGTCTCACCAGTCCAAGTCAAAACCCCAAGGTTGCAGACAATACTAAGCTAAGCGGGGCAAAAACTTATCCGCAGGATGTGGAAACTTTGCAAAAAGATCTGAAAAAATTAATGGGGTGGGAAACTACATGGCAAATGAGGTTCAATGTAGAAAAATGTAAAATAATGCATTTGGGTGGCAAAAATATGAATGCAATCTATATACTGGGGGGAGAACCTCTGGGGGAATCTAGGATGGAAAAGGACCTGGGGGTCCTAGTAGATGATAGGCTCAGAAATGGCATACAATGCCAAGCTGCGGCTAACAAAGCAAACAGAATATTGGCATGCATTAAAAAGGGGATTAATTCCAGGGATAAAACGATAATTCTCCTGCTCTACAAGACTCTGGTCCGGCCACACCTAGAGTATGCTGTCCAGTTCTGGGCACCAGTCCTCAGGAAGGATGTACTGGAAATGGAGCGAGTACAAAGAAGGGCAACAAAGCTAATAAAGGGTCTGGAGGATATTAGTTATGAGGAAATGTTGCGAGCACTAAACTTATTCTCTCTGGAGAAGAGACGCTTGAGAGGGGATATGATTTCAATATACAAATACCATACTGGTGACCCCACAACAGGGATAAAACTTTTTGCAGAAGGGAGTTTAACAAGACTCGTGACCACTCATTAAAATTGAGAAGAAAAGAGGTTTAACCTTAAACTACATAGAGGGTTCTTTACTGTAAGAGCGGCAAGGATGTGGAATTCCCTTCCACAGGCGGTGGTCTCAGCGGGGGGCATCGATAGTTTCAAGAAACTATTGGATAAGCACCTGAACGACCGCAAGATACAGGGATATACAATGTAATACTGACATATAATCACACACATAGGTTGGACTTGATGGACTTGTGTCTTTTTTCAACCTCACCTACTATGTAACTATGTAACTAAGGAGAGCGGGTGGACAGGGATCTCTCACTGACCTGTCGGACCAAAGTCTGGAGCCGAGCACTCATGGTCTTACTAAGAGCCCATCCTTAGATCTGACTAAGATGAGTAGATCTTTACAGGATACCCTAGCTGAAGTACTCAAAATGCTAGGGCAAAGATTTCTGGACTGAGAATATAGAGCTAGACATCCACCCTGCAGGGCCTGGGTCCCTAACTTTTCCACACTGACAGCACCTTTGTTAGAGTTGATCCATGGAACCCCTTGTGGCACCTTAGGACAACATAACATGGACTGAACAGACTGTACACATGTTCTCAGAGTTAAAAAGGGTCCTTGCTGGATCCTCAGTACTAGGCCTACCAAAACCAAACCATTTGTACAGACATTAGACTTGAGAGAAGGACACATGACTTCAGTCCTGACCCAGAAACATAGTGGGCGACAGAGACCCATAGCCTACTATTCTACTAAATTATACAGTGTTGCCAGAGCATTGCCACATTCTGTACAAGCTGTGATTGCAGCAGCAGAGGCAATACAAGCCTCTTCTTCCACTGTGTTATATCACCCTCTGACTCTCAAAGTACCTCATGCAGTGTCTGTAATTCTATTACAGCAAAAGATCTCCCACCTTAGTCCAGCTAGACATTTATCTTGCATGACTGTACTATTGACACAGCCACAATTAACAATTGAAAGGTGCACTGTTCTTAACCCCTCCACATTGTTACCGATACCAACTGATGGTGAATAACATGATCTTTGCCCCCCCCCCCACACACTCTTTTCCCCTTTCTCTCTGTTTCATCCTTTTTGTCTCTCTCTCCATCTACACCCAGACCCAACTTTCATCCTGACTTCTGTACTCAATACCCTATATTTTATGTTACTTACTCATGCACTCAAACATGATGTATGGACTGCAGGTGGATGGGGAACATAAGATGGAGGAGATGGGACTAGAGGAGGAAGGAGGATGATAGCATGGTCCTCATAGCTGTGGGACCAACAGTGCTAAGTGTTGGGAGTGCTGTGTTTCTTCATCACTTGGTCTCATCCTGATGGTAATATTACACAGCACACTGATAGATGATTGAGACCCCCTCTCCCTGCTCCTCTCCATCTTGATCTCCCTAAATGTCGTAAATAGGTATCAGTGAGTACTTTAAAAAAGGTATTGGTACTTGTACTCGTTGGTAAAAAAAAGTGGTATCGGTACCCTCCTGGTACCTCTGCATATCATTGCACCTCTGTTCGGCTCCAGAGCGCTCCACTTGCAAGAATGTCAATAACAGGAATAGGAGGTGTAAGAGAGGCATGTACTGGTATTAACGGCAGTCACAAACCAGAGAGAAACCCAGTTCTTGATTCCAAGAGATGAGAGTGTGATGCTACAGCCCCCCCCCCCCCTTTTTTTCTTGTTTGTTTTTACAAGGCCTTCCACTGAAGCCATGATTTCAATGGAATGCTTAAACTGATTTTTTTTTTTTTTTACCAGGTGGGGAGCCAATGCACCAGTTGTAAGGACCCAAGATCATTCTTCAAGGCTGACGTTCTCAAGTGGGCATTGAAAAAGAATTGCATAGATGATGGATTGACCCCAATGCATAAGGGTCTTGTGATGCCAGGTCTTAAAAGGGCTGGATCAGAAAGGAAGTCTTGCTTCAAAGTGTTGAAAGCTTCAAACGGCCAGTTCATGAGTCAGCATCCTTCCTAGTAAGAGTGGTAATGAGAGCAACAAGAACAGAGTAGTTGTTGATGAACTGCTAAAGGTAGTTTGTAAATGCAAGAAAGCACTGTGTAATGCTTAGACCACTGGGAAGGGGCCAATTGGAGATAGCAGCAATTTTCTCAGGGTCCATGGAAAGATAATTTTTAGAGACTAGCTCAGAAAAGGCATCTTAGATAGTTTTCAGCTTTAGCATTTTCACAGAGGCATTGCAAGACAGAACAGACATTGCATCTATGTAGGCAGGTCCAGGGAGAAAATTAGTACATTATCCAGGTAAACAGCAATACAATCATAAAGTAGATTTTGTAAAATATTGTTCACAAAGTGCTGGAAGCCTTCAGGGTCATTACAGAAGTTTTAAGACATTACTAGATACACATATTGACAGTCCCTGTCTGTTCATCCCCTTCCATGATGTGAGTTGTATGTACCTCATAGAGCTAATGTAGTGAATACTTGGGCTCCATGGAAGCAATCAAAGAGCTTTGTATTAAGGCTCAGCAGGTAGTAGTTCTTGACAGTGATGGTGTTTACTCCCTTGCAATAAATACAGGAGCAGACAGTACCATCTTTTTTTTATACAAATAATAATTAAATCCAAGCAAGAGAAAAAGATTTGCAGATAATGTTTTTTTGGAGGTTCTAAGAGATGTATACAGACATGGCTTTGGTCTCTAGGATACTGAAAAGGATATACACATCTTCTACAGGGAGTAGGTTCAGAAATTATGATGATAATGCAATCTTAGGGAGGACATGTTGGTAGCTAATCTGCATTGCACTTGAAACAGAGGAAGTATCCTCAGAGATAGCCAAATAAAGAGAATTGGTTGGCATGACCTTGGTGAGGTACATGGAGTGACAGGAAGGTCCTCAGGTGAGTAACTGAGAGGAAGACCAATCTGGCACCAAGGAGTATAGTTCAAACTGGGGAAGGCATAGGGGAAGAGTAGAAGTAGGTTGTGAGAAAGGAATGGCCTCATCCTAAAGCACGCCAAGAAACATCATAGCAGGTAGGGTTTGAGAGTGGATGGATCCTCAAGATAGGATTGCCCATTTACTGCAGAGGTTTGAAGGGACTGGGGAAGAATCTCGAGGGGCTGGGCAAATATTTTAACTGAGTTGCATAAATTAAGTTGTCAGCTGTTCACGGATCTAGGAAGGCTTCCAAGGTGACAGTGAACTTTTGAAGAAGCAAATGCATTGGAATTATGGGAACCCAATATGAAACCAAAATCAAGAACACAGGGACATGACCTCAAACTAACTGGAGGTAAGTTCAAAGCTAGTTTTAGAAAGTATTATTTTACTGAAAGGGTAGTTGATGCTTGGAATAAACTTCCAGCAGAGGTAATGAGCCAGTCAACAGTAAACATGCTTGGGACAATCAAAGATCTGTACTCAGACAAAAGAGTTAACGAAAATCTTTTTAAAAAAAAAAAAAAAAAAAAACTTGAAGGACTACTTCGTCTTTTTTCTGCCATTACTTTTCTATGTTTCTATTAGACATGTGCAGGATGAAAAAATTTGTTTCGTTTCGTTTCATTTCGATTCGTTATTTAACTAAATTAGTTTAGTTAAATTTGTTGCATTCATTACATTTGTTTTTGGGATTCGTTTAGTTTCGTATTCGAATTCAAAAAAATGTGACCGCATTCGAAAAAAACTATCAAATTCGAAAAAAATTCTACCGCATTCGAAAAAACTATCAAATTCGAAAAATTCTACCGCATTCGAAAAACACTATCAAATTGACCGAATTTGAAAACGTAAACTATATATAACCACTTTGCGAAATTTGAATTTCATATAGAATGAAATCGAATTCCAATAGAAAAGATTAGAATAGAATAGAAAATAAGAATAGCATAGAAAAACAATAGAACAGAATAGGAAAAAATATAATATATTCTATTCTAATCTTTTCTATTCAAATTCAAATTCATTCTGTACCAAATTCCAATTCCGCAAGATGTTTAGAATAGAGTAGAAAAGAATAGACTAGAAAAACAATAGAACAGAACAGAATAAAATATAATATTATTATATTTTATTCTATTCTGTTCTATTGTTTTTCTAGTCTATTTTCTATTATTTTCTATTCTAATGTTTTCTATTAAAATTCGAATTCATTCTATACGGAAGCCTTCTTTCTAAATTCGAATTTCATCTAGAATGAATTCAAATTCGAATAGAAACGTTTCGAATAGAATAGAAAAGAATAGCATAGAAAAACAATAGAACAGAATAGAAAAAAATATTTATAAATATAAAACATCTTCCGAAATTCGAATTTCATATAGACTGAAATCAAATTTGAATAGAAAAGATTCGAATAGCATAGAAAACAATAGAACAGAACAGGGAAAAAAAAAAAAAATATATATATATATATATATATATATATATATATATATACAGTGGCTTGCTTGTATTTTGAATCATGTAATGGAATAATTTTCAGTAAAAGGACACTTTTTGCATCAAAGCATCGTTCCACGTGTTTTTTCCATCCTTTATGGTGGAAGTTTGGGAGTCCACCCTGACGGTGCCTTGATTGAACAAGGATATCAAGAGAAGAGGGTAACCCACCTGATGTTTATATATTACACTCCCAGTGAGTAAGTTGCCTTCAATCGAGATGGATACCAATGGAGCTACATTTTCATACACCCAGGAAGAGACCACACATATCATGTCTCAAATATCAGGGTCCAGAAATTTCCTGACGGGCAACACCCCTGTTTATAATTCTCGTACATGGGAAAAATTAAGAAGGAAACACACATCTCTGGAATTGCACGGGCTAACTTTAGCTGAATACCATCGAGTGCAACGGATTCCTAGAGGTTTGAGGGTGCGATTGGCCCCTACCCTATTCAGTGATAACGATGAGTTCAAGAGCACATTCATGCAGATTCTTAACAAATAAAAATAAAGATTCTTAACAAATGTTCGTTTGACCTAATGACTTTGACCATTTCATTCATACACAAGGAATTGGCTTCATTATCGGAACTACTTACCAAGATTGAATCAGAATTACGTACAGCAATGACTTTGGAGGAGTTTAACAAGTGTAAAGAATTGGCTGATGAAAGTATTAACAGATATCGTTGCGAATTGGAGACCAGAAAACGCAACAAATTTGATCGGGACATTGAGGATTATGAGAGGAACCAGGTATACCGATGGCCACGTCCATACAACAGACGAGGTCGTAGTGATTATGGAAGCCACAGGAGAGAAATGTCCGACAATTCTTCAGCCAATACAGACACTGATTCCTCATCTAATTTTTTACAAACAGATCGGAGAGAATTGTCCACCACTCGGATGCAAACCAGGTCCCGTTACAACAGAGAAGGGAGTCACGACAGATATCGCAATACACGAGGCAACCGTGGCCGATCAAGGGAGACTTAGTACATAATATCTCCAGGCGGGTCCTGTCATCGGATGAGGTAGGACTTTTTAACCGTGGTTTATCTTATTGCCCTAAGAGCCATCTAGATCCATTCCAGTTAGATCAAGATCTGTATCGCCTATTTCGTAATATTAGATGGAAGGTCCATTTTCTTCACAAACCATTTGTCCATAATGACATACCTGAAGGGAGGTTGAGTAATAAAAGTCTGGGACTGGTGATGAAATCCAAATCTGTTCCCCCCACTACTTACGTACCTGTTGAGATGTTTGTACAGGAGGTCACCCGAGATGTGAAACGTTTAATACAACAAGTGGACTTTAAAGACCATGTACCCAACAACTTGTCCCCTCATGAAAGAATAACGTTGCGGGAATTAACTAAACGGAATGATATTATTTGTAAACCTGCTGATAAAGGGGGTTCGGTAGTCATTATGGACCCTCAGGCGTATGAGAATGAGATCAAGCGACAATTGGATGATGACACAGTGTATAAATCTCTACAATCGGATCCCACATGGAGTATTAGAAAGATCTTGGAGAGTATTGTAAAACCAGCATTTAAAGAAGGGTTAATTTCACATGACCTGTATGAATTTTTGTTACCAACACATACCCGCATCCCGGTCTTGTACATACTCCCCAAGATCCATAAGGACAAACATTCCCCACCGGGACGCCCGATTGTATCGGGGAGAGATTCGATTTTTGTACCCACGGCTAAATTATTGGATAGAGTGCTATCACCTTTGGTGAAAACTACCCCATCCTACATCAAGGACTCTGGTGACTTTCTGACCAAAATTAGGGACCTACCACAAATTCAAGATGAATATATCCTTGTCACTTGGGATGTAACAAGTCTATACACATCAATTGCTCATGTGGCCGGCATCGAAGCAGCATTGAGCCTAATTAGGAACTGTCATGAGTACTCAGAAGCTCAGATTGCCTTTTTTGAAAAGTTATTTAAGTTGATCTTATATAATAACTATTTTCTTTTCAGGGATCGTTACTATGTGCAACTGACGGGGGTTGCTATGGGTTCCAATGTTGCCCCGCCATATGCTTGTTCATTTATGCATGATTTTGAGCAGAAACATGTTTTTGTCAATGATATCTTTCGGGAACATTGCGCCACCTGGTGGCGCTATATAGATGACATTTTTGCCATATGGCGGGGCAACATTGAATCACTTAAAACCTTTGATGAGATGATTAACAGTATTTCACCAAATATTCAGTTCAAAATCCATATCGGCGGGGATTCAGTCCCCTTTCTAGATATACGGGTATACACAAAACAAGGACGGATTGAAACTGACATATACACTAAACCTACAGACAGGAACCAGTTACTAAGATATGACAGTTACCATCCCCCCCACGTCTTTAATTCTATCATTAGAAGCCAACTTCTCAGAGTGATGCGGATTGTGAGTGATACCACAATAAGAGATCAGAGACTAGACGAAATGTGCTGTAAATTTAAGGAGCGGGGCTATCCAGAAGGTTTAATTAGACAGGAATTAAATAAAATTTTGAACCCTATTAAGATCTCCAATAAGAAGAGATATTCATCTGACAAACCTAGGATTCCATTTGTCTTTCAATTCAATAGTTATAGTGATAGGATCTTTAATGTATTGAGAAAACATTGGACGATACTGAAACGATCATATCCTCAGATAGAAGAGTTTCAATTAACTCCCATGAAAGCATATCGGCGCAATAAAACCTTGCGCGATCTTTTGGTACGATCTGAATTTAAACCTGATAGGCAGGAGGAGAAAAGAATGACTTTTCTCGGTAGTAAAAGGAAGGGCTGTTACCCCTGTCTTAATTGCATCCAATGTAACCTAATGATTAAGGGCAACAATTTCTGTCATCCTAGAACTAATAATAAGATAATAATCAATGGCTTTTACACCTGTCAGTCATCATATGTGATTTATATTCTCACATGCCCCTGTAATCTCCTTTATGTGGGGGAAACGACCCAAAAAATTAAAGATCGTATCGCACAACATCGTAGTACAATTAGACATCCCCAATCAGGTCTTCCTGTATCGCGTCATTTTTCAGAAATGGGACACAAAGACACCGATTTACGATTTATGATGCTAGAAGAGATTCCTCATGACAAAAGAGGGGGTGATAGGATTTTGAAATTGAAAAGACGTGAAGTTTGGTGGATTAATAAATTACAGTCCTTGCATCCTGATGGTATGAACAAGGACTATGATTTATACTTATTTGTGTAGAAGTTTTTGGTATGAGATTGAAAAGAAGTTACGATCATATTTGAATGTATTGTATTTTCTTTAGATCGATCACAAAGAGCTCCCGTTGGGAATACTAGATAGCAGAATATCAGCTGGAGTCTATGAAGAAATTTGAGACATGATCAAGAATATTAACATATGTACATTTGTGATAAATAATTGGAAAGATCTAATTAATTAAGTGAGAGAATTTAGTCAGTTCATAATGATATGCTGATGATATATGATATGTAATAGGATGAATCTGTTGTAAATATTTCTTGATTAGGAAATCTAGGATGATTTACTGGAATTAGATCTATGTAGTAGGGTTAAATGCTTGAATGTGTATAGGTGGTTTGTGTAGGATAATTAGTTAAGTGAACACAGGTGTGTACTGGACTGGGTGGTGATAAGAGAACATAGTGTGGTTTGGCTTTTCACACACAGCCAGAAAAGCCTGACGAAGAGCGACTTGCGCTCGGAACTGTACAGTGGCTTGCTTGTATTTTGAATCATGTAATGGAATAATTTTCAGTAAAAGGACACTTTTTGCATCAAAGCATCGTTCCATGTGTTTTTTCCATCCTTTATGGTGGAAGTTTGGGAGTCCACCCTGACGGTGCCTTGATTGAACAAGGATATCAAGAGAAGAGGGTAACCCACCTGATGTTTATATATATATATATATATATATATATATATATTTAGATTGAAGTGTAGAGGAGAGCCACACACAGCTTTCAATCTAGTGTCAGCAAACAGGTCCTCCCACCGACCTTGTGTATATATATAAAAATAAAGTTCAGATGTGTTCTGACTGATCTAAGGAAGGGTGCGAATAAATCAGCCTGTAACGTAACCTTTGAACAGATGATTGTAACGATTTTGTTTGGAATGACTCTACTTGCTTTTTAATCCTTTTCTAAAGATTTGATGGAATAAAGCAACACGTTTTTAAGTGCAGCAACCTTTGGAACTTTATATATATATATATATATATATATATATATATATATATATATATATGATTTTTCCAAGTGACTTCATGCTGTGAGAGTTTGAAACTGAATCATATACTGTCCTACTGTGAGTGAACCCTAGCAGAGGTGTAGGAGGGCTCTAACCAAAGAACAGGCTTATCTAACATTCTTTGGAAGAGAATCAGACAAAGCTGCAATGTTCTTGGTCACAGGGTCACCTTTTTCCCAGAGCAGTTTGCCCAGGCCAAGGCTTTCCAATAGAGCAGAGACTATACAAAGGCCACTTTGGCACAGTCCATAGGAAGGTTATAGGACTATAGCTTACATTGATTTCTCAACCCACAGCAACCTTTGGGACTTTCAGAAAAGCATGAATGAGGCATCAAGTGAAGGACATAACAGATGGCTGAGCAGGAGGAGGGTTCAATGGGCTGGAAGTTCAGAGACAGGAGCTAGAGAGACCTATAGTTGATCTGATTGAGCAGAGAGGGTGTAAATATGTCAAATCACCAAGACTTGTCTGACTTCCAGGAGAGTCACTTGTTCGGATTGTAGGGTGACTGGGGTTCAGGTAAACTGTTTTGGTCATTGATCCATATCCACAGAGAGAAGGACCATCTGGCTGATGCAGAAGTGTATCAGAGGCTGCATGGAGACTTGAGGCACACGGGGGTGCTCTTGGAATCACTAAGGCAGATTTGGAGTCTTTAGGTGACACTGGTTGCACTTGCAGCCAATGCTGGGGTGCATTGAGGTGCATTGGGGTGAACCTGGAGACACAGAGGTTCACTGGGGCTCATTTGAAATCACAGAACATAGCAGAGCAGGGAAGCTTGGCTAAAGCATAGTAACAAGCTGATTAAACGCCAAGCCTCACTTGTTGCTTCGCAGCCTAAGACAGTGATATTCAGGAAAGCTGTCCTTCAATTGGCTGCAATGTCAGTCAGAAGAGCTGTCTTCTGATTGGCCATGGGACAAATGCTCTCAGTTAAACCTGATAGTGCCAGGGGCCCTGTGCTGGAAAGAAAACTGTGCTAGATTCCAGGAAAGGGGAGTGTGACAAATTTATATATATTTTTTGAGTTCATAGATGCATTTCTTTTCTTGTGGTGGAAGTAAGCAGCAGGTTGGCTACTATTTTGTCACAATACTTCAGTTCAGCATGTGACTATAGCATACTGTGAGATCAGGTTTCAGTAAATAATCAGTTTACACAGCTGGAAGTTGCTATAGTCAGTAACAGCACCATGAAAACCCCACATGTTTAGACAGCCAGCTTATTCTAGCACATTCTTCTTATTGGTATCTTGTGTAGAGAGCAATCCATCAAAAAGGACAAGAGTACAAACATATAAACTTGCTAGTCATTTTGACTATTCTGGCAGTTTGCGAGCCCACCCGCCAGCTCTATGGTCTACCTGCAAATGATGAGCTCCATTAATCATCTTACAGTAGAATCATTGTCAAATTTATAACATGGCTTATTATATTGTCTTTAAATGACAGAGAAAACAACTGACTGCTTACAAGGTTAGTATATGTTTCAGGGGCATGATGTAATGTGTATGTATGTATATATATATATATATATATATATATATATATATATATATTATTGTTATTATTATTATATATACATATATATTATATTTTTGGTTAGATGTGCAAGCATCTTAAGAGTCTAGGTTAATTCCAATATGTTTTATTTTATGCAATGAATGAATGCAATGAAAAAGTGCTCCCAGGCTGTTTGCTTTTGAAAGTCAACTGTTGAATGAGTACATCATTTCATAGTTTCATGGTTGGTAAGTAGGGATGGGCCTGATGTTCGAGTCAAACATCGGGTGTTCGCCTGTTCACCGAACAGCGAACAATATGCAGTGTTCGTGGCAAATTCGAAAGCTGCCGGAACACAGTTAAAGTCTATGACACACTAACATGTAAAATCAAAATGCTAATTTTAAAGGCTTATATGCAAGTTATTGTCATAAAAAGTGTTTGGGGACCTGGGTCCTGCCCCAGGGAACATTTATCAATGCAAACATTTTTTTCAAAGACGGCCGTTTTTTCGGGAGCAGTGATTTTTTTAATGCTTAAAGTGAAACAATAAAAATGAAATATTCCTTTAAATATTGTGCCTGGGGGGTGTTTATAGTATGCCTGTAAAGTGGCGCATTTTTCCTGTGTTTAGAACAGTATCACAGCAAAATGACATTTCTAAAGGAAAAATTGTTATTTAAAACTGATCACGGCTGTAATGAATTGTCGGGTCTATAAAACTGGATAAAACTCATTGAAAAAAAGTGCATGGGATCCCCCCAGTCCATTACCAGGCCCTTTGGGTCTGGTATGAATATTAAGGGGAACCCTGAACCAAAATTTTAAAAAATTGCGTGAGGGTCCCCCTAAAATCCATACCAGGCCCTTCAAGGTCTGATATGGAAATTAAGGGGAACCCTGTGCCAAATCTGCATAGGGGTCCCCCCAAAATCCATACCAGACCCTTCAAATCTGATATGGATTCTAAGGGGAACCCTGCACAAAAAATTTTAAAAAATGGCATAGGGGCCCCCCAAAATCCATACCAGACCCTTTTCCAAACAAGCAACCTGGTAGGCCACAGGAAAAGAGGGGGGATGAGAGAGCGGCCCCCTCCTGAACCATACAAGGCCACATGCCCTCAACATGGGGAGGGTGCTTTGGGGTAGCCCCCAAAGCACCTTGTCCCCATGTTGATGGGGACAAGGGCCTCATCCCCACAACACTTGCCCGGTGGTTTTGGTGGTCTGTGGGTGGGGGGGCTTATCGGAATCTGGAAGCCCCCTTTAACAAGAGGATCCCCAGATCCCAGCCTCCCCCCGTGTGAAATGGTAATGGGGTAAAAGTACCCCTACCATTTCAGAAAAAAAGTGTCAAAATGGTAAAAAAGACAAGACACGGCTTGGGACAAGTCCTTTATTAAAAAATAAAAATGTCGCGTGATGTCCATTCATCTTCTTCTATCACGCCGCCCAACGGACCGAAAAAGAAAAAAAAAGCCGAGACTGAACCGCCTCCATGGGAGGCTCCAGCCGTGTGATGCTTCTTCGCTGTGACCACGCCCCCTCTGATGCCACGAGGACTCCCCCATGGCTTCCCCGTGGCATCAGAGGGTGGCTTGGTCACCCATTTATGTAACCGAGTGGGGTTACATAAATGAAGCCATGGGGAAGTCCCCGTGGCATCAGAGGGGTCGGGGTCACCCGGTTACGTCACCGGGTAGCCCCGCCCTCAGTTATATAAGAGCTGTCACCGCGAAGAAGCATCATACGGCGGGAGCCTCCCATGGAGGCAGATCGGTTGCAGATTTTTTTTTCTTTTTCGGTCCGTCAGGCAGCGTGATAGAAGAAGATGAATGGACATCATGGGACATTTTTATTTTTTTATTTTTTAATAAAGGACTTGTCCCAAGCTGTGTTTTGTCGTTTTTAACATTTTGACACTTTTTTGTGAAATGGTAGGGGTACATTTGTACCCCGTTACCATTTCACACAGGGGGGAGGCCAGGATCTGGGGGGCTTCCAGATTGCGATAAGCCCCCCGCCCGCAGACCGGCAAGGTTTGTGGGGTTGAGGCCCTTGTTCCCATCAACATGGGGACAAGGTGCTTTGGGGGCTACCCCAAAGCACCCTCCCCATGTTGAGGGCATGTGGCCTGGTACGGTTCAGGAGGGGGGCCGCTCTCATGCCCCCTCTTTTCCTGCGGCCTGTCAGGCTGTGTGCTTGGATAAGGGTCTGGTATGGATTTTGGGGGGACCACTACACCATTTTTTTTATTTTGGTGCAGGTTTCCCCTTAAAATCCATACCTCAGGTCTGGTATGGATTTTAGGGGGACCCCTACGCCATTTTTTTTTAAATTTGGCGCAGGGTTCCCCTTAATTTCCATATAAAACCCAAAGGGCCTGGTAATGGACTGGGGGGATCCCATGCACTTTTTTTCAATGAGTTTTATCTATATTGCCGAGACCCCACAATTCATTACAGCCACGTTTTAAATCAGTTTTAAATGACAATTTTTCCTTTAGAAATGTCATTTTGCTGTGGTACAGTTCTAAACACGTAAAATATGCGCCACTTTAGCCCCTGTTCACACCTATGCGAATTAGATGCGGCTTACAACGCATCCAATTCGCAGGACATTTTAAACTAGGATCATTTAAATGAGGCTGGTTCACATATGTGTGTTGCATTCGCACTGCGCATTGCACAAAAAACGTGTGCGTTTTCTGGTCATTGCGGTGCAAATTACAAGCCCATTATCTTCTATGGGCATGCATCTGATTCACAGCTGTGTTGCGGTGTGAACATAAATGATCTCCCCTCCTCCTACACCTCCTCCTATTCCAGTTCCTCCCCTGTCTGTTTTGGTGTGCTGACCGGAGCAAGCATGGCAAAAAGAGGTAGAAAAGTGGCATCAAAGGCAAAGGAATCGGTGGATTGTGAGGAGCTGATCAGACTTGTGAGGGAGAAACCGATGATTTATGACACACGGCATCCTAAATATAAGGACAACGTTGTTAAAAAACGTGCATGGCTGGAAATTGCCAGAATTATCTTGCCAGAGTGGAGCATGTGCTCATCCTAAGTTCAGGCTGCCAAATGTAAGTTTTTTATTCCCTTTCACTACCTGTAGATTCTGTCCTATTGGTTAGTTATGTTGTCCATTTGTATTAAAATATTAGAAAAAAACAACAGCGTGCGTTTGCCCACAAATCCATACCAGGCCACATGCCCTCAGCATTGTGCACATAACGGCGTCAGACAGCGACGGAGGAGTCCCAAAATTAATTACTAAGCTAAGATTTTCTTAGGTTAGCAAAAGAATATACAACGCAAATGTGCACAATATTATTTTTATTTAAATAAAGCAAAATTAACCAAAAAAACATTATTTGTTACAGCACACTTTTCACTTTATAAAGGCCCTGATAATATAATGCTAACCAATACACCATTTTTATGATTAGATAGAATTCATCTGCCAAGGCACCTCCCCACATGGCGACATAAAGAATTTCTGGAATTCACCACGAATATGTGTACCACTAGTGGTGCCCCTAGTAACATTCCACTGTGCCGCCTCCATGTTATGGCTTAGGGAATCCTCAAAAAGATAGCCGTCACGTTCACGCACATAGTTGTGCGGTGCACAGGCTGCTTTAACAGCACTGATCGCATGGTCGATACTCAGATTTATGGAAGTATGCATTAATCTCCACTTATTGCATAGTATCCCAAATGCACATTCAACTACTCGTCGTGCCCTAGTGAGCCTATAATTGAACACTCTTTTTTCTCTTGTCAGAGAGCGACTAGAAAAAGGCCTGAGCGTGTGCTCTACAAGTGCAAACGCTTCATCTCCTACAAATACATGTGGGAGGGAAGGATCTGTTGTTCCGGGCAGGGGAGAATGATTGGGCAAGTCTAGTGTATTCTGACGCAGCATGCGACCAAATGAGGAATGTGAAAATACACTAGAATCCGAGCTGCTGCCATAAGAACCCACATCAATATAAAGAAATTTATAATTTGCATCTGCCACTGCCATTAATACCAATGAAAAATATTTCTTATAATTAAAATATTGGCTCCCACTAGCTGGAGGCTTGAGGATGCGGATGTGCTTCCCATCAATGGCTCCCAGACAGTTGGGGAAGTTGCAACGCTCCCAGAATAGCTCCGCTACCTTCAACCATTCGTGGTTGTTTGGCTTCTTCATAACCAAATCCTTCAGTTCTTCCCATATGACTAGGCAGGTTTCATTAACAATGCCACTAATAGTTGATTTCCCAACCTTAAATTCAAAGTGCAAACTTCCAAAAGAATTTCCTGTTGCTAGTGTAGCGCTCGTAGATTTATGATCTACCATCTGATAGGTAAATTTAGTGAATTGCTCGTTATAGGAAGTTAGATTGGCCTCTGTTCCAGCTTGGCTGACGTTGCGTGTGGTTCCACATTGTGCCGGTGGGTGTCGTTGTCACCATCGGTGTTGGAAAAGCAATGTGTTGAAGCGGATGAGTGCTCCTCTGTCCCGGAGACAACTCGGTGGAGGTGGTCCTCCGAGTTGCATTCTGGGAGAGGGTATTTATGGGACAGATGCTATGTTTAGGGGTTCATTTTTCAGCCACCTGCTGGCCCTCCTGGCCGACAGGTATGTGTTAGAGTACCACCTCGTGGTTCTCCGTTCTGGAGGCCCGCGACGCTGCGGCACGTGAGTGGGCCCAGAAGCCTGTCTGGGGCCTACCACAGCAGCCGAGGAATGGTCTTGAGCTGTCTATACAGAGTGAAGAACCGAGAAGATCCCAGGGGAGGACCCATCATGGAAGGATCATGCAGAGTGCTGGTCTGGAGAGGGGCCTGGTGACTCGGTTGGAGGACGTATCCTGAAGTAGTCTTATTGCATGGTACTGCCGGGTTGGCTTAAAGGTCCAAGTACTGTGTCTGACATGCATCGCGAACCAATACATCCTGTGGCAGAGGATCGTACGGGTTTATTTCAAGCAAGTCTGTGGCAGAGACTTTTGTTCGTGCTACGTACTGGCTGCTAGGCAAGTGAGAGAAGCCTATCCAGGCGATCAAAGATCGTGTCCCAAAAGAGGGGATTGCATTCAATTACAGTATTCAACTTTAAAGGATGTTCTAAAGAAACCTAAAGAAAGGTATTTGAGCTTCCCTGCAGTTTTCCTCCTGCCTCTTTCCTGCTACTTCCTTCGTTACTTGGTTCAATAAAGCATTGAAAACGTACTCAAGTGTTGGTGTTTATATCGTCCAGAGGTAAACTCAACGGAACCGTAGACCCGGTGCCGGTGAAACAGAGGTATCGAGAGTGAAGGTAACAGCCCGCTTTAAACCAGCAGCTCCACCGAGAGTTAGTGCTACACTAGGTACCTAAAAGCACACATAAAAAACAATAATTTTTTTTCTTTTCAGTGCATTACTTACAGACAAGGTGGCGCAGCATGCGTGATGCTTACCGCAAATATATACGCCATCTCAATGAAGCAAGGAGTGGCTCTGGGGCAGCGCCTAGGGTACCCTATATGTTTGCCAAGGACTTAGATTTTCTGCAACCTATTGTGAAGATGAGGGAGTAAGTTTTCATCTATATCATCTATGTATCTGCAAACCTCTTAACTTTGATTATGCCTAGTTAAGTTACACTCTTTTTTTTTAAAAATAGGACAGAAGCTAGTTGGGAGGAACAAGATGTTATGGATGACCGACTGGAGGCACAACCGGAGGCCCAAGCCCAGATTAGTTTGGAAGAAGGCCCAGAGGATTTGTCACAAATCCAAAGATCCTCGAATCTGTGGGAAACCAACCCAGATGAGCAATCTGCAGTGGCAGAGGCTATCCCTGGGCCCTCCTCTGCTGCTGCAGACATTGTTCTGCCAGCCAAAGTGCCACCTCTATCGCAAACTGACATAAGTGAGCGCCTACTTGAATTGTTGAAAAACATGTCTGAAAAGGTGGATGCTTTTTTATGTCCGGATATTATACTGGAGCTCAGTTTTGTCCCTCTGATAAAGAAAGTCAAGCCTGAGCGCTACTTTGAAATGCGAAGCACTATCAAACAAGTGCTGCACTCCTTCTCAGAGCCACTTGAGGAAGCTTCATTTCAAGTGCCATATGTGCCACCACCAAGACCTCCCCTTAACTACCCCAGATACGTCCACTACCCAGAACAACAACACCAACCTTACCCCTATAATCCCCCACCCTATCCTTCTAGCTTTGAAAAGGCAACCTCCAGATATGAAGTTACACACAGTAACATTCCCTATCCCATCCCCAATTCCTTCAATCAGGCCCCCCCCCCCAAATCCTGGTATGTATGTGACAAGTCAACATGGCAAGGCTAGGCCTGATCCCAGCACTGCCAGTGATGACCAGGCTTCCGCCAGTCACTACTCCAATGAGGCCCCTTTTAAGAAAACATATCACAATCTGTGATTTATGAGGTCTGTCCAAGGTTGAGGACCAAGAGGACACCTTTTTTTTAAATATATGTTCAAGAGGCCTACTTAGGAGACATGTTTATTTTGTATTTTTGTGGAATGTCAATTTATGTTGGCTACATGTGCCAATTTTATATTTTTTTAAAGTATACTGGAATAAATTTTGTCAGGTTATATATTTAGAATGACACATGTTTGAAGAGTTCAGAATAAAAAATATTGCATTCTCCTACATTCACATGCTGAAAAGTACCTTAATGTAATCAATAATCTTTCAGCAGGCTGGATACTTGTTCTGTAGCACGTGTTATGATGCTCCAAGCGAGGTGAGATTGATCCAAGCAATTCGTCATAACTAATTAAAAAATGAGTCTTTTATTAGATTCATGTCTGAAACAAATTTTGACATACACTTTTCTAAATAATAAGGTAAGTGTTTAAGAACATTCTTATTTGTAAGAAGGCCTGCATCCTTAATCCAATCAAAATGTATGTTAAAGAAGTGGCATAACAAATAAGATATAACGTCATTTGCAGTTGTGTCATCATTTGGACATATGTTTAGCCACTGGCAGCTGAATTTAACAATAACAATTGTCTGGTCCCAAACTGGACAACAAAATGTCGTGGGATCCCCCACACAAAGCACTTTGTCCCCATCAACTTGGGGACAAGGTGTTTTGGGGGGGGGGGGGGCACAAAACACACTACACATGTTAAGGGCATATGGTCTTGTTTGGTCCAGGAAGGGGGTGCTCACTCACCCCCTTTTCATGGCCTTTTAGGCTGCATGCTCAGATAATGTTTTGGTATGGATTTTGGGGGGGGGGGAACACCACACTTTTTTTAATTATAAGACTGACACATAATCACACACATAGGTTATACTTGATGGACTTGTGTCTTTTTAAAACCTCCCCTACTATGGAATTATGTTAAAAAAAAGTTTGGTTGCCAGATAAATTACTCACCTAGTTATTGACATGTGCGTGTAATTAAAAAATTTATCTTCATGCCCACGGAGGTCTTCATACAGGATCATGAACTGGCCTCTCTCCTCCCTATTTGCTATTATGGGATGAACCCAGTATCGTCTTCTCCTCCTCCTTCTCCTCTTCTCTATTTCCAGTGAGATTGATGCTGTTACAGCAACAACTGTTGGCATTATCATGGGCAGAGCAGCACACATTTTGCTAACAAAAATAACACACACAATATAGACTCCTGGACAACCAGGAAGTGTCCTGAAAAAACTTTCTTTTTATAAGCAGCCTCACAAATAGATAAGCGACTGGCCTGCTCAAAATTCGCATCTCTGATTGGACACTCACGGGTTACTTCCGAATTCGCAGCTGATCCGCAGCTAAAACGCTGACGAACTGCCGAACAACTGATTTTTCTCTGCACAGTGAAACCGGAGCTTCAATTCGCACCGCACATGTGCGAACCCGGGCTTACAGGCATACTATAGACACCCCCCAGGCACGATATTTAAAGGAATATTTCATTTTTATTGTTTCACTTTAAGCATTAAAAAAAAATCACTGCTCCCGAAAAAACGACCATTTTTAAAAAAAAAATTTGCATTGATACATGTCCCCTGGGGCAGGTCCCCAAACACTTTTTATGGCAATAACTTGCATATAAAATAAAATTAGCACTTTTGATTATTCATGTTCATGTCCCATAGACTTTGACAATGTTCATGTGTTCTGCCAAATTTTTTGCCTGTTCGCATGTTCTGCTGCAAACCGAACAGGAGGGTGTCCGGCTCATACCTATTGGTAAGGTTGAATAAAGACAGTAGTCCATCCAGTTCAACCTGTGTAGATGTACGTTTGTCAGTGTCTATAATTATTTCCCATATCCCTGTATGTTGTGTTCTTTAAGCTGCACATCCAAGAGTCTCTTAAAAATATCAATACTTCCCGCAGCCACCACCAATTGCGGAAGAGAGTTCCACATCCTTATTGCCCTGAGTGTGAAAAACCCCCTGCGCAGTTTAACCGCTTGCCGACCAGACCCCGCAATTATACTGCGGCAGGTTGGCTCGGCTGTGCAAATCGGCGTATATGTACGTCGGTCCCTTTATAAGCTATAGCAGGCACGCGCGCCAGCAGTGCGTCGCTGGAGCCGATGCACGTGGCTGGCAGCCGCAATGTCCGTCTGGCCACCAGCGATCGCTTCTCAGAGAGCCAGAACAGGGATCTGTCAATGTACAGAAACAGATCCCCGTTTTGACAGGGGAGTAGAGAGAGATCGTCTGTTCCTAGTAATCTGGAACAGCAATCTCTGTCTACTCCCAGTCATTCCCCTCCCTCCACAGTTAGAAACGCCTCCCTAGGGAACACTTAACCCTTTGATCGCCCCCTGGTGATAACCTCCTTCTCTGCCAATGTCATTTATACAGTAATCAGTGGCTATTTTTAGCTCTGATCACTGTAATAATGTCACTGGTCCCAAAAAAGTGTCAAAAGTGTCCGATCTGTCCGCCATAATGTCGCAGTCATGCTAATAATCACTGATCACCACCATTACTAGTAAAAATAATAATAATAATAATAAAAATGCCATAAATATATCCCCTATTTTGTAGACGCTATAACTTTTGCGTAAACCAATCAATATATGGTTATTGCGCTTTTTTTTAACCAAGAATACTTAGAAGACTACATATTGGCCTAAACTGATGAAGAAATTTGTTTTTTTTATTTTATTTTGGATATTTATTATAGAAAAAATTAAAAAATATAGGTTTTTTTTTTCAAAATTGTCGGTCTTTTTTATAGCACAAAAAATAAAAACCACAGAGGTGATGAAATACCACCAAAAGAAAGCTCTATTTGTGGGGAAAAAAGGACATCCATTTTGTTTGGGTACAGTGTCGCACGACCGCGCAATTGTCACTTAAAATGACTCAGTGTCGTATCACAAAAAATGGCCTGGTCATTAAGGGGGTAAATCCTTCCGGGGCTTAAGTGGTTAAGGTTAAACCACTTCTCCTCCAATCTCATTGTGTGGCCCCGTGTCCTCTTACACTCCTTGAGACTGAATAGTTTTTTCCTATGCTGGGATCGCCATTGAGATGTTTATAAATTGCTATCATATCTCCCCTCAAGCATCGTTTCTCCAGCCAAAATAAATTTAGTGTTTGCAGTCGTTTCTCGTAATTGAGGTCCTCCAGTCCCCTTATTAGTTTTTTTGCCCTTCTTTGGACTCTCTCCAGTTCCAGCACATCCCTTCTGAGGACTGGTGACCAGAACTGGACAGAGTACTCCAGATGTGGTCTAACCAGAGTTTTATAAAGTGGTAGGATTATCGTTCTATCTCTGAAGTATATTCCTTTTTAATGCATGATAATATTCTGCTGGCTTTGGTAGCTGCAGCTTGACATTGCATGCTATTGCTCAATCTGTCATCTACTAGGACCCCCAGATCTTTCTCCAACCTTGATTCCCCCAGCGGTTCTCCTCCTAGTGAGTAGTTTGCAATCTATGTTTTTTGCCCACAAGTGCATTACCTTACATTTTTCCACATTAAACCTCATTTGCCATGTATTTGCCCTCTCCATTATTTTGTTCAGGTCTTCCTGAAAACTTTCTATATCCTGATGGGAAGTTATTGCCCTGCCTAATTTTGTGTTGTCTGCAGAAACTGAGATTGAGCTATTTATCCAATCCTCTATATCATTTATGAATAAATTGAATAGAATTGGTCCCAAGACAGAATCCTGGGGCACCCAACTTACCACTCCAGACCTGTCTGAGTACATGTTATTTATCACTACCCTTTGGACACGCCCATGTAACCATTTTTTTACCCAACAGCAAACCTTATGGTCCATGCCTGCAGACCTCAGCTTGTAGATTAAGCGCTTATGGGGGACTGTATCGAATGCCTTTTCAAAATCCAGGTACACTAAATCCACAGTCTTTCCCCTGTCTAGATGGCAGCTCACTTCTTTGTAGAATGTTAACAGATTGGTCTGGCAAGAACGGCCTTTTGTAAACCCATGCTGATAACTACTTATGATATTTTTTTCTTCAGCAAATTTTTGGTTATAGTCCCTTATCACCCCCTCCAATAATTTACCAACAATTGATGTTAGGTCTGTAGTTTCCAGGGATTTGTCTCTGTCCTTTTTTGAATATTGGTACCACATTGGCTTTTCTCCAATCAGCTGGTACAAATCCTGTCAGTATGCTGTCCATAAGGATCAGGAACAATGGTCTGGCTATAACCTGACTGAGTTCTCTAAGGACTCTCGGGTGTAAGCCATCTGGTCCTGGTGATTTATTTGTATTAAGTTTATTAAGTCTTTCCTTTACTCTGGCCTCTGTTAGCCACAAGGGTATGCCCTGTGATGTGTTACTAACAGTACTGTTGCTGTCGGTATACCCTTCCTTTTCCTGCATAAAAACTGAGGAGAAGGCATTTAGTACAGTTGCCTTCTCTGTGTCATCTATAACCATCCTCCCATCCTTGTTTTATGTGGGCTGATCTTGCCTTTTTTACTGTTAATTGTTCTAAAAAATTGATTTGGATTTTTTTACTCTCCTCCACTATGTGTCTCTAATATTTTTTGGCTGCCCTGATTGCGGTCTTACATTTCTTATTGCATTCCTTGCATTCCTTGTAGTGTTGGAATGCTGACAGTGACCCATCCCCTTTATATTGTTTAACCACTTCCATACCGGGCCATTGTCATATGATATCCGCAGGAACACTTTGCCATCCTGGATGGGCTTCATATGATGTCCTCTGCTTCTCTGCGCTACTGCAGGCCCTCGGGTGCCCACAGCGCTGGGATCAGGGTTCAGGCGTGTCCCTTGGGACACAGCCCATCCCCAATGAAATCAGCTCTTTACCATGTGACGGCTGTGTCCAATCACAGCAAGTCACTTTGGAGATCTGCATGCACGCAGCACGCGCTTGCCCCCCGGGGGGGGGGCGAGAACGTCTGACGGTGCTCCCTGCATGTTGGACCTCTCTATGTGGCCAGGCTGTGAAAAAGTCTCCCACGTGGTATCGCCATACTCGGGATAAATAAAAAGATGATGGACAAGCCTAAAGGTATTCAGCTCTTTCTTTGTTAAAATCCCTGGCAAAGAGTTCCTGAAGGAGGAGAACTAAAAGAGCCAGTGGCCTATCCTCTCTCAATGTCTACCCCCCCACCCACTAAAACCTTCACATTTTTTAAGTAAAAAAACACTTACCTCAAAACTTTTATTAAGAAGCCACTACCACTTTATGTCTTTGACTGAAGCAATCAAAGCAGCATTTTTGCAGCATCCCTTGGGTTTATGCCTTTGAGGAACAATCCCTACCCTGTTACTGGTTTGGTTGAGAATATTTTTGAAACCCTTTTCAATAGGGTGGGCTGCTGCACAAAAGACCCATTCAATGCTGTATCTATATAAGCCAGGCCATTCACACTGTTTAGTGTTGAAAGAAAAGTTGGAAAATTGTATCAAATACTTACCGTAATGTTCTTTTCCTGGTGCCAATCTATGGCAGCATACTACCACATGTATGCTGCCATGTTGGCGCCAGGAAATTGGAATATTGTATAAAATACTTACTGTCATCCATGGCAGCATACATGTGGTTGTATGCTGCCATGTTAGTGCCAGGTAAACACATGTTTTTACAGCTGGGCAGTATGGCCACAGAGTTAGTTTTCCTAGCAGCACCTGAGCTTTGAATTAAAAAAAGGTTAAGTCGTAGCCCAGAAACCACCAACATTCACTTTAGACTTGGAAGAATCATTTGTTTCTGCCTGAAATATTCATCACAGGGGAACCAAGTGATTGCTTTGAAATTTCTTTAGGCTTCTAAATTTATATTATTATTCTGAAAAAAAACAGCATTTTTTTATTTAGTAAACTTTTCACAGATAATGCTTGTGTATATGCAAAAAGTCTGTAACCAGTTACAAAATGTTCTAGCAACAGACGTACATCTCTCAATATCTTTGGATTTTTTTATTTAATACTAAAAAAGGTGATAATTTGCAAGGCATTAACTTTTTCAAGCAAAATTCAGAGACATTTTGTACATCTTGTGACTGATCACCTGCCGACAAAACATTCACTGCCAATGCTCAATCGTAACACTTTTCCTGATGAGGATGAGGATGCAGAGTACTGCTCAGAAATTCATAGAATGAAGTGTTTTAGTTTAGTTTCATAACACCTGACTGTCTAGTTTTGACTAGTTTTGTATTAGAACTTATTATATTTTTTTAGCCTCTCATCTGATCAGTATCCACAATCTCATACACATTTTTTATTATTATTATACAGGATTTATATAGCACCAACAGTTTTCACATGTGAGAAGAGCTGCTCACTGTAGCCTGGAAGCTGGCAGCTAAACAGCTAGGAGCCCCGGTTTACACTGCTGCGACTTATCATGCGACACATAAAGTTTCATGACACATCAAAGCACACTCAAGTTTTAGCAAAAAAAAAAAGTTCCTGCCCTACCTTTCTGTAACTTTGGTGCCCCATTGAGTGCCATAGGCTGCAATTTTAAATCACAGAAGTCACAGAAAGCCAGTTACAAAGAAGTAGCAAGAAAGACTTAAGCAAGTTGCACGACTTTGGTGTCGTAGTAGTGTGACCCGAGCCTGATAGAGTCTAGTCTTGAGCTGCAGACACAGACCAAAGCAGAGCACATACTGCATGAGCCAGGCAGCCTGGAGACAGAGGAGGAAGATTACATACAAAGGAAGACTGGATACACAGTAATATCTCCTAATAAATCTGCATTATACTTGTACATCAGGTAAAGGAAAATATATCTACTGATTGTATCATCTGATATGGCTACTCTTAGAAGTGCTACCCTTTTCTTTTTTCTTCATGTCGGCAAAGACACTCTGACGCAAGTTCAGGAATAATAGCTCTGTATTACTCAGGAACTCATGGATATAAATCCTTACCAACTGGTGCCCGCAGCCATTTGATCTGGGTTTATTAATAGGGTCCCAAGCCATTTCCAGAATCATCCATGGGGTCAACTGGCAGCCACAAACAGGCAGAAAGGTGGAGCAAAGAAACTGTCAGTTGGGACAATTCCATGAAGGGGGGTTGCTTAAAACACATCCCTCTTTCTATTCGGTGCCAATTATCAAGCCAGGCCTCCAAGACAATAGAGTCAATTCTGTTTTTTTTTTTACAATCAAAAATACAACCTATGGTGAAGCCATATCAGGCACAGCCAGATATTATATTATAGTAAATCTGGTCATGTTGGAAATGGATGGCATATGCAATCTGGCACTTTTTGTCTAGCTGACCTATTAAAGTATGTCTGAACAGACATATTTTCCTAGTTAGAACCAGTATAATTTTGGAAAAGCCAATAATAGCGGGATAGCTACTAGTAAAAAAGAGATGGGGGGAGGAAAAGCGCTTCCATATAAAATAGTAACATCAAATATGATATTTAAAAAAAAGAGGTTTCGAAGATTTTATTTATGAAACAAATAGGATCCAAAACTAAATCTACTAAGGACAATATAGTATTGTTTCAAAAGAACAATTCCAACTGCCTTGTGGGGACAGGGAGAGTAGTTCCTGTCCTTAAAATTCTAATGCCGCGTATACACGGTCGGACTTTTCAGCTACAAAAGTCCGACAGCCCGTCCGACAGACTTTCGACAGACTTTCGACGGACTTTTGGCGGACTTTCAACAGACTTTCTAACGACCGGACTTGCCTACACATGACCACACAAAAGTCCCACGGATTTGTACGTGATGACGCACACCGGACTACAATAAGGAAGTTGATAGCCAGTAGCCAATAGCTGCCCTAGCGTCGGTTTTTGTCCATCGGACTAGCATACAGACGAGCGGATTTCTGGGTCCGGTAAAGATTTGAAGCATGTTCCAAATCTAAAGTCCGCCAGATTTATGGCTGGAAAAGTCCGCTGAAAGTCCGGGGAAGCCCACACATGATCGGATTGTCCGCCGGACTTGGTCCGTCGGCGTCCGTCGGACTTTTGTAGCCGAAAAGTCAGACCGTGTGTACGCGGCATTAGAGTCAAAAGTGAACACAGTTGCCTGATGTGTACAAAATGTTTGAGAGGTTAATCCTAAGTTCTTATAGACCAGCAATAGATGTTTTTTAAAAGGCATTTGCAAAAGTATCTTCCCTTGCCTGTTTGTTACTGTTGGAGTTAGAGTGAGTAACCACTATAATTTAAAAGCCCACTACCAATACCAAAAAACCCTACTGGCTTTGGTTTTAAACTGTATGCCTTAACCGCTTGCTGACCGCTGCACGACGATGTACATCGGCAGAATGTCACGGCTGCGCAAATGGACGTACCCGTACGTCCCTTTGTCATCGCAGGCTAGCGGGCGTGCGCACATCGCCGCAGGAGTGTGCATGCGGGTCCCGCAGACTTGTAGTCTGCCGGTGGCCCGCGATCATGAAACGGAAAGGCAGAATGGTCAGATGCCTATGTAAACAAGGCATTTCCCTGTTCTGCCTAGTGACATGACAGGGATCTACTGCTCCCTGTCATTGGGAGCAGTGATTGCTGTCATGTTCTAGTGAGACAATCCCCCCTACAGTTAGAACACACTGAGGGAACACACTTAACCCCTTGATCACCCCCTAGTGTTAACCCCTTCCGTGCCAGTGACATTTATACAGTAATCAGTGGCTATTTTTAGCTCTGATCTCTGCATAAATGTCAATGGTCCCAAAATAGTGTCAAAAGTTTCTGATTTGTCCGCCGCAATGTCGCAGTCCAGATAAAAATCTCAGATAGCCTCCATTACTAAAAATAATAATAATAATAATAAAAATGACATAAATCTATCCCCTATTTTGTAGACGCAATAACTTTTGCGCAAACCAATCGATATACGCTTATTGCGTTTTTTTTACCAAAAATATGTAGAAGAATACGTATCAGCCTAAACTTAGGAAGACATTTTTTTAAATATTTTTTGGGGATACTTATTATAGCAAAAAGTAAAAAATATTGTTTTTTTTTCAAAAATTGTCTGTGTTTTTTTGTTTGTAGCACAAAAAATAAAAACCGCAGAGGTGATCAAATACCACCAAAAGAAAGCTCTATTTGTGGGAAAAAAAGGACGTCAATTTTGTTTGTGTGCAACGTTGCATGACCGCACAATTGTCAGGTAAAGCAACGCAGTGCCGTAACGCAAAAAATGCTCTGGTCATTAAGGGGATAAATTCTTCCGGGGCTGAAGTGGTTAAAGAACACTTTACTCAGCTGGTAGGCACAACATTTGCCCAATCAGTGGATAGCAGGGTCCATGATCTGGAGAAAGCGGTTAGAAAACCAAGGCAATCTTGCAGTTAGAGAGCGTGCAATGAAACATTGTGTGAATAATGACACAGAAATCTACCAGTAAAGAAACTATAAGTGATCTCCGTAGCAGGTAAAAGCGCTTCAGAACAAGTATGAAACTGGTGATTCTGTTACTAGAATCTCAGATTTGCAGTTATCAATGTCAACTCTCTTAATCTTATTTCCTTAAGGGTGAGCATAATTGGTGAAGCATTCAGTGTCGGATGAGAAAACCCTCAGAGACAGAAGTTGTCACTAAAGCCTCGTACACACGATCGGATTTTCCACTTTTGCCCTTTTGTCCGAAGGGCGTTGGCTAAAAACTTGCTTGCATACAAACGGCAAGGAATTGTCGGCCAACAAACACAAATGTAGTGACGTATTAGACATACTACGAGACTACAAAGAGGAAATTCAATTGTCATGCGCCACCCTTTGGGCTCCTTCTGCTAATTTCATGTTAGTAGAAGTTTGGTGAGTGTTGATTCGGGCTTTTCATTTAGCTCCTTTCAGTTAGTTTCTGAACGGCCGTTCATCAACCAGCCATGTTGTGGAATCAGAGGAGATAAATTGTTATTTATTATTGGCCTTGGAGTTATTGCTTTGACCCAAGTCCAGTCCAGGAACAGGAGGAGGAGGATTTCTTGGACCAAAAATTGGTTGATTTATTAATCGTGACCAATTATGTCATATGAATTTGCTGCGGGAGCTCCAGGAGAATAATCCAGATGATTTTCAGAATTATCTCTGGATGACGGACACTTGCTTTCACCAACTCTTGGTATTTTTGACCCCCTATATTAAGAAACAGGACACATGCATGAGATGAGGCTTTTATTTTATTTTTTGGTTGAATAATGATTTGATTTGATATATTTTCTAGATTTTTGGATGCATAGAATGCACTGTTTGGTTAAGTTCTATTGGCAGATAGCATGTCTAATTGTATTTGTTTTCTCTTTTTAATGCACAATAAAAAAAATTGTGGAGAATAATAATTGGCTATGTGTTTTATTTCAAATTACATTTTGGGAGTAGGCAGTTACATTTTAAAAACTACAATGTAAAATTAACAAGGGACACCAATATAGTTGTATCTTTGATCTTAAAAACTACGGGATAATGTTGTGGTAAATTACCCAAAAAAAAACAAGCAAAAAAAAAAACAAGCATAATAATATTATTCTTGATATCACTAGATAAAAAAAAGCCTTTGAAAATACGTTTGGCAGAACTCCATCAGTATCACCAGCAAAGCAGCTTCATTATTATCCCATTAAAGAAGAAGAGAATTGTGCGCTGCATTCCTAGATTTCATAATTTGCCACGTCACGCATGTTAATTCTTCATTACGAACGCTAGTTTACAAGACCAACCGCTTACGGCTCGTCCTTGCTTTCGAGCATGCGTGTTTGTTGTTTGGACTTGCTCGGAAAATCCGACAACAGACATTTGTCCGCGGAAAATTTATAAACCTGCCATCCAACATTTGTCCACAGAAAGTTGGCCAACAATTGTCTGATGGAGCGTACAAACGGTCATATTTTCCACCAGCAGCCTGTCATCACACAATTCCTGTAGAAAAATCTGATCGTGTGTACAAGGCTTAAAGAAGAGAGGGGAAAAGGGAACTATATTGACAGACAGTCATATGATATTAGCCATCGTGAAAGCTACAGAATTAAGCGACAACTTATTTCTGGAGAGAATAATTGTAAATTGTACTGGGATGCTAGTAGAGCAGTTGCTGAAAAGAGTAAGAACAATCTGGGGAAGTTGTGATAGATTTACTCATATTTAAACAGTCCTCAAGCACTAGAAAAGAGGTTAGTTAAAACTGAACTCCAGACAGATATTAAACAAGCACTGTTTAATCCATTAAAAAATAACTACCGTAATTGTATACAACACATACCTGAATTTGTCTTTATATTAGCAACACATAATCTGAACAGAAGAACTCAGGCTTGAAGAAGAAGGATCAAAACTTTGTACAGGTTGGGTTAATACTGTAAATAGGAATAAAATTCATATCACCACAGAGTGGTACTGTGGATATGGAGATTGAGTATATAATGCCATGTCCCGATATATTGAATTAACAAGAAAATTGATGGATGATGGACTTTATAGGCATAACAGTATAGTGTAGATTAAAAAAGAATATTTATTACAAAATTTAGAATTAGGACAATTGCATAAAATTTCATCAAATATTCACAGACATTTGCCTTTAAGCATGAACAACACACCACCTACATATATATACACTATTAATCACGGACTGGAGGACCAATTAGATCACTTTCCAATATTGGTAAAAAAGAACAAAAAGGCGGAATGTGAAGATCTAGCCCAGCTCTACATGTTGCGCTTATTCAACAGACGCTTCTTCAGGATCTTATGGCTTATTATTCTAATTGAAAGATGAAGGGCAAGGCGAGCAGAGAATAACAGCTGGGTATTTTCAGGGAAACAAGTCTTCACATCACTTCTAGGCCGGCACTGAGAGGCAGTCTACCAAACATAAAGCCTATGGCGGTTGATAATCCTTGACAGAAGTAGGAGAGAATATCCACAATAACTATTATAATGATGTCTGGGTTAGTAAGGGGAGAACCTCCCACTAGTCACACCATTCAGGTATTCGTTGTGTAAGATTCCCAGTCTATAATGGGAACCTCATTTGATTGGGATTTTTGAGGCAACAAAAAGAAAGAAATGTTTAAAAATTAGATAAGTTTTATTTATACAAAAATTGTTAAAAAGTAATTAAACATATGAAGATATACATTTACGAAGAATAAAAAATGACACACTACAGAAGTGGCAAAGAATTATATGATCCAACGCGTTTCAAAATGATTAAATTTCTTCTTCAGGGATAAATTTTTGCCATTATCTGAAAGGCACAAAAGTAACATGAATATACATACATATATATTTTTAAACAACCAACAAAAGATTCTGGATTCACTTATGCTCATCTGCGGGAGATATGCTGTTAAAACTATGGTAAGCTTCAAATTACTATTTCTATCAATGGATACATTTCATTCCTTGCCACCTCCTCTCCAGACCCTTTTCCCCATTTGTGGACAGTATCTGGGGAGTGAAAAATATATATTCTTTAGTCATGTTCTATGGGGTTGCTTCCATAAACCTGTTTTTTGGCCATGAACGCATGGCCAGCAGGGTTTTGTTGGTTTTTTTGTCCCTGGTTTTTTTTTTTTTATTCATCACATATAATTTTTTCAATCATTCAAGAATGTAATCTCTCCTCTTGGGTTTAATTCCACCTTTTCATCATACCCTCAGGTTTTAGTGCCTCCATATGAATTTACTTACCGATATTCTTATAATATTTTTTAATAATCTTTATTCAGCTAAATTTATATTCTCTCACACATTAGATTTAGTCTTCTTTTGGGTTAAGCCCATCTAAATATTAGGACACAATGGGCAGTGTTTTTTTCATTTTTTCATTTGTTTTTTCATTTGTTTTTTCATTTGTTTTTTCATTTGTTTTTCATCCATTTTTGCATTTTTTTATTTCGATTCCTCTTCCTCTTGTTTCTAGGAAGGGGAATTTCCCCTCTTTACTGTATACTGAATTCTTTCATTTTTGAAGGCACACAAACCCGCAGGTTTGTTACAAGGTTAGTTTTTCTTTTTTTTTTTTTTTCATGGATGCATTATCTCCCTTACAGATGATGATTGTGAATTTATATATATATTTTTTCAGATTTCACATTCCCCCTCCTCCCAGCGTCTCCTTTTTGCTTGGGACATTAGGCGTCTCTCATTGGATCTCAATATCTGAGGGCTCCTTTGCGCGATAAAAGACCGTTATCTGGCTGGATGGGGGTTTTTGGAGTATCACACTGAGAATCCGCTGGGTCAATCATGATTACTGTAAGCCTCTTTACACATACTTTTTGTTGGTTGTTTAAAAATATATATGTATGTATATTCATGTTACTTTTGTGCCTTTCAGATAATGGCAAAAATTTATCCCTGAAGAAGAAATTTAATCATTTTGAAACGCGTTGGATCATATAATTCTTTGCCACTTCTGTAGTGTGTCATTTTTTATTCTTCGTAAATGTATATCTTCATATGTTTAATTACTTTTTAACAATTTTTGTATAAATAAAACTTATCTAATTTTTAAACATTTCTTTCTTTTTGTTGCCTCAAAAATCCCAATCAAATGAGGTTCCCATTGTATACTGTTTAGGGATGATGGCAACTCTGTCACACTAATTTTTGAGAAGTCTATATTTATTCCAGATTCCCAGTCTATATCTTGGGGAGCGAGGTTCCCTGGAGTTATCCGCTCGGATGACAGCCCCAAATGTTGTGGAGTCAGCTGTTCTTTTTACCAATATTGGAAAGTGATCTAACTTATAGTAAGTGATCTTACCTGTAGTCTATTATGATTATTGGTACATGGTTTACTTTAGAGATTCAGTTCTGGTATTGTTGTACCTTCTACAGGGTTCGATAGGTTGAAAACACATAACTTTGCTTCACACTTTACTGAACAATTTGCTGGCTACAGAATTCACAAAAGAATAAAAAAGAATTTAGAAAAAAATACAACATCCGTACATACAATATATAATGGATTATGTGCCTATTTTGCCACATGAGTAATTTCAGTGAGAAATGTGCTTATGTCAAATGGTGTGATAGAGTATAGTAAACTGATACAATAATACCATACTGTAACATTTTATGGTACCATTACCTCAAATAGGTTTGATAATTATTTTAAGATGAAAAAGAATGATGAGAAAACCCTGCTTAGCCACTTAAGGACCGCCTCACGCCGATGTACGTCGGCAAGGCGGCACGGGCAGGCAAAATCACGTACATATACGTGATTTGCCTCCCGCGGGTGGGGGGTCCGATCGGACCCCCCCCCCCCGTGCCCGAGGCGGTCCTGTTATGTCCCCCGGCGATCGGAAGTGAGGGGGAGGCCATCCGTTCGTGGCCCCCCCCTCGCGATCGCCACCGGCCAATCAGATCACTTCCTTTGCTGCTGTATGCTAAACAGCAGCAAAGGAAATTATGTCATCTCTCCTCGGCTCGGTATTTTCCGTTGCAGCGCCGAGGAGAGAAGACTTCACTGTGAGTGCACCAACACTACACAACACAGTAGAACATGCCAGGCACACAAAACACCCCGATCCCCTCCCTGTCACAAACTGACACCAGCAGTTTTTTTTTTTTTTTTTTCTGATTACTGCATTGGTGTCAGTTTGTGACAGTTACTGTGTTGGGACAGTTAGTATTAGCCCCCTTTAGGTCTAGGATACCCCCCTAACCCCCCCTAATAAAGTTTTAACCCCTTGATCACCCCCTGTCGCCAGTGTCACTAAGCGATCATTTTTCTGATCGCTGTATTAGTGTCGCTGGTGACGCTAGTTAGTGAGGTAAATATTTAGGTTCGCCATCAGCGTTTTATAGCGACAGGGATCCCCATATACTACTGAATAAATGTTTTAACCCCTTGATTGCCCCCTAGTTAACCCTTTCACCACTGATCACCGTATAACCGTTACGGGTGACGCTGGTTAGTTCGTTTATTTTTTATAGTGTCAGGGAACCCGCCGTTTATTACCGAATAAAGGTTTAGCCCCCCGATCGCCCGGCGGTGATATGCGTTGCCCCAGGCAGCGTCAGATTAGCGCCAGTACCGCTAACATCCACGCACGCGGCATACGCCTCCCTTAGTGGTATAGTATCTGAACGGATCAATATCTGATCCGATCAGATCTATACTAGCATCCCCAGCAGTTTAGGGTTCCCAAAAACGCAGTGTTAGCGGGATCAGCCCAGATACCTGCTAGCACCTGCGTTTCGTCCCTCCGCCCGGCCCAGCCCAAGTGCAGTATCGATCGATCACTGTCACTTACAAGGCACTAAACGCATAACTGCAGCGTTCGCAGAGTCAGGCCTGATCCCTGCGATCGCTAACAGTTTTTGTTGGTAGCATTTTGGTGAACTAGCAAGCACCAGCCCCAGGCAGCGTCAGGTTAGCGCCAGTACCGCTAACACCCACGCACGTACCGTACACCTCCCTTAGTGGTAAGGTATCTGAACGGATCAATATCTGGTCCGATCAGATCCTTACTAGCGTCCCCAGCAGTTTAGGGTTCCCAAAAACGCAGTGTTAGCGGGATCAGCCCAGATACCTGCTAGCACCTGCGTTTTGCCCCTCCGCCCAGCCCAGCCCACCCAAGTGCAGTATCGATCGATCACTGTCACTTACAAGGCACTAAACGCATAACTGCAGCGTTCGCAGAGTCAGGCCTGATCCCTGCGATCGCTAACAGTTTTTTTGGTAGCATTTTGGTGAACTGGCAAGCACCAGCCCCAGGCAGCGTCAGGTTAGCGCCAGTACCGCTAACACCCACACACGCGCCGTACACCTCCCTTAGTGGTATAGTATCTGAACAGATCAATATCTGATCCGATCAGATCTATACTAGCGTCCCCAGCAGTTTAGGGTTCCCAAAAACGCAGTGTTAGCGGGATCAGCCCAGATACCTGCTAGCACCTGCGTTTTGCCCCTCCGCCCGGCCCAGCCCAGCCCACCCAAGTGCAGTATCGATCGATCACTGTCACTTACAAAACACTAAACACATAACTGCAGCGTTCGCAGAGTCAGGCCTGATCCCTGCGATCGCTAACAGTTTTTTTGGAAGCTTTTTATGGAACTGGCAAGCACCAGCGGCCTAGTACACCCCGGTCGTAGTCAAACCAGCACTGCAGTAACACTTGGTGACGTGGCGAGTCCCATAAGTGCAGTTCAAGCTGGTGAGGTGGCAAGCACAAGTAGTGTCCCGCTGCCACCAAAAAGACAAACACAGGCCCATCGTGCCCATAGTGCCCTTCCTGCTGCATTCGCAAATCCTAATTGGGAACCCACCGCTTCTGCAGCGCCCGTACTTCCCCCATTCACATCCCCAACCAAATGCAGTCGGCTGCATGAGAGGCATTTTTATGTCCTCCCGAGTACCCCTACCCAACGAACCCCCCCAAAAAAGATGTCGTGTCTGCAGCAAGCGCGAAAATAGGCGTGACACCCGCTATTATTGTCCCTCCTGTCCTGACAATCCTGGTCTTTGCATTGGTGAATGTTTTGAATGCTACCATTCACTAGTTGAGTATTAGCGTAGGGTACAGCATTGCACAGACTAGACACACTTTCACAGGGTCTCCCAAGATGCCATCGCATTTTGAGAGACCCGAACCTGGAACCGGTTACAGTTATAAAAGTTAGTTACAAAAAAAAGTGTAAACAAAAAAAAAAAACACATACAAAAATATAAAATAAAAAAAAATAGTTGTCGTTTTATTGTTCTCTCTCTATTCTCTCTCTATTGTTCTGCTCTTTTTTACTGTATTCTATTCTGCAATGTTTTATTGTTATTATGTTTTATCATGTTTGTTTTTCAGGTCTGCAATTTTTTATACTTTACCGTTTACTGTGCTTTATTGTTAACCATTTTTTTGTCTTCAGGTATGCCATTCACGACTTTGAGTGGTTATACCAGAATGATGCCTGCAGGTTTAAGTATCATCTTGGTATCATTCTTTTCAGCCAGCGGTCGGCTTTCATGTAAAAGCAATCCTAGCGGCTAATTAGCCTCTAGACTGCCTTTACAAGCCGTGGGAGGGAATGCCCCCCCCCCCACCGTCTTCCGTTTTTTTCTCTGGCTCTCCTGTCTCAACAGGGAACCTGAGAATGCAGCCGGTGATTCAGCCAGCTGACCATAGAGCTGATCAGAGACCAGAGTGGCTCAAAACATCTCTATGGCCTAAGAAACCGGAAGCTACGAGCATTTTATGACTTAGATTTCGCCGGATGTAAATAGCGCCATTGGGAAATTGGGGAAGCATTTTATCACACTGATCTTGGTGTGGTCAGATGCTTTGAGGGCAGAGGAGAGATCTAGGGTCTAATAGACCCCAATTTTTTCAAAAAAGAGTACCTGTCACTACCTATTGCTATTATAGGGGATATTTACATTCCCCGAGATAACAATAAAAATGATTAAAAAAAAAAATGAAAGGAACAGTTTAAAAATAAGATAAAAAAGAAAAAAAATAATAAAGAAAAAAAAAAAAAAAAAAAAAGCACCCCTGTCGCCCCCTGCTCTTGCGCTAAGGCGAACGCAAGCGGCGGTCTGTCGTCAAACGTAAACAGCAATTGCACCATGCATGTGAGGTATCACCGCGAAGGTCAGATCGAGGGCAGTAATTTTAGCAGTAGACCTCCTCTGTAAATCTAAAGTGGTAACCTGTAAAGGCTTTTAAAGGCTTTTAAAAATGTATTTATTTTGTTGCCACTGCACGTTTGTGCGCAATTGTAAAGCATGTCATGTTTGGTATCCATGTACTCGGCCTAAGATCATCTTTTTTATTTCATCAAACATTTGGGCAATATAGTGTGTTTTAGTGCATTAAAATTTAAAAAAGTGTGTTTTTTCCCCAAAAAATGCGTTTGAAAAATCGCTGCGCAAATACTGTGTGAAAAAAAAAAATGAAACACCCACCATTTTAATCTGTAGGGCATTTGCTTTAAAAAAATATATAATGTTTGGGGGTTCAAAGTAATTTTCTTGCAAAAAAAAATAACTTTTCCATGTAATCAAAAAGTGTCAGAAAGGGCTTTGTCTTCAAGTGGTTAGAAGAGTGGGTGATGTGTGACATAAGCTTCTAAATGTTGTGCATAAAATGCCAGGACAGTTCAAACCCCCCCCAAATGACCCCATTTTGGAAAGTAGACACCCCAAGCTATTTGCTGAGAGGCATGTCGAGTCCATGGAATATTTTATATTGCGACACAAGTTGCGGGAAAGAGACACATTTTTTTTTTTTTTTTTTTGCACAAAGTTGTCACTAAATGATATATTGCTCAAACATGCCATGGGAATATGTGAAATTACACCCCAAAATACATTCTGCTGCTTCTCCTGAGTACGGAGATACCACACGTGTGAGACTTTTTGGGAGCCTAGCCGCGCACGGGACCCCAAAAACCAAGCACCGCCTTCAGGCTTTCTAAGGGCGTGAATTTTTGATTTCACTCTTCACTGCCTATCACAGTTTCGGAGGCCATGGAATGCCCAGGTGGCACAAAACCCCCCCAAATGACCCCATTTTGGAAAGTAGACACCCCAAGCTATTTGCTGAGAGGTATAGTGAGTATTTTGCAGACCTCACTTTTTGTCACAAAGTTTTGAAAATTGAAAAAAGAAAAAAAAAATGTTTTTTCTTGTCTTTCTTCATTTTCAAAAACAAATGAGAGCTGCAAAATACTCACCATGCCTCTCCGCAAATAGGTTGGGGTGTCTACTTTACAAAATGGGGTCATTTGGGGGGGTTTGTGCCACCTGGGCATTCCATGGCCTCCGAAACTGTGATAGGCAGTGAAGAGTGAAATCAAAAATTTACACCCTTAGAAATCCTGAAGGCGGTGATTGGTTTTCGGGGTCCCGTACGCGGCTAGGCTCCCAAAAAGTCCCACACATGTGGTATCCCCGTACTCAGGAGAAGCAACTGAATGTATTTTGGGGTGCAATTCCATATAGGCCCATGGCATGTGTGAGCAATATATCATTTAGTGACAACTTTTTGTAAATATTTTTTTTTTTTTTTTGTCATTATTCAATCACTTGGGACAAAAAAATAAATATTCAATGGGTTCAACATGCCTCTCAACAATTTCCTTGGGGTGTCTACTTTCCAAAATGGGGTCATTTGGGGGGGTTTTGTACTGCCCTGCCATTTTAGCACCTCAAGAAATGACATAGGCAGTCATAAACTAAAAGCTGTGTAAATTCCAGAAAATGTACCCTAGTTTGTAGACGCTATAACTTTTGCGCAAACCAATAAATATACGCTTATTGACATTTTTTTTACCAAAGACATGTGGCTGAATACATTTTGGCCTAAATGTATGACTAAAATTGAGTTTATTGGATTTTTTTTATAACAAAAAGTAGAAAATATCATTTTTTTTCAAAATTTTCGGTCTTTTTCCGTTTATAGCACAAAAAATAAAAACCGCAGAGGTAATCAAATACCATCAAAAGAAAGCTCTATTTGTGGGAAGAAAAGGACGCAAATTTCGTTTGGGTACAGCATTGCATGACCGCGCAATTAGCAGTTAAAGCGACGCAGTGCCAAATTGGAAAAAGACCTCTGGTCCTTAGGCAGCATAATGGTCCGGGGCTCAAGTGGTTAAAAGTTCAAACTTGATTAATTAAATTTGTTTCCGATAAGTTCCATAGTCTAAGACCCCTTTCACACTGAGATGCTTTACAGGTGCTACAGCGCTAAAAATAGCGCCTGCATAGTGCCTGTAAAGAGCCTCTCCTGTCTCTCCAGTGTGAAAGCCTGAGTGCTTTCACACTGGAGTGGTACGTTTGCAGGACGGTAATAAAAGTCCTGCAAGCCACATCTTTGCAGCGTTGTAGGCTCCTAAAGCGCCCCTGCCCATTGAAAACTATGGGGCAGTGCCATCAAACCGCCGGCGGCGCTTTGCCAGTGGTTTTTACCCTTTTTCGGCCTCTAGTGAGGGTTTAAACCACCCCGCTAGAGTCCGAATAGCACCACTAAAATGATTATTCTTTTGTTTTTTTACACAAAATTGTCATAATAACACGTTATTTCTCACACACAGCATATGCATACTTCCAGTTACACCCCAGAATACATTCTGCTACTCTTATTATGACAATTTTGTGTAAAATAATAATAATAATAAATTCTTCATTTTCCCAAGAATTGTGGGAAAAAATTACAACTTCAAAAAACTCTCCATGCCTCTTAGTAAATACCTTGGACTGTGTACTTTTCAAGAAGGGGTCATTTGGGGGCTATTTGTACTTTCCTGACATATCAGGGCCTCAAGAAATGAGAGTCAGTGCATCAGGTGTTGATCCATTTTCAATGATTTGCACCATATCTTGTAGACTCTATAACTTTCACACAGACCAAATAATATACACTTATTTTGGTTATTTTTACCAAAGACATGTAGCAGTATAAAATGTGCCCCAAATTTATGAACATAAATTACTTATTTGCAACATTTTATCATAGAAACTAAAAAAAAGTGTTTTTTTTCACTTATGTCACAAAAAATAAAAAATCTAGTGGTGATTAAATAACACCAAAAGAAAGCTCTATTTGTGTGAAAAAAATTCTAAAAATGTTGTTTGGGTACAGTGTTGCATGACTGAGTAATTGGCATTTAAAATGCGAGAGCACTGAAAGCCGAAAAGTGGTCTGGGCAAGAAGGGTGTATAAGTGTCCAGTATTGAAGTCCATTTTTTTTTCTCTTTAATGAGGCTTTTTACATTACGGTTTAGCCACCCAGGATTAACCTTCACTCTTCTATATGCACTATGTGATACCTTTGTACCTTTAAATATGCTCCTAAAGCATTCCCACTTTTCTTCCATGTTTAATGTATCTAGGGTTTGATCCCAATTTATGTCATGTAGTAATGACCGCAGTTCAGAAAAAATTGGCTCGTTTGAAATTTAGTGTTCTTGTGCTACCCTCATGCCTCCTTTTTCTATGTTTTATATTATATGTGATCATCCCACGATTGCTAGATCCTAGATTGTCCCGTAATTCCACATCTGAGATCAGACTTGGATCATTTGTAATTAATAAAACTAGCAGGGCATTTTTTCTAGTTGGGGAATCCACCTGTTAGGACATGAAGTTGTCCTGTAAGACATTCATGAAATGACGGTCCTTTAACCACTTCAGCCCCAGAAGAATTTACCCCCTTCCTGACCAGAGCACTTTTTGCGATTTGGCACTGCTGCTTTAACTGACAATTGCGCGGTCGTGCGATGTGGCTCCTAAACAAAATTAGCGTCCTTTTTTCCCACAAATAGAGCTTTCTTTTGGTGGTATTTGATCACCTCTGCGCTTTTTATTTTTTGTGCTATAAACAAAAAAATTAGCGAAAATTTTGAAAAAAGCGCATTATTTTTTATTTTTTTGTTATAATAAATATCCCCAAAATATATATTAAAAAAAAAAAAGGTCCTCAGTTTAGGCCGATACGTATTCTTCTACATATTTTTGGTAAGAAAAAATTGCAATAAGCATTTATTGATTGGTTTGCGCAAAAGTTATAGCGCCTACAAAATAGGGGATAGTTTTATGGCATTTTTATTTATATATATTTTTTTTTTACTACAGCAATTTTTATCATAACTGCGACATTATGGCGGACACATCGGACAATTTTGACACATTTTTGGGACCATTGACATTAATACAGCGATCAATGCTATAAAATTGCATTTATTACTGTAAAAAAAGTCACTGGCAGTGTTGGGGTTAACCACTAGGTGGCTCTGTAGGGATTAAGTGTATCCTAGGGAGTGATTCTAACTGTGGGGGGGGGATGTGTGTGACACGTCACTGATCACCGCTCCCGATTACAGGGAGCGTAATCAGTGTCAGTGTCATTAGGCAGAACGGGGAGATGCTTGTTTACATTAGCATCTCCCCGTTCTTCCTCACTGTGAGACAATTGCGGGTATGCCCGCGGACATCGAGTCTGCAGGACCCTGCGATCCTGGTCACAGAGCTCCCGGCGGGCGCGCGCGTGCCCGCGAGCCACCTCTTAAAGGACAATGTACAGGTACGTTAATCTGCCTGTACGTGTCCTTCTGCTGCAGTATAGCTGCGTGAGGCAGTCGGGAAGTGGTTAATGAGTGAGCTGTTCCCTCTGCCCAGTCAATATCAGGATAATTGAAGTCCCCTATTATGATGACATTTCCCTGTCTCGCTGCCATTTCTAACTGTGATAGTAGGTCCCGGTTCTCCTCCTCCTTCAGGTTGGGTGGCCTATAACATACACCCATTATTAATTTCCCACTTACTTCTTCTCTTTGAAGTTCTACCCAAACTGATTCCACCTCCCCCTCATCCCATTTGCAATGTCACTGCTCTCTGCCACCCTTGCATGATTTTTTACATATAAAAAATGATGCAAGGGTGGCATCTACCTTCCATGTCTTTCCGATACAAGGAATACCCCTGGATATTTGCCAAGCAATCGTGTGAGCTGTCAAACCAAGTTTCAGTTATTCCCACAAAGTTTAAGTCCTCCTCATATAATAGCAGCTCCAGTTCTTCCAGTTCCTCCATGTTCCCCCAGTTCTGTATGTACATGATACATACGTGTGGACATAAAGGCACATGTTCAAACTTTAGTATTGTTTGAACAATATCCTCCAGGTGGCTACAAAAAACAAATGGTCTAGTTATCATCTGTCACTAATACCTTAAAGCATCCCACATACCATGGTACCGGAGAAAAAGCTTTATTGGAGCAAGAATCTTGATATACCATATAATTTTCTTCAAAAGCATTAGAATGTTTAGTTACCATGATCTTGAGACTTTTAACGAACTAAGCATAAAATATCCCTATTATAATCAAGATTAAAGAAAGATTAAAGAAACATTAAAGCAATTATACTCTGCTTACTGCTTTGGTGAAATGTTCTTGAAAGTTCAAACTTTGGAACCATTGCCTACACATACTAAAGCATACTACTACCCTGTTTCCCCGAAAATAAGACCTAGCGTGATTGTCGGTGATGGCTGCAATATAAGCCCTACCCCCCAAATAAGCTGTAGTTAAAGTCCTTGTAAGTCTTATTTTCAGGGTAGGGCTTATTTTCGGGGAAACAGGGTAGGGCTTATTTGGTGGGTAGGGATTATATTGCAGCCATCACTGGCAATCACGCTAGGTTTTATTTTCGGGGAAACAGGGTAAGACCATGGAACTTATCGAAAACAAATTTAATTAATCAAGTTTGAACATTTAAGCAGGGTTTCCTCATCATTTTTTTTTTCATCTTAAAATAATTATCAAACCTATTTGAGGTATTGGTACTATAAAATGTTACAGTATGGTATTATTGTATCAGTTTACTATACCCTATCACACCATTTGACATAAGGCATTTTTCTTACTGAAATGACTCATGTGGAAAAATATGCACATAATGCATTATATATTGTATATACGAATGTTGTATTTTTTTCTAAATTCTTTTTTACGCTTTTGTGAATTCAACAAATTGTTCAGTAAAGTGTGAAGCAAAGTTATGTGTTTTCAACCTATTGAACCCCGTAGAAGGTACACCAATACCAGAATTGAATCTCCAAAGTAAACCATGTACCAATAATCATAATAGACTACAAGTAAAATTGTAAAGCAGGTACGTAGATGAACCTAGAGGTGCCTTCAACTGGTATTTACATAACTGAGCGTGCTCTTCTTGGGAGCTCCAGGAATGCTCATGAAGGTACATAAATATGGCTGCAGTCACCTCTGTGTGTCTTCTCTAAGATCCTTGCAGCAGATTTTTTTTTTTTTTATTCATTGGGCAGTTTATTTTCTCAGCTGTCTACAAAAAGACACAACCACTAAACACACGTTCAAAATGCCCACACACACACTGTATATAAACGGTTTTAAAACCAAAAGGTTTCTCAATCTTTAAAATTAAAATTAAATTAGTGATCCATGCACCCCTGCCAGACAACACAGCTGGGTATGTAACCTCCCTGTAGACTGGACTGAAGCATTACAAACTGGTCAGTGATCCACTCCATCCTGTGACTGGACAACAAAGGAACAGCAGCACATTGATGAAGTCATTACTCTGTTTCCAACTCCTGTAAGCTTATTTACAGTATTAACCCAACCTGTACAAAGTGTTGACCCTTCTTCTTGAAGTCTGAGTTCTTCTGCTCAGATATAAAGACGAATTCAGGTATGTGTTGTATACAATGAGTTATTTTTTAATGGATTAAACAGTGCTAGTTTAATATCTGTCTGGAGTTCAGTTTTAACTAACATCTTTTCTAGTGCTTGAGGACTGTTTAAATATGAGTAAATCTATCACAACTTCCCCAGATTATTCTTACTCTTTTCAGCAACTGCTCTACTAGCATCCCAGTCAGGGATTTTTTTCAGCAGGAACGTGGGGGAACGCAGTTCCGGAAGCTCCAGTGCTGAATGTATGTAATTCAGGGTCTATTGATCTATGTTTGCGGGGCGGGGGGGGGGGGGGGTCTGTTGTTACTAAAGAGGTTTATTGTTGCTAATGGGAGATCTACTGTTGTTGGGAGTGGGTCTTATGTTGCTGGGGGCCAGTTGTTGCTGGGAGGGATCTAGTGATGCTGGCTTCAGGGAAATCTGTTGTTGCTGCTGCAAGTCTATTGTTGCAGGGGGAGGGGGTATTTTGTTGCAGGTAACCCATTGTTGTTGGCTGCTGGGGAGTCTATTGGTGCTGGCTGCAGGGAGATCTGTTATTGCTGCTGGGGATCTTTTTTTGCTGGGGGAGGGGGTATTTTGTTGCAGGTTGTCCATTGTTGCTGGGGGATCTATTGTTACTGGCTGCATGGGGCCTGTTTAACTGCTTTTCTTGTTATCATTAACACATTCTATACAAATGACTTAGTACCTCAATTGTTACTTAGTTCTGTATTCTCTAAAAGGGGCAGTACTGGGAGGTGGGTAAGGTGTGGAACCAAGGAATGATGCAGGAGGTGGGTAGAGGGTGGAGACAAGGGGCGATTCGGAAAGGGGGAGTTCCTGCACCCATTGCCTGAGAAAAAAAGCCCTGATCCCAGTACAATAAATTCTGTGACTTTCACGATGGATAATATCATATGACTGTCTGTCAATACAGTTCCCTTTTTCCCTATCTTCTCTAAGCCTTGTACACACGATCGGATTTTCCGACGGGAATTGTGTGATGACAGGCTGTTGGCGGAAAATCCAACCGTTTGTACGCTCCATCAGACAATTTTTGACCAACTTTCCGTGGACAAATGTTGGATGGCAGGTTTATAAATTTTCCAAATTGTCTGTTATCGGATTTTTCGAGCTGTGTGCACAAGTCCATCGGACACAAGTCCAAAGTACAAACACGCATGCTCGGCAGCAAAGGCGAGCCGTAAGCGGTTGGTCTTGTAAACTAGCGTTCGTAATGAAGAATTAACATGCGTGACGTGACGAATTATGAAATCTAGAAATGCAGCGCACAATTCTCTTCTTCTTTAATGGGATAATAATGAAGCTGCTTTGCTGGTGATACTGATGGAGTTCTGCCAAACGTATTTTCAAAGGCTTTTTTTTTTCTAGTGATATCAAGAATAATATTATTATGCTTGTTTGATTTTGGGCTTGAGGACTGTTTAAATATGAGTAAATCTGTCACAACTTCCCCAGATTATTCTTACTCTTTTCAGCAACTGCTCTACTAGCATCCCAGTACAATTTACAATTATTCTCTCTAGGCATAAGTTGTCACTTAATTCTGTAACTTTCACGATAGCTAATATCATAAGACTGTCTGTCAATACAGTTCCCTTTTTCCCTCTCTTCTTTAGTGACAACTTCTGTCTCTGAGGGTTTTCTCATCCGACACTGAATGCTTCACCAATTATGCTCACTCTTAAGGAAATAAGAATAAGAATAAGAGAGTTGACATTGATAACTGCAAATCTGAGATTCTAGTAGCAGAATCACCAGTTTCATACTTGTTCTGGAGCGCTTTTACCTGCTACAGAGATTACTTATACTGGTTTCTTTACCGGTAGGTTTCTGTGTCATTATTCACACAATGATTCATTGCACTCTCTGTAACTGCGAGATTGCCTTCCTCACTTTGGTCTTCTAACCGCTTTCTCCAGGTCATGGACCCTGCTATCCACTGATTGGGCAAATGTTGTGCCTACCAACTGAGTAAAATGTTCTGTAGTCTCCTTTAACCACTTCAGCCCCGTAAGAATTTACCCCCTTAATAAATATCCCCCCCCCCCCAAAAAAAATATAAAAAAAATAATTTCTTCCTCAGTTTAGGCTGATATGTATTCTTCTACATATTTTTGGTAAAAAAAAAAAACCCTGTAATAAGCGTATATTGATTGGTTTGCGCAAAAGTTATAGCGTCTACAAAATAGGGGATAGATTTATGGCATTTTTATTAGTAGTATTTTTTTTTTAGTGATGGCGGCTATCTGCGATTTTTATCGGGACTGCGACATTCCGGCGGACAGATTGGACACTTTTGACACTATTTTGGGACCATTGACATTAATACAGTGATCAGATTAGCCATTGATTACTGTATAAATATCACTGGCAGGGAAGGGGTTAACACTAGGGGGCGATCAAGGGGTTACGTGTGTTCTAACTGTAGGGGGGATGGGCTCACTAGAACATGACAGAGATTACTGTTCCCGATCACTGGGAGCAATAGATCCAGTCATGTTAGGCAGAACAGGGAAATGTTTTGGGCCCCGCAGGCACGTTCCCGCGGTGCGTGGCACCGATGATGTGTGCATGCCCCGCTAACCTGCGATGACAGAGGGATGTACAGGTACGCCCATTTGCGCAGCCGTGCCATTCTGACGACGTACACCATCCTACACTGGTTGGCAATCGGTTAAGGCATACAGTTTGATCAAAGCCAGTAGCGTTTTTTGGTATTGGTAGTGGGCTTTTAAATTATAGTGGTTACTCACTCTAACTCCAACAGTAACAAACAGGCAAGGGAAGATACTTTTGCAAATGCCTTTTAAAAAACATCTATTGCTGGTCTATAAGAAATTAGGATTAACCTATCTCAAACATTTTGTACATATCAGGCATGTGTGTTCACTTTTGACTCTAATGCCCCGTACACACGGTCGGATTTTCCAACGGAAAATGTGTGATAGGACCTTGTTGTCGGAAATTCCGACCGTGTGTGGGCTCCATCACACATTTTCCATCGGATTTTCCGACACACAAAGTTTGAGAGCAGGAGATAAAATTTTCCGACAACAAAATCCGTTGTCGGAAATTCCGATCGTGTGTACACAAATACGACGGACAAAGTGCCACGCATGCTCAGAATAAATAAAGAGATGAAAGCTATTGGCCACTGCCCCATATATAGTCCCGACGTACGTGTTTTACGTCACTGCGTTCAGAATGATCGGATTTTCCGACAACTTTGTGTGACCGTGTGTATGCAAGACAAGTTTGAGCCTACATCCGTCGGAAAAAATCCTAGGATTTTGTTGTCAGAATGTCCGAACAAAGTCCGACCGTGTGTACGGGGCATAAGGATTTTAAGGACAAAAACTACTGTTCCTGTCCCCACAAGGCAGTTGGAATTGTTCTTTTGAAATAATACTATATTGTCCTTAGTAGATTTAGTTTTGGATCCTATTTGTTTCATGAATAAAATCTTCCAAAATTCTTTTTTTAAATATCATATTTGATGTTACTATCTTGCATGGAAGGGTTTTTCCTCACCCCATGTCTTTTTTACTAGTAGCTATCCCGCTATTATTGGCTTTTCCACAATTATACTGGTTCTAACTAGGAAAATATGTCTTTTCAGACATTAGTATTTCTATTATTATTATTATTATTATTATACACGATTTATATAGCGCCTACAGTTTACGCAGCGCTTTACAATGTAGGGGGGGAAGGAACAGGAGGGCCCTGCTTGTAGAGCTTACATTTTAAAGGGAGGGGGTGGTGGTACAAAAGGTAATATATGCGGGGAATGATTTGATGGGGGTGGCTCGGGGACAGTTGTTAGGTGGGTGTGGGATAGGCTTCCCTGAATAAGTGAGTTTTCAGGAATCTCCTAAAGGTGGACAGGTTAGGGGCTGATCGAATATACTGGGGCAGGGACATACTTTAATGGGTCAGCTAGACAAAAAGACAAACTTTAATAGGTCAGCTAGACAAAAAGTGCCAGATTGCATATGCCATCCATTTCCAACATGAACGGGTTCACATGTTCACATGTACTCCATATTAAGTTTTTTTAAACTTACACAAGTTTGGCTTGGACATTCAGAATATACTATCTGGCTGTGCCCAGTATGGCTTCAGCATAGGTTGTATTTTTGATTGTAAAAAAACACAATTGACTCTATTGTCTTTGGAGGCCTGGCTTGATAAATGGCACCGAATAGAAAGAGGGATGTGTTTTAACCACTTCAATACCGGCGTATTGTAATATGACGTCCACAGATGGGATCTCCCATCCTGGGTGGACGTCATATGACGGCCTCGGGTTCCCGGCCGTCTAGGGGGTGCGCGCGCGCCCCCGCCGCGTTGCTCGGGACCCGGTGCGTGTGCCCGGCGGCCACGATGTCCGCCAGGCACCCGCGATTGCCCATTAACTGGGCCGGACCGTGGATCTGTGTGTGTAAACACACAGATCCATGTCCTGTCAGGTGAGAGGAGAGCGATCTGTGTTCCCAGTACAGCGGAACACTGATCGGTCTCCTCCCCTTGTGCGTCCCTGCCCCCTACAGTTAGAAGCATTCCCTAGGAAACACCTTTAACCCCTCCCCGCCCCCTAGTGGTTAACCCCTTCACTGCCTGTCACATTTACACAGTAATCAATGCAATTTTATAGCATTGATCGCTGTATAAATGTGAATGGTCCCAAAAATATGTCAAAAGTGTCCGATGTGTCCGCCATAATGTCGCAGTCGCGATCGCCGCTTTTTTTTTTTAAATGCCATAAATCCATCCCGTATTTTGTAGACGTTATAACTTTTGCGCAAACCAATCAGTATACGTTTATTGCGATTTTTTTACCAAAAATATGTAGAAGAATACATATCGGACGAAACTGAGGAAAAAATTTGTTTTTTTTAAAAAAAAAGTAAAAAATATTGTGTTTTTTTCAAAATTGTCGCTCTTCTCTTGCTTATAGTACAAAAAATATAAACCGCAGAGGTGATCAAATACCACCAAAAGAAAGCTCTATTTGTGGGGAAAAAAGGACGTCAATTTTGTTTGGGTACAACGTCGCACGACCGCGCAATTGTCGTTTAAAGTGCGACAGCGCTGAAAACTAAAAATTGGTCTTGGCAGGAAGGGGGTGAAAATGCCCGGTATTGAACCGGTTAAGCATCCTCCCCACCCCTCTTCATGAAATTGTCCCAACTGACAGCTTCTTTGCTCTACCTTTCTGCCTGTTTGAGGCTGTCAGTTATAATGACCTAATGACCCATAAACCCAGGTCAAATGGCTGAGGGCACTAGTTATTAAGGATTTATATCCATGAGTTCCTGAGCAATAATACAGAGCTATTATTCCTGAACTTGCGTCAGAGTGTCTTTGCCGACATGAAGAAAAAAGAAAAGGGTAGCACTTCTAAGAGTAGCCATATCAGATGATACAATCAGTAGATATATTTTCCTTTACCTGATGTACAAGTATAATGCAGATTTATTAGGAGATATTACTGTGTATCCAGTCTTCCTTTGTATGTAATCTTCCTCCTCTGTCTCCAGGCTGCCTGGCTCATGCAGTATGTGCTCTGCTTCAGTCTGTGTCTTCAGCTCAAGACTAGACTCTATCAGGCTCGGGTAACACTACTACGACACCAAAGTTGTGTGACTTGCTTGAGACTTCCTTGCTACTTCCTTGTAACTGGCTTTTTGTGACTTCTGTGATTTAACATTGGAGTCTATGGCCCTCAAGTGGCACCAAAGTCACAGAAAGGTAGGGCAGGAACTTTTTTTTTTTTTTGCTAAAACTTGAGTGTGCTTTGATGTGTCATGAAACTTTATGTGTCGCATGATAAGTCGCAGCAGTGTAAACCGGGGCTCCTAGCTGTTTAGCTGCCAGCTTCCAGGCTACAGTGAGCAGCTCTTCTCACATGTGAAAACTGTTGGCGCTATATAAATCCTGTATAATAATAATAAAAAATGTGTATGAGATTGTGGATACTGATCAGATGAGAGGCTAAAAAAATATGAGTTCTAATACAAAACTAGACAAAACTAGACAGTCAGGTGTTATGAAACTAAACTAAAACACTTCATTCTATGAATTTCTGAGTAGTACTCTGCATCCTCGTCCTCATCAGGAAAAGTGTTACGATTGAGCAGTGGCAGTGGATGTTTTGTCAGCAGGTGATCAGTCACAAGATGTCTCTGAACTTTGCTTGAAAAAGTTAATGCCTTGCAAATTATCACCTTTAAGTGTTTTATCTCTCTTTTAGTATTAAACAAAAATATCCAAAGCTATTGAGAGATGTACGTCTGTTGCTAGAACATTTTGTAGCTGGTTACAGACTTTTTGCATATACACAAGCATTATCTGTGAAAGGTTTACTAAATAAAAAAAAATGCTGTTTTTTTCAGAATAATAATATAAATTTAGAAGCCTATAGAAATTTTAAAGCAATCACTTGGTTCCCCTGTGATGAATATTTCAGGCAGAAATGAATAATTCTTCCCAGTTTAAAGTGAATGTTGGTGGTTGCTGGGCTACTGCTTAACCTTTATTTAATTCAAAGCTCAGGTGCTGCTAAGAAAACTAACACTGTGGCCATACTGCCCAGCTGTAAAAACATGTGTTTACAGTACCTGGCACCAACATGGCAGCATACAACCACATGCATGCTGCCATGGATGACAGTAAGTAATTTCCAATTTCCTGGCGCCAACATGGCAGCATACATGTACATAGATTGGCACCAGGAAAAGAACATTACGGTAAGTATTTGATACAATTTTCCATCCTTTCTTTCAACACTAAACAGTGTGAATGGCCTGGCTTATATAGATACAGCATTGAATGGGTCTTTTGTGCAGCAGCCCACCCTATTGAAAAGGGTTTCAAAAATATTCTCAACCAAACCAATAACAGGGTAGGGATTGTTCCTCAAAGGCATAAATCCCGGAGATGCTGCAAAAAAAAAAAAAATGCTGCTTTGCTTTACATAAAGTGGTAGTGGCTTCTAATTAAAAGTTTTGAGGAAAGTGTTTTTTTGCTTCAAAAATGTGAAGGTTTTAGGGAGGGTGAGGGAGGTAGACATTGAGAGAGGATAGGCCACTGGCCCTTTTAGTTCTCCTCCTTCAGGAACTCTATGCCAGGGATTTTAACAAAGAAAAAGTTGAATACCTTTAGGCCTATCCATTATCTTTGTATTCCTAAGAGAAAATGTCTTGATCAAATAGATGAAAATGTTTCATCCATTAGCTATGTGTCTTTTGAAGAAGCTGTCATTAAAATTAAAGTTTTGGGTAACATAGCTCTCTTATCTAAGTCTTTTAACTCAGGGTTTTGTTTTGAGCATTCCCTGTGGGATGCTCATTATTTTGTTTCAGTTTTGAGACATTTTGCATCGTTTTTGAATTGGTGCTACAAGTCATATAAGGCTCCCAATTTGCCATTCATTATTAAGACGTCTTTGTTTGTATGGTCCAGCAAGATCAGATTTTTGTAAGAATTTGCTGAACATTTTTACCAGCGAGTGTACTTCTATCCGGTTTTCTAGCTTTTACTTCTAGAGTCCTCCCAGTTCATTAAGTTTTCTATTTATCTATTTCTGGTATCAAATCTCCTTCCTCCCACATTGAAATAAATAAAATATGCGAGAAAGTATGCTTATTTGGTTAAACTTTCTAGTTAATTTTATTGATAGATCATTTTTTCAAAGGGATTTTGTAACAGAGAGCAATTAAATTTTGGGGTGATCATTTTAGGAATACAAATATCCTTTTTAGTACATTCAATAAAGATGTTTTATATGCTATAAACATAGAAATGTTGTGTTCTCAGGATCTATGGGATTTTACTTGGGCCTCATCTAATAAAACAGTAAGATCTGTTGCACCTTGCCTGATGGCTGCTTACTCAGCAGTGAGGTTTTTATGGCTGTGCTTGAATTTTGTTAAAGAGTAACTCCTCTTTTGTTAAAAAATAAAAATAAAAAAATTCCCTCGGTAGGGGGGGGGGTCAATGTACATTGTATAGATTTGAACAAATTTGTTGCAGATTTCTGCCTGTTTCTGCCCTGAAGAAATAATTGTTTGACCATTTCTCTTCTATACTGATTCTGATTGGTTCATATAACCAGTTGGTGCACATTCTGTGTTCTAATGAGAAAAATTGCAGTCTCTGCATCACCTTAGAATATGGAAACCCTAGGGAGTATCTTGCCAAACTGACATTTCTGGTCCAGAGGAATTTTGTAGAACAACGGTTTACACAACACCCAAAAGGTTGCTATATTGCACTGAATTTTACAGAAAATGTCAGCATTGCAGATGGATATGAAAAGGTGTTTTTTAATAACACTAAATTACAATATGGCTTGCGTAGCAATTTTATATGCTATATTATTTTTTTTATAGCGTTATATTTTTTCCACAAAAGTGGACCCTTCCTGCCCAGGACAATTTTCAGCTTTCAGCACTGTCACACTTTGAATGACAATTGCGCGGTCATCCATCACTGTACTCAAAGTACATTTTTATAATTTTCTTCCCACAAATAGAGCTTTCTTTTGGTGGTATTTGATCACCTCTGCGGTTTTTATTTTTTGCTAAACAAACTAAAAAAGACCAACATTTTTGAAAAAAATTATTTTTTTTAGTTTCTGTCAGAAAATTTTGTTTTCCCCTTCACTGACAGGCACTGATGAGGCAGCACTGATGGGTACTGATAAGTTGGCACTGATAAAGTGGCACTGATGTGCACTGATGAGAAGGCAGTGATATGTAGAATTGATGAGCACTGATATGCAGCACTGATGGGCATCAATAGGTGGCACTGATATGCAGCACTGATGGGCACTGATAGGTGGCACTGATGGGCACTGACAGGCAGCTGTGATGGGCAGAGACAGGCGACTGTGATGGGCACTGACAGGCGGCACTGATTGACACTGATAGGCGGTACTGATTGGCGCTGACAGGTGGCACTGATGGGCAGCACTGATGATGAGGTACTGATAAGTACTGACAGGTGTTACTACTGGGCAGTGATTGCCACTGTGGTGGGCAGCGATTGGCACTGTGGGGGGGAGTGACTGGCACTGTGGTGGGCACTGGCAGAATTTATTGTTTTTACATTGCTGGGCACTGGTTGGCAGGTGATTTGTACATTTGAGGGGGCTGTGCTGATAATCAATGTGCTGATTATCAGCACAGGCCCCCCCCATTGACAGGGAAAGCTGCCGATCATCTCTCCCTGTCAGCGCAAACCGAGGAATGCCATTTACCGGCACTTCCTGGTTCACGCGATGATCAGCTGTGATTGGTCACAGCTGATCACGTGATAAGAAGCCTCTGTCAGGGGCTTCTTATCACAATCAGAGATGCGGGGTGTCAGACTGACACGCCGCACTCGCGATAGCCATGAGCACCGGCATGTTATCCTGCTGGACGTCTTATGATGCCCATTCAGGATAACAGAACCACCTCCCGGCCGTCATTCTGCATACGGCAGGCGGGAAGTGGTTAAATGAGGACCATTTAGCGCTTTCAGAGCATTTAAGTTTTCTTTCTGTTTTTTTTTTTTTTTAAGTCAGTTTATACCTAAGGTTCATTCCTGGTATCACATTAATAAAACAAAATGAGGTATTTCCTTCTTAAATTACAAAATATTCCTGCTTGTAATAGTTTCTTCTCAGTGAGACAAGTCTTGGGAGGCTAGAAAAAAAAAAAAAATTAAACCTGATGATATGAATACAATCACTCTTGTCAGTTTTTTGAAGCTTTGCTCTATTACTGGCACTGAGTATATCTCTACATTTAAAGGAATTTTATTTAGAACAGCTTTTTCCCTTTTTTGCAGCTTCAAGAAATTTTGAGATGCTTAAAAGATTTGAATCTGTATCATATAATATATTTCTCATTTCATTCTTAAATGTATGCGCTGAAACAGAGGGAATAGTAAAAAATTAGTTAGATGGAGTTCAGATTAGTAAAAAAAAAATTCTGTATGGATTGTGGAAATTCCGACAACAAATGTCCGATGTGAGCCTGTTGTCGGAAATTCCAACTGTGTGTAGGCTCCATCGGACATTTGTTGTTGGAATTTCCGACAACAAAAATTTGAGAGCTGACAACAAAAAACGTTGTCGGAAATTCAGATCGTGTGTACACAATTCCGACGCACAAAATTCCACGCATGCTCGGAATCAAACAGAAGAGCTGCACTGGCTATAGAACTTCATTTTTCTTGGCTTGTCGTACGTGATGTACGTCACCGCGTTCTTGACGTTCAGAATTTCCGACAACATTTGTGTGACCATGTGTATGCAAGACAAGTTTGAGCCAACATCCGTCAGAACTAAATCTAGGATTCGTTGTCGGAATGTCCGATCGTTTGTGCGAAGCATAAGACCCCATACACACTATTAGATTTTCTGCAGATTTTTGTCTTCAGATTTACCAAAACTATATAATATGAGGTCAAACCTTAAGAGTTTCAATGTGTATGCATTCAGGCAAGCCCTTGCACTGTACATGGTTTTGGTAAATCTAAAGGAAATCTGACAACAAAAGTTGTATAGTGTGTATGGGGTCTTACACTGATAATTTATATTTTAATCCTCCCTTAGTAAACAAGGTTTGGACTGGCAGGGGTGTGTGTGTTATGGGATGATTTATTTTTTGAGTTTGGTAACTTATATCAGTTATGGCTCACCCCTGACATCCTAATGTTACATCTTGGGGCAATGACATTTGACACATAAAAAAACCTTGATTTCATTTTTACATTTAGGAATTACCTTCATTGTTTCAGGGGATCTTCCTCAAACATGATGACTGTCTTTTCTGAGATTATTCCCAGACTTTGCTAGTTAGAATTTTCAATTTTGAGGAAAAAAAAAGAGAAAAAAAATAGGGCAACTAAGAAGTTTATGCCTTCAATGGGTGGTTTAACCTTCAGACACATACTGTATAATTGGAAGTTGGTATATGTGGCCTTTACAGAGGTGACACTGTCCATGCGATATAGGCATTTGATATACTTATTGCTAATTTACCGTAAGCAATTAAGATGGTCTTGGTCTGGGGGGTGGGCTTATTTTGCAACTTGCCTGGCTTGTGGGGACAGTTGTTTTTAAACTCACTGATACTGTTTTCAGATTGAGGCGTAATGACTGGACAGGGTTCTGTTATTTGTTATAGGCCCTGTATAGGCAGACGTTCAGCCTGTACAATCAATGACATGCCGAAATGCACCGAGGCTGTTTGTAGCTGTAAGAACCTATGCACATATACCTGTTGCTAATCAGAAGTAACTGCTGGATGTGCAGATAGATGGGAATGCATAACCACAAACATATACGGGTAGTATAATCACTGACAAATATAAACTACATGTATCTTTATCTGGAAGCACCATCTATGTTCTCCTGGCACTTACTTTCTTTCTTGGGGTGTTACTGTATTTTTTTATTACATCTGGTGATCGAGACCCTCTGGAGCTACACCATGGATGCAAAGGTTAGAGATGCATTTTCAGTGTTACCTACACACGGATGCTATTCAATGTTTACATTGCATATGGCATCAATATATTTGTATATTTGTGAGGTCTATGTGGTAAAAATATTTTTTGCATGTATGTATTTAATTTTAACAAGGTACTATGATTGTGTCCTTGTCTACCTTGTTAATGGAGTAATACACTATATATGGAACAACTCTGAGATGTGCAATACCATAAGCTTGTCCCAGTCCTGAAGAAGCGGCAGAGCCATGAAACGCGTTGACATAAGATGGGCATATGCTTATAAATATATATATTTTATGTGTTAGGATTATTTGTGCAAGGTGTGACACAATTTGTATGCTTTATCTGTATAATAAAAATACTTTTTTATTTAAAATAATTTGGTGAAACTCACTATATCTATCTGGAGGCATTGAGAGTCCCCAATCATCATGTAGGTATTTTTATAACATGGATATACATACTTACAGCTACAGAAAGTAACAGCTCCTTTCAGCCTGTCTTCGGGTTATACAGGCTGAGCTGACGCTACTGATCAGAACATTTGGTGTCCCAGTTGTAGGTATCTGCAGTATTGTTCAAAATAGGGCGGGAGGGGGCTGGGTTCATGCTTGGCTATTAGTAATTAGACTGCTGCACAAAAAGTAATGAATACCCTAGTACAAAAATACTATAAACAATAAGTGTGCGGTCTCAAAATAGAGTGCCTTAAAGGTATAAAATCATCTATTAACCTTGTATGGAAAAATAGGTGACAGGGGGCCCTATGTGGTAATAATATGTGCCTTTTCTTAAAGACCAATATAACATGGAATAAAGTGGCATGTGCAGTAAAAGTGCAAATGAGGTAACTACCTGCCTAAAAAGTGCTATAGGACATAGATAAATCAATTCAAATATAAAGTGCAACAATAAATGTACTAATGTGACATGATATTAAAAAAAATATATAACAGTGAAAAAGTCCATAGTATAAATTAATGGTGGCTTAATTCTTGATGGCAGAGAGGAAATCCTTCACCGTTAACATAAAACAACACCAGATATGACCTCTTTAATTAAAAAGACGGTCTAATGCGCTGTAGGGAAATCCTAATAGGAACCCTTAGTTAGTGGATGAAGCCTCTGTACTGTGTCCTCCTCTCCTCTAAAATATCTCATAAGGAAACAAAAGGACAATGCATAGCGCACTACTGTTTTTTATTTAAAAATAATACAAACAAAAGGTGGGGTGCCTGCTTACATTAGTTAGGTGCCTTAGCCTGGCACATAGGATAGCCTGCATGAATTGCAATATGGTTATAACGACAGGGCATTATGCAGCCAGCCGGTATGAACATAGAGTTAGATTGATGAATGAGTTAAAATGAATGAACTGGGGTCCCGTGATGAATAAAACGTTTTTGAGGTTCCCAATACATCTACGTCATTGGGTAACTAGCTTTGTACCACTAAATGATGTGGTCAGACCACGTTCACTAATTGGCTTGTTATTTCAAATAAACATTTTTATTTATATAAATATATATATATAGATATATCTATATATATATATACACACACTACATTCAACAAAAGTATTGGGACAGCTGCCTTTACACATGAACTTTAATGGCATCCCAGTCTTATGCCCCGTACACACGGTCGGATTTTCCGACGGAAAATGTGCGATCAGAGCGTGTTGTCTGAAAATCCGACCGTGTGTGGGCTCCATCGGACTTTTTCCATCGGATTTTCCGACACACAAAGTTTGAGAACAGGCTATAAAATTTTCCGACAACAAAATCCGATCGCGTCAATTCCGACCGTGTGTGGACAATTCCGATGCACAAAGTGCCACGCATGCTCAGAAGGAATTCCAAGACGGAACAGCTCGGTCTGGTAAAATTAGCATTCTGAATGGATAGAGCACTTTCGTCAGGCTGCAGTGTTTAAAATTGTTTAATACAGCGCATTCTCTTCTTCTTTATAATGCAGGAAGAACAAAGCAGTTTTGCTGCTGATATTCACACAGACTTCTCACAAACTTCTTTCTTTATTATTTATTGTGATTCCCTCAATATATTATGATTTGTCACATCTGACAAAAAATCAATATCATTTTTTTTTTTTGTTCAAGCCTGATGTGTTTTTTTTTTGGTTTGTATTTTTTTCAAGGCTGATCTTGTTGTTATTTTTTTTTTTTTTTAGTTATTTAACATCCTGAATATTTTTGTGTGTGTTTTGTGTGTCAAGTTACCACAACAACATTGATATTATTTAATCTTAAGGAGGTTGGTGTCTCTTGTTAATTTCACATTGTACTTTAGAACTGTACCTGAATCCTCACAAACAAACTGTCCTTTTTGAAGGGAAACACACATAGGCGAGTATAATTGAAACCAAAAAACCTTTCTTAAGGGCTCATAACCAAACAAAGAGGGAGGCAACGCTGGAGAAACAGCAGAAATTGTTGAAGCCTTTGACCCCCCAGGGCACACATCAATTATTTTACTGCAAAATTGGTGGCCTGAGGAGTCCATATATAAGGGAGTGCAGTCTGGTCCAGAAGTCCCAGAGATTATGAAAGCAGCAGATGACATCTGTGTTCCCAGGCTGTGGTCATACAAGAGGCCGCATCTTTTGTCAGACCAGACTGAACCCAGGCCATCACTCTCTGGTCTTCCTTCCACGCTTCCTTCCACGCTGTGGCTGTGGTGGTGTAGTTGTGGCAGGAGGAGGAGGAGGGGGAGGACGAGGATGTTCCAACTCACTCAGGTGGGTATTGGGTGTGATTTCACCCCTCATCCCCTTAGTTAAGACTTTATAAAGAAGGTCCTCACACAGCTGGCGTTGACCCTCCTGCATGCCCTGCAGTTTGGTGGTAGCCATGCAGGCAAAGGCCTCTTCAGGAGTGGGGTGGCTCCGAGGGATGCAGAAGCCTCCTGAATCAGCCTGAGTGCTGAATCCTGCACGTGACTCCCTTTCCTGGGTCTTTTGGTTGAAAGGCGGAGGGGAGGAACCTGCGATTTTGTCAGGCTTCTACTGGGCCCAGGCTTCTCCTGGCTGCCACTTAGCCCCGCCTCCTCCTGGCTACCACTAACCCCTGCCTCCTCCTGTCTGCCACATTCCACAGCCTCCTCCTGTGTGTCACATTCCAGAGCCTCGTCCTGGCTGAGGTCTTCCTGTGTATGAAAAAGGGACATAGTTTTTGTTTTTTCTTCATCAATCACACACAATTTTTACCTCATGACTGTTGCAAATTGAATGTTAACAAATATAACAGACTATCATTCTGAGCCCAGCATTTTTCATTTGTGTCCCAATTATTTTTGCCCACTACTGTCTATTGATATGTAAAACACTTTTTTAAATCAGCAATTAGTGATCAATAATAACATCTAGTAAACATCATTAATTTCTTGACCAGAAATCTGTAGAAGAATGCTATACCTGACTCCAGCTGGGCTCCTCCACTTCTTCCTGGCTGGAAGTCCCAGGCTGGATATCGGAAGCCTCAGCTGGGGTGGAAGGAAGGGTTGAGAGGTATTCCCTGACTCTAGTCTGGTCTGACAGAAATCGCAGTCTCTCATAGTACCACAGCCTGGGGACATAAGCATCATCTGCTGCAGCTCCGGATCTCTGGGAATCTGTGACCTTCTTGCGCTCCCTAAGATAAGGGCTCCTCAGGCCACCAATTTTGGCTTTTAAATAGGGGATGGTTGCCGTGGGGACCACCGGCTTCACCAACTCCAGCAGTTTCTCCAGCACTGCCTGCCTCTTTTGTTTATGATTATAATGCGGGTGTTTGACCTGCCACAGACAGGGCAGCTCCCTGTACTTGTCTATGAACAGGGGGAGGAAGTTGTGGTCATTGAAGCCATCCATTTTATCTGCAATACACAAGACAAACCCTAATGTCAGGCAAAACTCTCCTAATCTTGTTACAATATAGGCCTCAATCTAGAAGCAGTATAGGCCCAAGTTTTTATCTTACCTTAGTTATCACGATTGGCGCCTCCGATACTCCTTCCTCCGCTCACAGATCGTACGTACTACGCATGCGTGTTACGCTTTATAGACACTGCGCATGCGTGAAACTCCACCCGCCCCTGACGTTCTTTCTAGTCTATTCCCCGCCCCTTCTTGTTCGGCGCAGTGGGGGAAGAGCACATGGCGGAGACACAGCAGGTGTATGCTAATTACAGCAACGAGGAGGAGGAGGAAAGTCCGGAGCCTGAAACGTCCCGATCCAGAAGGAGACGATTTAAGGCCTCAAATATGTCCTTTGTGGACATGGTCGACATCCTGAAGAAGGCCGACTATGATGGGAAGTATGGACCTTACCCCAACCCCAATGTCAGAAAGGCCAAGATAATGGCGAAAGTGGTCAAGAGTCTGCACCGGAATTTCGAGGTACAATGATCGAAAGATCAGCTCAGGAAGCGGTGGTTGGACCTCAAATTAAGAGAGCATGAGTAGTACAGAAGGATCCGGAGAGTGCTGCAAAAAAAGTAAGTAGCTGTCCTGTGTTCCTATTCTTTATGTTTATTACGTTCGTGATGCTCCATATGCTTTTCTTAACTGTTGTCCAGTTTAAAACGTCAACTTTCATGTTCATGGGCACATTATTCGTTCGTATAAAACATTGTTTGTTCGGTCTAGAAAACACCATTGTTTTGGGCATATGCATTTGCCAACATTTTTTATGGCCTACTTGTCTGAAAATAATTTGGTTGTGTAGATGGGTTTGTAACTAGAATGAAATGCAAACTAGATTCTGTGTAAGGAGAGGACACTCAGCAGTTTTCACATCTGGACGCTGGAGCACTAGTGTGGGACACAAGAACACACTTTTTATTAGGGGGTCCCACACAGGTGCTCCAGTGTATACTATAGGGGGGGTCTCCATCTGTGAAGCTTGTACTAAACAGGTAAAGTATTGAAGCTTGACAAAGGACAATAAAAATTCTACATCTTGGAACTCTGCCAATACAGACAATTGTACCCCACTTCCAAGCAATGTTTCATATTCCTATTTCTGTCATCAAATATCTGTGTGCTAAATATACCTATTTTTTTTTACATAGGGGATAAAAGACTCGGAGGACACCCCTCATCCGAGGAGACCACAGACCCCCCACCTCATGAAGAAGTGAAGACCCACCCAAGCCAAGCAGAGCAGGAGGAGGAAGGAGACATGGTGGAAATTGTCACCCCATCAGGTGAGTGTCTGCGACCACAGGCTCAGGTAAGAGATGGATGCCGGCAGATTTATAATACATGGTTTGTTTTTGTTTCTATCTTTTTAGGTGATCATGATGTTGTGGATCCAGGTCATTTCACCTCTGAAAGTGCACAGATCCTGATCAAGGAGATCCTGAGGTGTAATAGGGACTTGGAAAACATCCAGAAAAGCATCAGTGATGTTAAAAAAAAAATGAAGAACATCATTGATGTTTTAGGGAGAGTTTAAAACCCCTCGAAATCCCTTTGTTTTTTGTGCTTTTTGTGAACTAAAACTTTTGACCATTTTTTGACATATTTGCAAAAAGCCAAATTTTGAAGATGCACACAGTGTGTCAACATGTGCTATCTGCCATCACGGGAGATCAATGGATGCGTTTTGGGGGTGCAACCCCTTCCTCAATAATAAAGTAGCTGTGAGGAAGGGGTTGCACCCACAAAACACGTCCCTTGTACCCCCATGATGGCAGCTAGCACATGTTGACATTCGGCAATTTGTGTGCATCTTCAAAATTTGGCTTTTCTAGGGGTGACTTCACCCCATCTGAACGCAATATCAAACACAGTTTGTAAATACTCATGTCTGATATTGCCTTCAAGTTCTACCAAATGTGAACTTTGTAAGTTCAAGATTTGTGTCTTTCTTGTTGGTTTTAAACATGCCTGTTTTATCTTAAATGGACATTTCTACTTTTTCTAATGTGACCCCAAAAATTGTTATACAAAAAACATGTTGGTTTGTTTTAAAAACGTTTTCTAAATGCACATGTGATTGTGCTGGTATTAAAAAGAATGTTAATCAAGAATGTGTGGATTATTGTTGCAACGCTCCAAAACTTTTGTTGTGCTCTAATTGGCGTTTTCAGTGACAATGGGGGTTATTTCCTAAGGGCAAATCCACTTTGCACTACAAGTGCAGTTTTAACTGCACTTGTAGTGCAAAGTGTCTTTGCCTTTAGTAAATAACACCCAACAATGCTTTGTAATGTTACACAATCATGCCATTTTCAGGACTCACCACATTTCTGTCAGGGTCGGCTAAAAGAAACACAAGCAGTAAATGTCACCAAAGATTTTAGTAGTTAAATTTTTTTTATTTGAAAAAGGTTTCAGACATTGTCTGGCATATTGATAGCCCCCCTACCCGCAAAGTATTCAAGGTATCTTAGACGGACATCATGGGCACTCGGGGGGGCAAGCCAGGACGGCCACTTTCAAGCGCCATCAGGGTTGGTTCATTTTGAAGTCCAGCCTCAGGCCCAACTGAGCCAGCATAGTTGGCAGAATGTTCCCGTAAAAAGTTGTGTAGAACACAGCACGCCAGGATGATATGATTCAGTTTGTACTCTGCCATGTGTATGGGTGTAAGAAATAGGCGGAACCGGCTGGCGTGTTCTCCACTACTCTTCTGGCTCTGGCCAGCCGGTAATTAAAAACCCTCTGGTCCGGGGTGAGGGTCCTCATAGGGAATGGCCGCATAAGATGGTCCCCCAGCGCAAACACTTCATCCGCTACGAAGACGAATGGGAGTCCTTCCACATTGTCTTCTGGAGGTGGCAAGTCCAAGCTGCCATTCTGGAGACACCTGTAGAACGCCGTCTGGGTGATGACTCTACCATTGGACATCCGGCCATTCTTCCCCACATCCACATACAGGAACTCGTAAGTAGCCAACACCACCGCCAACATCACAATACTATTGAACCCCTTATAATAGTTAAATAGTTGAAATAGTATGACCCCGAGTTGGGTGGTGGGACGATGTGGATCTGCTTCCCATCAATTGCCCCTCCACAGTTAGGAAAGTCCCACCGCTGGGCAAAGTGGGAGGCCACAGTCTGCCATTCCTGTGGGTTGGAAGGAAACCGTGGAGTTAAACAAGAAAAAAAAATTAGTCATTTTGCACATACACAGGGAAAGCAGATTAGACACGAACATTCTTGGCCAACATCAAGATAACATTTTTTTGAGGGAGTTTTTAAAGACCAAAGTATAAGGTACACCTGTCAGATCCCCCCCCCCCCATGGGCCATTTCTAACATTTTAGGGGGGGAGATCTTTTGGACAGGTAACCCTCTCCACTTCATTGAGAGATGAATGCCTTAATAATGTGGATTACTTTGGCCAGCCCCTCCTTAGTTACACTATTGACAGCCCACTGGACAGGTAAGAAGTGTCATAATACAAAGATATAAATACACACTGTACACATTTGAGCACATTTGGAAATTCTGCTATTACCTATCAAGATAATAATAGGATACAAAAACTTGAAACAGTGCCATTTGAAAGTATACAGGCAGGCCCTTGCACTACATGCTTTGGGGAATTAATCCATACATCTGACCACTAAAGAGATGGGTATAGTGTGTATGGGTTTGCAAAGTCAGCAGATAGAGGATTGAGGATAGATAGAGAATTGGTATCAGCTGACTTAGCAGTTGGGGGGAGGGATGGTTCCAAATGATTTGGGGACCCCCCAAAAAAAGCCTCTGGCACTCTGCCTGAATTTAAAGCACAAATCACATTTAAAAACATTTTAGGGGGTGTTTGTGGTAAAGCACTACTATGGAGCTGATAAAATACATTGTTAAGTGACTACATGAGGTGAATATAGGGCCAGGAGACCATGCTGGGGAGGTAAGTGAAGGCAAATATGTATGAAGGACAAAAAAAAATTACAGAAAAATCCAGCATGCATGAGGACAAAGGGGACATTCACAGCATATTCCAATCATGGTAATTAGGGAATAGGGATGAGCTTCGAGTTCGAGTCGAACTCATGTTCTACTCGAACATTGGCTGTTCGCAAGTTCGCCGAACAGCGAACAATTTGGGGTGTTCGCGGCAAATTCGAATGCCGCGGAACACCCTTTAAAAGTCTATGGGAGAAATCAAAAGTGCTAATTTTAAAGGCTTATATGCAAGTTATTGTCATAAAAAGTGTTTGGGGACCTGGGTCCTGCCCCAGGGGACATGGATCAATGCAAAAAAAAGTTTTAAAAACGGACGTTTTTTCAGGAGCAGTGATTTTAAAAATGCTTAAAGTCAAACAATAAAAGTGTAATATCCCTTTAAATTTCGTACCTGGGGGGTGTCTATAGTATGCCTGTAAAGGGGCGCATGTTTCCCGTGTTTAGAACAGTCTGACAGCAAAATGACATTTTGAAGGAAAAAACTCATTTAAAACTACCGCGGCTATTGCATTGCCGACAATACACATAGAAGTTCATTGATAAAAACGGCATGGGAATTCCCCACAGGGCAACCCCGAACCAAAATTAAAAAAAAAAAATGATGTGGGGGTCCCCCTAAATTCCATACAAGGCCCTTCGGGTCTGGTATGGATATTAAGGGGAACCCCAGCCAAAATTTAAAAAAAAAATTGACGTGGGGTTCCCCCTAAATTCCATACCAGACCCTTCAGGTCTGGTATGGATTTTAAGGGGAACCCCGCGCCAAAAAAAAAAAAAAAAAAACGGCGTGGGGTCCCCCTAAAAATCCATACCAGACCCTTATCCGAGCACGCAACCTGGCAGGCCGCAGGAAAAGAGGGGGGGACGAGAGTGCGGCCCCCCCCCCTCCTGAACCGTACCAGGCCACATGCCCTCAACATTGGGAGGGTGCTTTGGGGTAGCCCCCCAAAGCACCTTGTCCCCATGTTGATGAAGACAAGGGCCTCATCCCCACAACCGTGGCCGGTGGTTGTGGGGGTCTGCGGGCGGGGGGCTTATCGGAATCTGGAAGCCCCCTTTACCAAGGGGACCCCCAGATCCCGGCCCCCCCCCTGTGTGAAATGGTAAGGGGTTACTTACCCCTACCATTTCACTAAAAAACTGTCAAAAATGTTAAAAATGACAAGAGACAGTTTTTGACAATTCCTTTATTTAAATGCTTCTTCTTTCTTCCTTCATCTTCTTCTTCTTCTGGTTCTTCTGGCTCTTCTGGTTCTTCCTCCGGCGTTCTCGTCCAGCATCTCCTCCGCGGCGTCTTCTATCTTCTTCTCCTCGGGCCGCTCCGCACCCATGGCATGAGGGGGGAGGCTCCCGCTCTTCTCTTCATCTTCTTCTTCATCTTCATCTTCTTCTTCATCTTCTTCTTCTTCTTCTTCTTCTCTTCTTCATCTCTTCTTCCTTCTTCATTTCTTCTGCGGGCCGCTCCGCATCCATGCATGGAGGGAGGCTCCCGCTGTGTGACGGCGTCTCTTCGTCTGACGGTTCTTAAATAACGGGGGGCGGGGCCATCCGGTGACCCCGCCCCCCCTCTGACGCACGGTGAATTGACGGGACTTCCCTGTGACGTCACGGGGAATGCCACAGGGAAGTCCCGTCATGTCCCGTGCGTCAGAGGGGGGCGGGGTCACCGGGTGGCCCCGCCCCCCGTTATTTAAGAACCGTCAGACGAAGAGACGCCGTCACACAGCGGGAGCCTCCCTCCATGCATGGATGCGGAGCGGCCCGCAGAAGAAATGAAGAAGGAAGAAGAGATGAAGAAGAGAAGAAGAAGAAGAAGAAGAAGATGAAGAAGAAGATGAAGATGAAGAAGAAGATGAAGAGAAGAGCGGGAGCCTCCCCCCTCATGCCATGGGTGCGGAGCGGCCCGAGGAGAAGAAGATAGAAGACGCCGCGGAGGAGATGCTGGACGAGAACGCCGGAGGAAGAACCAGAAGAGCCAGAAGAACCAGAAGAAGAAGAAGATGAAGGAAGAAAGAAGAAGCATTTAAATAAAGGAATTGTCAAAAACTGTCTCTTGTCATTTTTAACATTTTTGACAGTTTTTTAGTGAAATGGTAGGGGTAAGTAACCCCTTACCATTTCACACAGGGGGGGGGCCGGGATCTGGGGGTCCCCTTGGTAAAGGGGGCTTCCAGATTCCGATAAGCCCCCCGCCCGCAGACCCCCACAACCACCGGCCACGGTTGTGAGGATGAGGCCCTTGTCTTCATCAACATGGGGACAAGGTGCTTTGGGGGGCTACCCCAAAGCACCCTCCCAATGTTGAGGGCATGTGGCCTGGTACGGTTCAGGAGGGGGGGGGGGGCCGCACTCTCGTCCCCCCCTCTTTTCCTGCGGCCTGCCAGGTTGCGTGCTCGGATAAGGGTCTGGTATGGATTTTTAGGGGGACCCCACGCCGTTTTTTTTTTTTTTTTTTGGCGCGGGGTTCCCCTTAAAATCCATACCAGACCTGAAGGGTCTGGTATGGAATTTAGGGGGAACCCCACGTCAATTTTTTTTTTAAATTTTGGCTGGGGTTCCCCTTAATATCCATACCAGACCTGAAGGGCCTTGTATGGAATTTAGGGGGACCCCCACATCATTTTTTTTTTTTAATTTTGGTTCGGGGTTGCCCTGTGGGGAATTCCCATGCCGTTTTTATCAATGAACTTCTATGTGTATTGTCGGCAATGCAATAGCCGCGGTAGTTTTAAATGAGTTTTTTCCTTCAAAATGTCATTTTGCTGTCAGACTGTTCTAAACACGGGAAACATGCGCCCCTTTACAGGCATACTATAGACACCCCCCAGGTATGAAATTTAAAGGGATATTACACTTTTATTGTTTGACTTTAAGCATTTTTAAAATCACTGCTCCTGAAAAAACGGCCGTTTTTAAAACTTTTTTTTGCATTGATCCATGTCCCCTGGGGCAGGACCCAGGTCCCCAAACACTTTTATTGACAATAACTTGCATATTAGCCTTTAAAATTAGCACTTTTGATTATTCATGTTCGTGTCCCATAGACTTTAACGGTGTTCGCGTGTTCGAACGAATTTTTTTCCTGTTCGCATGTTCTGGTGCGAACCGAACAGGGGGGTGTTCGGCTCATCCCTATTAGGGAATAAGGAAAGAAATACAATATATTATCAAACATTAAATACAATAAAATGTGATATTAAAGGATAAAAATCTTACCTTAATATACTCCTTCTGCAGGACCTGGATGATGGCAGAACAGGTCTAAGGGATTATGATCCCCAGAGCCTGGGGGGAGATGCCTGTCGAGAACTTCAAGTCCTGCAGGCTTCTCCCCGTTGCCAAGTACCGCAGGGTGGCGACGAGCCTCTGCTCCGGAGTGATGGCTTGCCTCATGCAGGTATCCTGCCTGCTGATATAAGGAGTCAGCAAAGCCAACAAACGGTGAAATACGGGGTCCGTCATCCTGAGAAAGTTCCTGAAATCATCAGGATTATTCTCACGGATCTCACGGAGCAAAGGCATAAGACAGAACTGGTCACGCTGAAGCAACCAATTCTTGGTCCATGAACTCCTCCCATGGACTGGACTTGTGTCAAGGTAAGGACTCCAACACCAAGCCCCCACACAGCATGAACTCTATGAGGAGTACGTATACGAAACATGGCTAGAAAACGGTCGGCTGCTCAGAATGAAGAAACAGAACGCACTGAAGAACAGCAAGACCTGTGAAGAGCGACCTGAAAAACAGTAATGAACGAACAAGAACACAATGACAAGAGTCACGCGTAACTCGCTGCACGCACTGAAGACCAGATACAAACCCACAAGCACAAACTGAACAGCAGAAAACGATCTGAAAATCACGAGTCTGAAAAAGTGCGAATCGTCTCTCACCAAACTTTTACTAACACGAGATTAGCAAAAGGAGCCCAAAGGATGCCACGCTTGGTTCTGAACTGGCCTTTTCTAGTCTCGTTGTACGTGGTTTACGTCACTGCGTTCTTGGCGATCGGAAATTCCGACAACTTTGTGCGACCGTGTGTACGCAAAACAAGTTTGAGCCAACATCCGTCGGAAAAAATCCATGGATTTTGTTGTCGGAATGTCTGATCAATGTCCGATCGTGTAATACTGGGCATAAGTCCTTAGGGTTCAATATTGAGTTGGCATAGGTGTGCGCAGCCTATTGCATTAGGGTGTGCACTGTAAAGCTCAAATCTACGTGCGTGTTTATCTGTCTACATATATATGACCCCGGCACATTGATCTGGCACATTGATCTCCCAGCCGGCACGGTGAAAGAGAAGTGCATAAACACTTCTCTTATGGCAGAGTCGGTAAGAGGGAGATCTTTCCCATCTTCCTGCTTGCACACAGAGCGATAATGCGCATGGGGTGATTAGGGTGTGCCCAGGCACACCCAGCACACAGGGTGCGCACGCCAATGTGAGTTGGTCCATCCTTTGCAGCTATGACAACTTCAACTCTGATGTTGTACGAGAAGGCCTGGCTTGCAGTCTCTGATTCATCTCAAAGGTATTCTATCAGGTTGAGGTCAGGACCAGTCTAGTTCCTCCACCCCAAACTCGCTCATCTATGTCTTTATGGACCTTGCTTTGTGCACTGGTCCAAATAATTTGGTGGAGGGGGGATTATTGTGTGATGTTGTTTTTCAGGGGTTAGGCCTGGCCCCTTAGTTCCAGTGAAAGGTACTCTTACGGCATCAGCATACCAAGACATGTTGGACAATTTCATGCTCCCAACTTTGTGGGAACAGTTTGGGGATGGCTCCTTCCTGTTCCAACATGACTGCACACCAGTGCACAAACAAGGTGCATAAAGACATGGATAAGTGAGTTTGAGGTGGAGGAACTTCACTGGCTTGCACAGAGTCCTGACTTCAACCCGATAGTACACCTTTGGGATGAATTAGAGATTAGACTGGACTGTAAGATAGGCCTTCTTGTCACATCAGTGCCTGACCTCACAATTGTGCTTCTGGAAGAATGGTCAAACATTCCCATAGACACACTCCTAAACCTTGTGGACAGCCTTCCCGGAAGAGTCGAAGCTGTTATAAAAAGGGTGAGCCAACTCAATATTGAACCCTATGGACTGAATGGGATGCCATTAAAGTCTGAGTGTGTGGAAAGGCAGGAGTCCCAATACTTTTGACAATATAGTGTATGTATGTATGTATGTATGTATGCATGCATGTATATATGTATGTATGTCTATCTATCTATCTATCTATCTATCTATCTATCTATCTATCTATCTATCTATCTATCTATCTATCTATCTATCTATCTAAATAAAACATTTTATCTCCCTTGTCCTCTTGCTCTATGATTAAGCTCCAGTAAGAGGTGGAAGGAAGATCCTGGCTATAGTGTCTGTGCTTGTGCTGAACAATAAAGTTTACTTTTTATTCTTTGGAAGTGGCTTCTGAACTGATGAGTAAGCTGGATCTGAGGATTGCAGAGGTCTTAAAAGCAGCTCCATCTTTTGTGTGCTCCTATACGTGTGAGGGTGTTTTAAATACTTATCTGGAGCATATGTTAAGAACACAGTGTGCCCAACACAGCTGCCCCTCTTGCCCCCTACCCACATGTGCCAGCCATGAAACAGGTGCACACCATTTTCATTACATTTGACACTAGTATATCCAGATAGTAGATTTTGTAATGATACATGATCAGAGTGGCCTCTGACATGATTACATCAATAACATTAAGATTTTTAATACAAAAAATATAATTTCTTTTGGCTTAAAATTAATGTTATTATTTATAAGAGTGTTTCTTTTTTCATTTATGTTTTCTGGTTGCTTAGCTGTATCATAAACACCTCTGTGCATTTCTTATGTATTTATATTTTCTTTTGTTACCATGGTGTTTACTCTACAGGGAATTGAGTATTATGTCAGCAGTATTATCTACTTAACACTATTCTCAGATGTAATTTACAGGGCCAGTTTAATCTTTCCAATTTTACCATAAATTGGGCTCATTTATGTATAGTTATGAAACTTTTTTTATTTTTTTATTTTACTCAGAGTGATTTTTATTCTAAAGTATTTCTCATTTGTTTACATACAAAATGGATCAAAACACAAAGCCTGAACATTAAATCCAGCAAGATAATTTGCAAAGTTAAGTTTGTTATAGTGTAATTTCATAGCTTTTGGTTCTTTTTATTCTGAATCAGTCTGTAACAAGTTGCTGTTTCATCCTGTTGCCAAGGCACAATAAAAGGCTACACAGTAAATTACTGCTGCCTGTTTCTTACTAAGCAAAGGTTCCCCTTGGAGGTATGGAACAGGTGGCCAGTCAGTGGATGTTATTGCTTCATTATACTTCTCAGCACTTTACAGCCAAAAGTTGAATCATGTTCAATGTTACCAGCTTCAGGAAAAAACATTGATGCTTTTCTCCTAGAAGCTTCAGTTTTTCTACACGGTAAAGTAAAAATGTAATTAAAACCAAAATGGATTTGGTATATATATTGCACTTTATGTTCAAAACTGCAGCACTGGAAAAAGATGGGGGGGGGGGGGGGGGGGGTATTGCAGAACAGAAATTGAAAAACAATTTATTTCTACACTTTATTTTATGTATGCCAGTGGTGCACATTGTTTTATTCTGTATAATACTTGTTATCCATGTATATAATATCCTACAGAATTATTTTGCTTCTGAATTCCTATTCTTAAAACGATTTCAGGTTTTATGAAGCTAGATTTGCAATGAAACTTGTCTATTTTGGCTATATTTTTATATTGTGTGCTGAATTTTATGTGCATAGATTGGGGCCATCATTTAAAAAGCAATTTCATACAAACTGATTTGAATTTGACTGACAGCAGAGTAAAAAGCAAAGGGATTTTTTACTTTGCCTGTACTTTCAAACTTAACAGTCTGTTAAATATGGAATAATACTGTATATATTAACCATTTTCCGCCAAATCATGTTCATGTACGTGATTGACTTCAAGTGGTTATACTGGGGTTACGGCTGCAGCTGTAAGCCATAACCCTGGCATAGTTATCTTTAGCTGCTCTACAAAGTAAAAGCAATCCTAGTGGCTAATTAGGGCCTTCCCCCTTCCCCTGTCCCGGCGGGGAGCCCAGGATCCAACCCAGTGTTTGTAGCGGCTTACAATAGAGGTGTTCAGAGACTGGATCATCTCTGGTCACCTCTATGGTCTAGGAGACTGGAAGCGACAAGCATTTTCATCACTTCTGGTTAGACAGACCATACATGGTGAGAATCTCCACAGGTTCAGCAGGAACCAGTGGAGATTTGCACCGTTTACAGGCAGGCTAAAAGTAACAAGTTGATCGATCGATCAACTTTGGGACAACCATCAAGCCAGGTTTTACCTGCGATTATCGCAAGCGGCTGCTGTAGCCGGTAGCAATAATCACTTTCTTCTCTTGGCGGGGACGGCCTCTCCCACCCTCCCCCCGCCCCTCTGCCGGGAGAAGACCATGGCCCGGCAGGAAGGATTCCTGCATCAACACTGCCTGTGTTGATGGGGGAATCAAGTGAATTTCTTCCCAGCAACCCGTGGTTGCAGGAAAGAAATTTGCTCTGTGTATGGCTGGCCCTAGGGCAAATGTAAACATTGCCATTTATTTTCTAGAAAGCATATGATTAATGTTTTTTTTGTTTTTTTTTTTATCTCATGCTTTTAAGGGTAGAAGAGAGATCTGGGGTCTTATAGACCACAGATGTCTCTATAAATAGGACCTGTCATGCTTTATTTCTATCACAAGGGATTTTTACATTTCTTGTGATAGGAATAAAAGTGATAAATAAAACTAAAGGGAGAGTGTAAAAATAAAAAAGTTATTAAATAAAATTAAATAAGCATACATTTTTTTTAAAGCTCCATGTGCTTGCGTGCAGAGGTTAAAGCATACGTAGGTCTTGCATGCATTTGTAAACAGTGTTCGCACTACACATGTGAGTTATCATTGCAAACTTTATAGCGAGAGTAATAATTCTAGTGCTAGACCTCCTTTGTAACTGTAAACTGGTAACCTGGAAAAATGCTGAAATCATTACATGTGGATTTTTAAGTATAATAGTTTATCGCCATTCCATGAGCATGCACAATTATAAAGCATGACATGTTAGGTATCTTTTTTTCTCGATGTAACAACGTCTTTTATATTTTACCAAAAATGTGGTTATATAATGTGTTTTTGCATTAAAATTCATTAAGGCATTTTATTTGAAAACACACTTTGCAAATACTGTGTGACATAAAAAAAATTGCAACGACCACTAGGGCCTCTGCTAAAATAGATAAATATATATTGTTTGGGGGTTCTAAATAATTTTCTAGCAAAAATACAGATTTTTACTTGTAACAAAAAGTGTCAGTAAAGGTCTGGTCTTCAAGTGTTTGAAGCAATATGCTTTAATCACATTTTAACTATCAATGGTTTTGTATAGTATGAATATATACAGTGGGGACGGAAAGTATTCAGACCTGCTTAATGACACTCATATATTTAACTCAGGTGCTGTCCATTTCTTCTGATCATCCTTGAGATGGTTCTACACTTTCATTTGAGTCCAGCTGTTTTTGATTATACTGATTGGACTTGAATAGGAAAGCCACACACCTGTCTATATAAGACCTTACAGCTCACAGTGCATGTCAGAGCAAATGAGAATCATGAGGTCAAAGGAACTGCCTGAAGAGCTCAGAGACAGAATTATGGCAAGGCACAGATCTGGCCAAGGTTACAAAAACATTTCTGCTGCACTTAAGGTTCCTAAGAGCACAGTGGCCTCCATAATCCTTAAATGGAAGACGTTTGGGATGACCAGAACCCTTCCTAGAGCTGGCTGTCCGGCCAAACTGAGCTATCGGGGGGAGAAGAGCCTTGGTGAGAGAGGTAAAGAAGAACCCAAAGATCACTGTGACTGAGCTCCAGAGATGCAGTCGGGAGATGGGAGAAAGTTGTAGAAAGTTAACCATCACTGCAGCCCTCCACCCGTCAGGGCTTTATGGCAGAGTGGCCCAATGGAAGCCTCTCCTAAGTGCAAGACACATGAAAGCCCGCATGGAGTTTTCTACAAAACACCTGAAGGACTCCAAGATGGTGAGAAATAAGATTCTCTGATCTGATGAGACCAAGATAGAACTTTTTGGCCTTAATTCTAAGCAGTATGTGTGGAGAAAACCAGGCACTGCTCATCACCTGTCCAATACAGTCCCAACAGTGAAGCATGGTGGTGGCAGCATCATGCTGTGGGGGTGTTTTTCAGCTGCAGGGACAGGACAACTGGTTGCAATCGAGGGAAAGATGAATGCGGCCAAGTACAGGGATAACCTGGACAAAAACCTTCTCCAGAGTGCTCAGGACCTCAGACTGGGCCGGAGGTTTACCTTCCAACAAGACAATGACCCTAAGCACACAGCTAAAATAATGAAGGAGTGGCTTCACAACAACTCCGTGACTGTACTTGAATGGCCCAGCCAGAGCCCTGACTTAAACCCAAATGAGCATCTCTGGAGAGACCTAAAATTGGCTGTCCACCAACGTTTACCATCCAACCTGACAGAACTGGAGAGGATCTGCAAGGAGGAATGGCAGAGGATCCCCAAATCCAGGTGTGAAAAACTTGTTGCATCTTTCCCAAAAAGACTCATGGCTGTATTAGATCAAAAGGGTGCTTCTACTAAATACCGAGCAAAGGGTCTGAATACTTAGGACCATGTGATATTTCAGTTTTTATTTTTTAATAAATCTGCAAAAGTGTCAACAATTCTGTGTTTTTCTGTCAATATGGGGTGCTGTGTGTACATTAATGAGGAAAAAAATTAACTGAAATGATTTTAGCAAATGACTGCAATATAACAAAGAGTGAGAAATTTAAGGGGGTCTGAATACTTTCCGTCCCCACTGTATATAAGTAGGGTTGTCCCAATACCGATAATAGTATCGTATCGGTGCCGATACCGAGCATTTGCAGGAGTACTTGTACTCCTGCAAATGCTCCCGATGCCTAGTCTAATACCTGGATACTCAGGGAGGATCAGTGCGGCAGCTGACAGCCGCTTCTCCTCTTCTCCCCTCCGTGGCTTTCAGCTGCTTTATTAGCCACACCGATCATTCCTGAGTGTCCCCTGTATGCTCCTCCGGCTTCCCTCTGTGTCCTCCTCTGTGCTCCTCTGTGGGCTTCTCCGGTCCCCCCCCCTTCCTCCTCCAGTCCCACTCTGTGTGCCCCTCCGGTCCCTCCATCCTCCTCCGGTCCCCCTCCATGTGCTCTTCTGGTCCCCTGTCCTCCTCGTTCCACTCCACCCCCACCTGTCCTAGATCTGTCAGGGTGAGGAGCGGAGGAAGGAGCTGGTATATATATGTCATTTACTGGCTTCTTCCTTTTCCGAATGCACAGAGTCAGTGATCACTGACTGTCCATTCATAACTGAGTATCGTAAGTATCGTAACTGTGTTTATGATGCTTCAGTTTATGAATTGACAGGAGCCGCTGTCTCCTGTCCATTCATCTCCAGTGTATCTGAGGCTGGTGAGAAAGGGACTGGGGAATCCCTATCCTCAGTCCCTTTCCATGTCTCAAAGGGGAGATGTCAGGGGTCTGTTTATATATATATATATATATATATATATTAGTAAAAAAATAATAAAAAATAAATTGTAAAAAGTTAAATTGTAAAAAGAAAATTAAATAAAAAGCTACTGACACAGTCCACACCTCATCAGTGCCACCTATCAGTGCTGCATATTAGTGTCACTGTCACATGACATTAAAAGTAAGTATCGCTAATTGGTGTCCGCGAGTACTTGAAAAAAGTATAGGTACTTGTACTCGGTCTTAAAAAAGTGGTATCAGGACAACCCTAAATATAAGATAATTTGGTTACTGTGGGATAATAAACTTTGCACATTTCTCTTTACATCAGTAAAAAGTGGTAATTCAGTGGGTTTTAGATCTTTGTTAAAGATTTTGTGTTATGCTCTGTGGACCAAACGGAGGGCGGAGATTCCGACCCTGGACAGGGAAACATGGGAGGAGTGTTTTGAGGACAGCTCTAGACTGGTGATATCCTGTAGGGATAAACTAATACAAGCAAAATTCTTACATAGAATGTACCTCACGCCTCAGAGACTGCAAAGAATATACCTGCAGAGGTCCCCAAATTGTCCGTGCTGTCAGTCTCCTGACAGCACCTATATTCACATGTTTTGGGCCTGTCCCAGGCTTTCCCAATATTGGTCTGCCATAATGGAGGTCATTAATGTTCGTCTGCAACTAGAAATACCCCTGACGCTTGAATTGGCTCTGCTAGGCATACAGAAAAGAGGGGATCTGACAGAAGGTAGGTTCAATGGGTGTGCCGCATCCCAAGTACATGGAAAAAAGCAATGGTTCCCCATGGGCGGGATTTTTAAAGGCACTACCACGCAATTGGTACAAAGTAAATAAAGGGTATCATTTTATTACATAACAGAAAAAAATATATACAAATCAAAACAGAAGAATACAATGTACAAATAAAGTTAAATACATATAAATATGGATACAAATTGAAATATAATGGAAAAAAGACCGTCACTGGAAGTGGGTAAGTCTCACTGAACCGACGCGTTTCCGAGAATCCTTCATCAGGGTTCATAAAGTGAGAATTAACATCTGGGGGATTACAGATTAGAAAAGAGGAAGTAATTAATATTGGATATATAACCCCCCCAGAGCCAACCAGAAAACATAAAAATCACTTACTTCCAATATACTGACAATACATAGGTATCTTTGGCATTAAAAACAGGCTTCACGGATGTCTTCCCGGCAGGCGCCCACATGCAAATTCTTTCAAAAAGGATTTTTTCTAGGCTGTGTCAAAGAGGGTTTTTACCGCGGGAAGAGTACCCCCGGTTGCGCTGAAAGTCACCGCACCCTGGAAACAGGTGCGGTGTCTGTGTGCAGACTGGGGTCCAGAAGACTCAGAACAAACAGACACACACAATGAGGTGGGGGGGAGGGGAAAAAGAAAATTGATTTATAATCCTGAAAATATATCAAGATAGGACCAAATGTATTAGAACAAAAAAAGACCTACCTATTATAGATATTCAAAAGAGTATATCCTTAGATGGTCAAGTAAGAGGGGGAATGTAAGTCTAGGGTTTATACCAAAGTACTGTAGGGGAAATAGGGGAGCCTGATTAGTCATAGGCATCATACAAAGGATAAAGAAAAAGGAAGAAAAAAGAAAGCAGGGCAGAAGCCCCAAGAAATGACATTCATGATTTGAAAAGTAAATCACATAGGTGTAACTGAGTAGTTTGTATAAACTTCACTTACTTTGGGCAGCCCATTGGACAAGTACAAACTAGACATCCAGGTCCTAACTAAGAGTCAATCCAAGTGAGCTGGGTTATTTAAACCTAATGTGGGCAAGCCATCAGCTGATTCTCAAGTCAAGCTGGAACACAAGCGTGGACATAAGTCACGGCGCCGCGCCACGGAGTGACGTGCCGCAGCCCACTCCCACCGACACGGCAAACCAACCCTGGAGACAGTCCAAGACTGATCCAGGGCAGGGATGGAGGGACTTCACTTTATGAACCTTGATGAAGGATTCTCGGAAACACGTCGGTTCAGTGAGACTTACCCACTTCCAGTGACGGTCTTTTTTCCATTATATTTCAATTTGTATCCATATTTATATGTATTTAACTTTATTTGTACATTGTATTCTTCTGTTTTGATTTGTATATATTTTTTTCTGTTATGTAATAAAATTATACCCTTTATTTACTTTGTACCAATTGCGTGGTAGTACCTTTAAAAATCCCGCTTTAGGGGAACCATTGCTTTTTTTCCCTGCTAGGCATACAGGACGATGACCAGAGGCCTAGATATACTAAGTTGCTTGTTTCGCTGTTGCTCTTCTACGCAAAAAAAGAGATCTTATTAAAATGGAATTCTCATATGCCTCCCACGGTAAGGGCATGGGAGAACTCAGTCAATGCTGTTTTACCTTTGTACAAATTGACTTATATAAGTAGAGGATGCCCCCAGAAATACGCGAGAGTGTGGCAACCTTGGACTGATCCCATTTGTGTACTCACTAACTGAGACCTAACCCCTTTCTCTCTTCTAAGTGCTGTATTATGTACTGCGATGGCTCACCCCCCCCTTCACTGCCCTCATGGATCAGATATTCCACTTCTGTACTGTTTATTGTTTCTTGTATATGAAGGATCTGGCTTACCTATGTACCCACTTTACTGTATTCAAAATATGTTTTGTATTGTGTACCATCTTTTCTCAAATAAAGACCAACCTTGTTGTTAAAAGATTTTTAGTGTAGGAAAAGAGAAAAGAGAGACTAAGGTGTGCATTTATAAAACATTTATTGCATGAATGTCAGAAGCATTTGTGAAAACTGAATGGAATGTCATCATAATATTTCTTAGAGATTAATTTCTGTATTATCAGCTCCATCTAGTTGCCAAATGCAGTATAGTTTTATCATTGAGGTATTTTTCGGAAAACTATACCACATTTTGACCACTAGATAGTGCTCCAGTGGCGGCTGGTGGCTGGCTCCATTTTCTGTGGGGGGCAAACAAAAATGACAGTGACGTTTTACTGGGTGTCATGGAATTCCCGTCGCACTCCACTTGAGTGCTTCCATCAGTACACTGCTTCCTCCAATCTGGACCTTCAGATATCAGATATTACAGCCCATATGTTGTAACTAAGAAGCAGGTGAGACTAGCTCAGTTACACAGCTTGAACATGGAATCTTTTATTCGACAAACTCACATAAATATATACACCAGGAGGACATTCCCCCTCCCCTCTGACCATATTACCCTAGCAAACTGTAACCAGAAACAGAATTAACATAGCTAATTAACTAATCATTTCAACAGCCTAGGTGACTCAGAGGTAAGACTTTTCAGGGCACACTTGCTGTCTTCTAGCTCAAAAGACACAACACATATTATCATAAACATAAACACAGGATACCTTCACATAATAGCAGGAGTCCCTATTAGCAGGCGGACCGTCTCCTACATTGTACAGAGGCCAATGTGATCAGCTCTTTCAATTAACATGTATAGTTCAGAATCAAATAAACCAGGAATAGTCTTTGTATATTTCCTGGGAGATATGGTGGATAAATATTACGGTTTCATTTTAAGTAGTTGGCTTGATAAATAATACTGTTTCATTTTAATTACAATGGCTTCACTACCGGGTTCCCTTACCAAGAATGGGGGAGGCAGTACCCGATCTGAAGATCGGTTGGGGTGCCGACATCGCGGGCTTCATGGACAGGTAAGAGCCCTAATATTAAAAGTCAGCAGCTACTGACATTTTTTTTCACCCAGGCTGGACCTCCTCTTAAAAGCACTTTTTGGACAGGCTGCAATTTCTGAGGGATAGAGCAAGCTAATTTTATTGGGAAATAAAAAAAAATATTGCCTTTTTATTTTAATTTTTAAACAAAAAAACAGAAAAAGTGCACCAATTAGCAGCATACCTTTAAATCATATTTGGATAAGTTACAATTTCTGAGAGAGAGAGCAGGTAGATTGCATCTGAAAGAAACATTTTACATAATTGCACCACAGCTTTTACGCCTATATGGATATATTGGATATATATGGATATTTTGGATATATTGCTGTTTCAGAGGGAGAGAGCAGACAGATTTCTTCCATAAATGTTAAATTAGACTGTGTTTTTCTGACACAGAATATAAACCTTTTTACAGAGTTTCTGCACATAGTATCTTTTTTAATTGTATCGCAATTTAGAGGGAGAGAACAGGAAGTTTCCAGCAAGAAATATTAAATTAGACTTTATATTTTCAGACAGATTACACCAATCATACACATTCGCTGCACATAATCTTAGCTTTTTTTTTTAGAATGCAGGCAGACTGCACCTGTAGTTCAAAAATTTCATTGCAGTTTTCCTGTGACATTTTATCTGCTCAGTTTTTTGTAATTTTTGATAGGCCACTATTTCAGAGGTAGATACCAGGCAGTTCATAATTAAGGAAATTGCTATGAATCCTGCTTTGGTCTTGATGATGTCAGTACCCTAGACTGTGAAGAAACTGCAAAGACTGATCTAGCTGTAGGGAGGAGCAGACAATGGGGTAAGTACAGTATCTCTAAAAAGTGAGTACACCCCCTCACCCCCAAAGTGTCAATATTTTGTGTGGCCACCATTATTTTCCAGCACTGCCTTAACCGTCTTGGGCATGGAGTTCACCAGAGCTTCACAGGTTGTCACTGGAGTCCTCTTCTACTCCTCCATGATGACATCACAGAGCTGGTGGATGTTAGAGAGCTTGCACTCCCCCACATTCTGTTTGAGGACGCCCCACAGATGCTCAATAGGGTTTAGGTCTAGAGACATGCTTGGCCAGTCCATAACCTTTACCCTCAGCTTCTAACCTTTACCCTCCCTTCGGAGACTGTGGCCCATGCTCTGCTTCAGTATGTCATGCTCTGCTTCAGTATGTCACAGTACATGTTGGCATTCATGGTTCCCTCAATGAACTGTAGCTCCCCAGTGCCGGCTGTACTTATGCAGCCCTAGACCATGACACTCCCACCACCATGCTTGACTGTAGGCAAGACACACTTGTCTTTGTACTCCTCACCTGGTTGCCTCCACACGATTGACACCATCTGAACCAAAAAAGTTTATCTTGGTCTCATCAGACCACAGGACATGGTTCCAGTAATCCATGTCCTTAGTCTGCCTGTCTTCAGCAAACTGTTTGAGGGCTTTCTTGTGCATCATTCTCCCTTGTTCACTCAGAGTAGCACCAAAGCGGCCCTGGGCAACCTCCAGTTCCAACACAGGGAGATCCCTGGAGATTTCCTTGGATAACCCTGCAGCTATGCCTCTGGTTGTCACGGGAGACATCTCAGGATCCCCTCAGGGCAATGTCCTGATTGGCTACCTGATCCTGGGAACCCGTAGTCTCGTGCTCGGAGGGTGAGGCCAGAGGTGGAAGTGTCATACTGGTCTGGAGGAAGAGAGCTTTCTGAAACTAGGTGAAGAGTTTATAAACAGAGGCAGAGGATGGAATGGCGGAGAGGTACAGATGGAGAGATGCAGTGGCTGCTGACAATGATTGCAAAAATACAAGCGCAACATCTATTGTTGTCTGGTAAGTTCATTACCTTGCGGTGTGGTGAAGGTGTTCAGCTGGATTTAACCCTGTATGAACTTGGTTTGATGGACAATCTATTATTCACAATATATCCATAAATTGGACTTTATTATCACAATTATCATTTATATTGTGACTGATCAGTGCTACTAATGTTATAGTGTTTTCTGTAACATATTTTTGGTACCAACTCAGATCTGCCTTATAATGAGTGTGTGCACCTGGACACACACACAACCTGCAGAATTTCTGGAAAACTGGGACACAAGACTGAAAACTCTATACCACCCAATGCTCTTTGGAGTCTTCAAGCCTCCAGCCCCAGTCCAGACTTACGAAATCCAGAGAAAACGTAAAACATAATTTTCTCTGCTCAGAAAGCTTCTGCTGGAGCTTCACAAACTGATTTTTTGTCATATTGTCGTACTAATATTACACTGTTCTAGGTAGCTTGCTCTCTTCTTGTCTGGGTCCTGGGGAAGCCTAATACCGGGTAAAACCTGTTGACCCTACAGACAGCAGGCAAAGCCCATGCCTCTCTGTACTTACTTATATGTAGATGTAGCACCCTCCTAGGTAGGTGCTAGAAGACAGTATAGTTTTGGATCTTTCTGCTTACCAGGGAGATGGTCAGGTAAAATTAGAGTGCTCTCTGCCTACCAGGGAGCAGGATCTATTGGTTAGGTCTGCTCATTGTACTTAAGTGCAGCTCTGCTTGTTCTGACTGTCCCTCACTGTTCAAATAGGGAGGCATATTGGACAGTGGGAGGGGACCTGACTAGTGAGTACACAGGCTTTGTTACAGCCATGGCAATTGGCAGAAGTATAGTGCTGCATTGCATTGTGGGTTACTGTATATAAGGCCAGAGTACATTTGCTCAGGGTGAACTGAGTTGGAACAGAGCCCAGGGGGAGAGGGGCAGTTGCCATCTCCTCCGCAGAGGCAGTTGTGCGGCCCTAGGTGGTCGACCCAGGGGCCTAGAGGGAGAGAGGCTGAACACAGAGGTCCTGCAGAGCTGACTGGAAGGGAGACACCAGGAAGGATCTGATCCTACTGTGAGTACAGATCTGTGTCTTTGGGGCCTGTCGAGTGAGGGCCACCCCCTTTAGCTACAAGAGTCATGGACGAGGATGCTATAGAGTATCCTGAAGATAATATAGTGCATCAAGTCTTCTGCTACTGAGAGCAAGAAGACTTAATTCCTCCATACATGTGGCTGTATGGTTAAAGCAGTATGACTGCTTCAGCCAGTAATCCGGTGAGATCAAGTGAGAGTTTCCTTATCCTTTGTGAATAGTTTCAGTTGGAGTATCCCACTTATCACTTCCAAGTTCCAAAATAAAATACAAAAGGACAAATACCCTAGACTGGTCATTGAGTAACGAGCAAGTGGGAGTAAGGGGGGACAAGTGGGAACCCCTAGAAACCAATTGGAAATTCCTAGCAACTAAGTGGGGAACCCTCAGCAACTAAGTGGGAACCCTCAGCAATCAAGTGGGAACTACTAGCAACCAGCTGCATGTAACCAGAGAGAGGCCTATGAAGTCAACACTCAGCAAGCCCTACGGGGACAATGCTACACACATATATATATATATATATATATATATATATATATATATATATATATGACTTATGCATTTTTAATGAGCTATGTATACCCATTATAAGGTATTATTTTCAACCAGATGTTTGGGGTAGGGCACTTTGATTTTTATGCTTTTTAATATTGTATAATAAAGATTACTTTTTTAATTACTATCTGTCTCCATTGCTTTGGCCATTATAGTCTGCTATTGTAGGTTGCTGGAGATTCTTCTCAGGTCAAAAACCTACCATATATACTCGAGTATAAGTCGAGATTTTCAGCCCCTTTTTTTTGGGCTGAAAGTGCCCCCCTCAACTTATACTCGAGTCACCGCCGTCTGCCTACATGATCAGCGTGTCATGCAGGCAGACGACGGCCAGCGTGTGCTATTACTATTCGGCGGCCATTCACTGTTCAAAAGCCGAGCCTCCTCCTCGTCTGTGATAGGCAGAAAACTCCATTTCCCAGCAGTCAGTGTACAGCCTATCACGGACATTCTCTCATCCTCGTCCGTGGTATGAGGATGAGAGAATGTCCGTGATAGGCTGACTGCTGACTGCTGGGAAATGGAGTTTTTTGCCTATCACGGACGAGGAGGCGGCGCGGCTTTTGAACAGCGAATGGCCACTGAATAGTAATAGCACACGCTAATCGGTGCAGAGCGGCACACGGAGGCATGCACAGGACACAGGTAGGATGCACACATACACAGGACACAGACACACATACACAGGACACATGCACACATATACACAGGGCACATGACACATGCACATATACACAGGACACATGACACATGCACATATACACAGGACACATGCACAGGACACAGGGAGGTATACAGCTGCAGATGGGCATTGTTGACCCTCTTTTTCCACTTACAGTAGTTGCTGCATTTCTCACTCTCATCTTATACTCGGGTCAATACGTTTTCCCATTTTTCTGTCCTAAATTAGGGCCTCGACTTATACAAGTATATACGGTAGTTTCTTTTATAATTTCATACATATTGTTTTATCTTGATATAATTATAATTATAATTATCTTGATATAAAGCTCCAGTCTCCTTTCCAGATCCACATGTACTAAAAATTTGGCCATTTATCTGTGCCAAACCAAGTTTTCAGGTCATGTTTTATGATGGCAACATTCTGCAAAAAGATGAAAGTAGACAGAAAAATAAATAAAAGTTTAATGCTCTGCTATGTATGCTTGGGCAGTCTGCCAGTTCAGCATCCATGACAGATTAAGAAAACTAATGTTAACAGTACCTTAGGGGGTTTCTTAGTTTTGAACAAAACTTGGAAGGTTTCGGGCAGGTTATAGATAATTGTTTCATTTATATTCTATTAGAGTGGGATCATTTAATTATTTCTGTTAGAGAGGAGTGACTTCTAGTTTAAAAAAAACAAATGCTTTTATATGAGAGGGGATCAGATGAAAGAGAATGGGTTGAAATCCCGAAGTGTAACAACTGTAACTCTTACAAATTGCTATTCGAAATGTAAATCAACTTCACTTAGCTAACATCATATTTCAAAGTCTCGTAAATTCTTAGACCTAAACTCGAGGCAGAAGACAAACATTATTGCAGCTCTTTAATTATTAAATCATCATTAACCCCTAGGCACTGACAGTACGCAAATATGCGACCTCTCGGCAGGTGGACCTTTGCGCAGAGTGGCCGCATATTTGCCTACCAATTAGACACAGCTGTGCCAAAAGTGTGCGACCTGCATGCTCCTGGCACAGTTACTGGCGGAAAGCTTTCCAATTGTGTGATCGCCGTGACAGCCAATAACGACGGTCGCATGATCATAAACCCTGCTCAGCCTCACGACATCTGAAACCTCTTAAAGGGCCAGGAGGTGCCACGCAAAGGGGTTTGTGTAAGTACCTTAATTGAATTCTACACATTCAGCAAAGTGTAAACTGGGAGTGGTAAAAGCAGCACAAAGAATCAGTTGTGCTGAAGTGAATATGTGCTAACAAATATCAATCTGATATCAGAAGAAAGCAGAGTGACAGAGAAATGAGCTCATCAGTATCCTGCTTTTCCTTTCACTGTCCAGTCACAGGCGAGAGAGGGACAAGACCTGTAAGTGTTACTGAACTGCAATTGAAAAAAAAAAATCAGGCCTGCTGCATTTGGTAAAATTACAGGTTCACATTGATAAGGTCAATATGTCTCATGGCCCTCCTCTAGGGATCAGCACTGCCAGCTGTCCCATCAGCACTTTCCACCTATTAGTCCCTTGATCACTGCTGGCTGATAGGAGAGCTGGCAGTACCAGTCCCTGGAAGAGACCCATAAGACATACGGACCTTGTAACTAAGAGCCTGTAAATTTACCAAGTGTTTCATTCAAGTCCCTTAGAACTCTTTATCCAAGAGATCCTCCCAAACTGCTTGGCGGCATGCAGATCTTCTTAGAGGCTGTGGCTAGTACTGGTTGGTTTCATGGAGATCAAGCATTATCTGGAAGTGCCTTGATGTTTTTCCAATTATCTATATTACCCTTCAGAGTTTATATCGGTAATACATCTTATGCCTTGTACACACGGTCGGATTTTCTGACGGAAAATGTGCGATTGGAGCCTGTTGTCGGAAATTCCGACCGTGTGTGGGCTCCATCGCACTTTTTCCATCTGATTTTCCGACACACAAAGTTTGAGAGCAGGCTATAAAATTTTCCGACAACAAAATCCGATTGCGTCAATTCCGACTGTGTGTGGACAATTCCGACGCACAAAGTGCCACGCATACCCAGAAGAAATTCCAAGACGGAACTGCTCGGTCTGGTAAAATTAGTTTTCGGAATGGATACAGCACTTTCGTCACGCTGCAATGTTTTAAATTGTTTAATGCAGCGCATTCTCTTCTTCTTTATAATGCTAGAAGAATGAAGTTGTTTTGCTGCTCATATTCACACAGACTTCTAACAAACTTCTTTCTTTATTTTTTCTCGTGATTTCATCAATATTATTTTATTTGTCACATCTGACTAAAAAAACTTTAAAACTTTAATTTTGGGTTTTTTAATTTTTTTTTTGTTTTGTTTTGTATTTTTTTAAAGCCTGATCTTGTTTTTTTTTTTTGGTTAATTTTTTTTAATACAGAATAGTTTTGTGTGTGTTTTGTGTGTCAAGTTACCACAACACCATTATTATCTTGTATTATTTATTAATCTCAAGGAGATTGTTTGGTGTTGGTGTCTCTTGTTAGGCAGATAGAGGGTATTCCTGCGCTACCATATACGGGAAAAGGAGAAGAAAGAGTAGAGTGGGGAAAAGCCTCCTACACTGGATGGGGTACAACCTGCCCCTCAAAATTAGGTAAATAGGTAAGAGTGTGGTGCTGCGCTAATCCTCTAGATGTATGTGAAAAATCTAAATAAAATAACTGTGTAAATGTAGATATATGGGGTAAATCCACGCAGTGGTTGAGTGTAGTTAGGATATGGGGCTGCTGCCTCTACAGATACAATACCACCTAAGTGGAGTGTATTAGAATTTGGTAAAAAGCAGGAGTAGTTATGGCGCTGCCCTTGTGGGGTTAGAATTTTTTTTTCTATTAGTGGACAATTCCACTATATATTATCTGGTGTACATAACTTCTATAGATCTAGAGTATTATTCTTAAAAATTATATTTATAAACGAACTAAAAAAAAAAAAAAAAAACCTATATGTACCAAAATAACGTGAGTGTTTTAGATCTGGAATCTGTGACTGGTACTCGGTTACTAATAATCACATTGTAATAAAAGTGAAATATCAACATAAAATTATTTCCACAAAGTGCATTTGTGCTAAACCAGTGCTATAAATGTCATAAATTGACTGCTGCTAAATCATACAGAATCATACAAAATGTCCAGTGCTATGAATTCCATAAAGTGACTGGTGCTAGATCATACAAAATCATACTAAATGTCCAATATAAAAGGTGACTGATGTGTTTTTAATTTGGTAAAAAGCAAGCAGGAGTAGTCATGGCACTGCCCTTGTGGGGTTAGAAAAATTTTTTTTCTATTAGTGGACAATTCCTCTATATATTACCTGGTGTACATAACTCCTATAGATCTAGAGTATTATTCTTAAAAATTATATTTATGAGCGAAGCAAAACGCAAAAAAAAAAAAACCTATATGTACCAAAATAACGTGAGTGTTTTAGATCTGGAATCTGTGACTGGTACTCGGTTACTAATAATCACATTGTAATAAAAGTGAAATATCAACATAAAATACTTCAATTATTTCCACAAAGTGCATTTGTGCTAAACCAGTGCTATAAATGTCATAAAGTGACTGCTGCTAAATCATACAGAATCATACAAAATGTCCAGTGCTATGAATTCCATAAAGTGACTGGTGCTAGATCATACAAAATCATACTAAATGTCCAATATAAAAGGTGACTGATGTGTTTTTAACCAGTAATCTTGGATAGTAAAAGTTCCATTAATGAAAAAAAAAAAAAAAAAAAAAAAAAAATTCTTTTTGGAGTATTTTAGGATGTTCAATCTCTGAGAAACAGATTTCTGTGGGAAAACTTCTTATCCAGGTGCTGGCTTTTTAATTAGTGCCTTATCTGCATGCTCTGATACTGCTTGCACTCACCGGATTTTCTTTCCCCTGCAGGGGTGCAGGCAGTCACAGTATCTGCCACTGTGTAGCAATCATAGATGTCTCCAAACTTTACTTTCCGTGTTGTTTTGATGTATTACATATAAAAGAAAGGAGGGATACCCATAGCGTAAAACCGTATAGGAACTTTTATTAAAGCTTAATAACACTGTGGTACTCACATTTTCAATGATAAAAACGAGCATGAAAAAGATATCAAAATCGCTTTGCTAGAGGTGCTGCAAGACGTCCGTAAGCCCGCCCTACGCGCGTTTCATCATCAGACTTCTACTGGGGCGTTCATCTTGCTACACCTCTTCAGTTTAAATAGTGTGCCATGTAATGGGTGCAATTACGTGCTAATTGCTCGGCGGCCATTTTGGTGTAGATTTTGAAGACCGGAGCCTAATAGGTTTAATCTTTAAGCTGTTTTGGCGGCCATTTGTTTGAAGATATTGCAGACCGAAGCCTAAACAGTGCGCCTGTGCATTCATGTCAGCAGGAGAAGACGTGGCCCGAGCCGCCAGCAAAGGACGCCACCCCTCAGCGCTCAGCCACACCCACTCCTCTCTCACCCACTGCCGAGATCTAAGCCAGCATCCGGGTCTGTGACATCCCGGAAGGGCTGCTGATTTTTTTGATAAGATTTTTATATATGCACATACTGGCCACACATTTAACCTGTAATATGCTGATTCAGCACATCATAGCCAAGAGATAAACAGACAATTTAATGTTACAAATAATGACACAAAATTTTTTTAAATAAAATAAATTAAATTAAAATGCAAAGATATACCTCAATTCTGTCGGTGTTTATTTGTGTAAATTGAACCTGGTATTTGTATGTTATGCTATTCTAATACTTTGGTTTTAAAGGGGACCATTAGTGTGTGTCCTATAGCCAAAATCCGTGATCGGGGTCGTCATTAGGTATTGTAATAGAAACATTTTTTTAGAAGAATTTTTTTTTTTTGTTTTTTGTATGTATAATTTATGGTGGGGGGATCATCATATCCTATTTTGTATATGTATTGCTGGGTGATCTTTATCTAAATTTAGGCTTAGTTTAGGATTAGTTTGGAATGGAAATAGGTTTCCCTGAGGTTGTTTTGTAGAAAGGGGATTGGGAAATCAGGGTGCGTTTTCTCATGTTTGCACTGAGGAATAGTTTAGTTTTAAAAATATACTAAAAAATGGGAAAATGTTATATATAAAAGTAAAAATGAAAAATTAAAATAAAATACTTGGGTTTAGGTTGCTTATTCGTAACTTTAAAAATTTGTAAGGAAACAATTTAAATCCACATCTATATTCATTCCCGCTGGTTGGAGGGTGTCCAATAGGAAGATCAATTTGGTCTCATTTTGTGAGATTTTGATTTTTTCGTTCTCTCCCCTCCAGTGTCCTTTGATTTTATCAATCGCATAAAATACCATGCAGGATGGATCTTTGTTATGGTAGTCTTTAAAATGTCTTGAGACGCTATGCTTATATTCATTTTTAATGTTTGTTATGTGTTCCCTGATTCTGACATGTAACTGTCTTGTTGTCCTACCCACATATTGTATGTGGCATGGACACTCCAGTACGTAGGTCACATGAGTGCTGTTACAGGTTATGAGCTCTTTAATATTATATTCTTTTCCATTATTTGCTGATCTGAATGTTGTTATTTTCCTGTTAGTTTTTTTGCTGCTCTTACACGGTAGGCACTTTCCGCATTTAAAAAAAAAACTTTCAGGTTTTTTATTATTTTAATCTGCTTTGGTGGATCCAAGGCGTTATGCACTAATTTGTTTCTGAGTGGTGGGGCTTTTCTGTAGATGAAACTGGGCTTTCTTGGTAGTATGGAGTTCAGAGTTTTAGCTAATTGTAGAATGGGCCAGTGTTTCTTAATTATGGACTTATGTAATTTTGTATTGTCTGTTGTAACCCGTTAAAAAAGCCATGTCCATATTTTTGTTCTGTTTCTTGATGTTACCAACTGGTTTTCCTTCTATTAGTGTATTAGTGTAAATGTGACACAATATTAATTAGTGACTCTGAAATAAAAATAACATTGCGTGATAATTCAACATATACTAAAAACCTGATGCAGAGTAATCAAAATAAAACAACAATATCCGGCTGAAGATTATATACCTGGTGCAGCCAGGCACACACCAAACAAGTGTATATAAAAGTGACTGTTGCTCATGCAAGCATAATAAAAGTGACAGTTTCAACCTTATGCAGAGTAATCAAAATAGCATGACAGTCTCTGGCTAAAATTATATATGTACCTGGTACAACTAGGCACACAGCAAACAAGTGTACATTAAAACGTGACTGGTGCTCATAACCACATAATAAAAGTGATGGTTTCAATAAAACCGTGTGCTTTTTAAGCAGATATAGTCCACAAATGAACGTGCATAAAAGAGTGATCCACTTAAAAATAATCATAAAGTCCAAAAGGTGTGTATAAAGGTGATCCACTTGATGCTGATTAACGTGACAGAATACAATAGTGATTACTATTCTTTCTTCATGCAGCACAGCACACAATGGTGGGCAGTGACCCCTTACCTGAAGGTAATGGGGTACTCGCGTTAGCCAATTTTAGGCATGGCAGCCTTTAATTAATGGAACCACAGCATCAACCAGTAGTGGGGGCGGCAATAATACAATCCTATCCTGGCTTGTCTCCTCTGGGGACATATGTCTCCTCAAGTAGTGTCCCGGGGTCACCAAGATAAAAAATCAAAGGAAGATCCCACAATAGTGTGATATTGTTTGGCATAAAATTGGATTTCATTAAAGCACAAAAAAATACTCACATTAAAAACATAGATACTGAGCGGAGATCCGATGAGCGGCGAGCTCGTAACACTAGTCAAACATAGAGTGATGGGACAGGCACTCTATGTTTTTTCTTGTGATTTCATCAATATTATTTTATTTGTCACATCTGACTAAAAAACTTTAAAATTTTAATTTTGGGTTTTTTAATTTTTTTTTTGTTTTGTATTTTTTTAAAGCCTGATCTTGTTTTTTTTTGGTTAATTTTTTTTAATACAGAATAGTTTTGGGTGTGTTTTGTGTGTCAAGTTACCACAACACCATTATTATCTTGTATTATTTATTAATCTCAAGGAGATTGTTTGGTGTTGGTGTCTCTTGTTAATTTGACATTCTATTTTTGAAATGTACCTGCCTCCTCACAAACAAACTCCTTTTTGAATGAAAACAAACATAGGCGAGTATAATTGAAACAAAAATTGCTTTAATTGGGGGTCATAACCAAACAAAGAGGAAGACAACGCTGGCTAAACATCAGAAATTGGCAAAGCCTTTGGCCCCCAGGGCAGACATCAATTATTTTACTGCAAAATTGGTGGACTGAGGAGTCCATATATAAGGGAGTACAATCTGGTCCAGAAGTCCAAGAGATCATGAAAGCAGCAGATGACATGTATGTTCCCAGGCTGTGGTCATACAAGAGCCTGCATCTTTTGTCAGACCAGACTGAACCCAGGGCCGTCACTCTCTGGTCTTCCTTTCACGCTTCCTTCCCGGCTCTGGCTTTGGTGTTGGAGGTGTGGCAGGAGGAGCAGTAGGACCTGGAGGAGGAGGAGGACCTGGAGGAGGAGGAGGGGGACCCTGGGTGAGCTCACAAATGTGAGTTGGCCCCTCAACCCCTTATTTAGAGCTTCTAAAATGAGAAATTCTCATAAGAGGTGTTGGCCCTCCTCCATTTGCAGCATTTTGCATGCTGTTAGGTCAGCAAAATCCTCTTCCACTTTGTGGGGTGTTCTGAGGGCCTCAGTAGCCTTCCAAAATAGGCCAATTGCAGCCTCCTCCAGGTTACTCCTCTTCCTGCCACTTTTTCTTTGAAGGCGGAGGGGAGGGACCTGGGTATTGGGCAGGCTACTGGACCCGGCCACCTCCTGGCTGAGACTTTTCTGTGCATGAAAAAGGGACATCGTTTTAGCTTTTGGTTCATCAATCACAATCAGAAATTAGTAATCCAAAATAACATAGATTTAACATCATTAATTTGACCAACAGAAATCTTTAGAAGAATGCTATACCTGGCTCAAGCTGGGCTCCTCCACATGTTGCTGCCTGGAAGGCCCAGGTTGGGCATCAGAAGCCTCAGCTGAGGTGGAAGGAAGCGTGGAAGGAATACTAGAGAGTGCTGGCCTGGGTTCAGTCTGTGGAAAAGGAAATGATTAACGCGCTACCTAAAAGGGAAGAAACCAAAGCTGCTACAAACCATGTGACCAAAATGTGAACCAATACTAAATACATTGTAGCGCTAAAACACACATATGTCATATGAACAGAATGTCTCTGTAAACATAAAATAATGTCCCAATGATGACGTATAGTCAAAGAAAAAAGTGATAATCCACAGTGAATGGGTGTAAACAGTATAACAGTTCCTTCTGCTTCCCAAATCTCAACTCAGATGTCATCAAACTCATGAATAGATGGGGTACGCTTACCGAAACTGTTGGATTCTACTGCCGTTAGCATAGAATCAAATCGAGCTGTGTGCCACCAAGGGCAGGTGTATGAAGTGGTCGAGGACAGATGGAGCCTCTGCAAGGCCTGGATGTCACCTCTGGATACACGGGAAAGAAGCAAAAACTGGTTCCAAGGTTGAAGCTTCTGAAGTGCTGGTTGCTTTGCTGTAATGCTGGCCCACTTGATTTTGTAAATAGGACATGCGAATATGCAAATAGAAATTGCTGACTTTTGTTATCTGTATTGCCGATCCTGATAGCTGTTAATATGTCCAAAAGTGCCTCGGGAACACAGGCAGTGCACGATCAGCTCATGGAGAGTCCCATTAGTAATCCACTGAGAGGGATCTCTCGGGAAAGATGGATCCAGTAGGCTGTGGTGGGCAATCCTTAGTCATCACTACACATAGAAGGCAATGGGGATCGCTGCACTTTGTTGTGTCTGTAGAGAGATGTGCGATTCCGCTGCATGCAATCCACCCAGCACCGCTCAGGGGTACACGCCCTCTATAGGACACAATGGACAGGTCAACCTTTCCTCCGTACTCCCTGCGATCTCCTCCGGTCCACAGCTACTCCTCGTACTCACTCACTGCCACCGCTACTGACTACTGATGACACCCAAATCTATTTCTCTACCCACCTAACAACTGTACTTTCATTTTTTTCCATCAGCTCATCCCCCACAGTTATTACCTTTTATCTCCACTTGACCCTCCCTTCTAGATTGTAAGCTCTAACGAGCAGGGGCCTCTGATCCCTCCTGTATTGATTTGTATTGTAAGTGTACTGTCTGCCCCATGTTGTAAAGCGCTGCGCAAACTGTTGGCGCTATATAAATCCTGTATAATAATAATAATAATAATCTGCAGCTCCTGATCTCTGGGAATCCTGGACCTTCTTGCGCTCCCTTAGATAAGTGCTCCTCATGCCACCAATTAGGACCTTTAAATAGGGGATGTCTGCCGTGGGGATCACCGGCTTCACAAATTGCAAATTATCCAGAGCTGCCTTCCTCTTTGTTTGGTTCTTATAATCAGGGTGTTTTACCTGCCACAGACAGGGCAGCTCCCTGAACAGATCAATGAATATGGGGATAAAGTCCTGATCCTTCAATATATACATTTTCTCTGCAAGACACAACACAAGACAAACCCTGATGTCAGGCTAAAGTCTCCTAATCTTGTCCCAATATAGGCCTCAATTTCTAAGCAGTAGAGGCCCAAGTTTAAATGTTACCTTCGTTATCACGATCGGTGCTTCCGATACTTCTTCCTCCGCTCACAGATCATACATACTACACACGCGTGTTACGCTTTATATACACTGCGCATGCGTGAAACTGTGCCCGCCCCTGACGTTCTTTCTAGTCTATTTCCCACCTCTTCTCGTTTGGCGCAGTGGGGAAGAGCACATGGCGGAGACAGAGCAGGTACGTGCTAATTACAGCAACGAGGAGGAGGAAAGCCCGGAGCCAGAAACTTCCCGATCCCAGAGGAGACGATTTAAGGCCTCAAATATATCCTTTGGGGAGATGTTGGAGATGGTCTACATCTTGAAAAGGGCCGACTATGATGGGAAGTATGGACCTTACCCCAACCCCAATGTCAGAAAGGCCAAGATCATGGCGAAAGTTGTGAAGAGTCTGCGGAAGAATTTTGGGGTACGGCGATCCAAGGATCAACTCTGGAAACGGTGGTCGGACCTCAAATTAAGGGAGCACAATCAGTATAGAAGGATCAGGAGAGTGCTGCAAAAAAGTAAGTAGTTGTGCTGTGTTCCTATTCGTTATTTTTAGAACATTCGTGCTGCTCCATGTGCTTTTCTTTACTGTTGTAGTTTATAATGGCAACTTTCATGTTCATGGACACATTATTCGTTCGTAGGAAACATTGTTCGTTCGGCCTAGAAAACACCATGTTTTGGCCAGATGCATTTCAATACATTTTTGCTAGCCTACTTCTCTTAAAATAAGTTCCCCACTTAGAAGCAATGTTTCATATTCCTATTTCTGCCATCAAATATCTGTGTGCTAAGTATACCTATTTTTTTTAACATAGGGGAGAAAAGACTCGGAGGACACCACTCATTAGAGGAAACCACAGACCCCCCACCTCATGAAGAAGTGGAAATCCCCAAAGCCAACAGGAGGAGGAGGAGGGAGATGTAATTGAAATAGTCACCACAACAGGTGAGTGCCTGCGACCACAGGCTCAGGTAAGAGATGGATGCCGGCATATTTATAATACATGGTGTGTTTTTGTTTCTATATTTTTAGGTGATCGTGATGTTGTGGATGAAGGTCATTTCACCAGTGAAAGTGCCCAGATCCTGATCGGGGAGATCATGGGGTGTAATAGGGACTTGGAAAACATCAAGCAAAACATCAATGATGTTCAAAACAAAATGAAGAACATCATTGATGTTTTAGGGAGAGTTTAAAACCCCTTTGAAATCCCTTACTTAGTTGTGCTTTTTTTACAGAAAATATTTTTCTCATTTTTTGACATATTCTCAAAAAGCCAAATTGTGAGTGCGTCAACATGTGCTATCTGCCATCACAGGAGATCAATGTATGCGTTTTGGGGGTGCAACCCCTTCCTCAATAATAAAGTAGCTGAGAGGAAGGGGTTGCACCCCCAAAACATGTCCCTTAATCCCCCATGATGGCAGCTAGCACATGTTGACATTCGGCAATTTGTGCGCATCTTCAAAATTTGGCTTTTCCAGGGGTGACTTCACCCCATCTGAACGCAATATGAAACACAGTTTATAAATACTCATGTCTGATATTGCCTTCAATTTCTAACAAAGTTGAACTTTGCAAGTTCCAGATTTGTGTATTTCTTGTTGGTTTTAAAAATGCCTGTTTTACCTTTAATGGACATTTCTACTTTTATTAATGTGACCAAAAAAATTGTTATACAACAAACATGTTGGTTTGTTTTAAAAACCTTTTATAAATGCACATGTGATTGTGCTTGTATTAAAAAGATTGATAATCAACAATGTGTGGCTTCTTCTTTCAATGCTCCTAAACTTTTTGTGTGGTAAAATTGGTGTTTTCTGTGGCAATGGGGGTTATTTACTAAGGGCAAATCCACTTTGCACTGCACTTGTAGTGCAAGTGTCTTTGCCTTTAGAAAATAACACCCCACAGTGCTTTCTAATGTTACACAATCACGCCATTTTCAGGACTCCCCAAATTTCAGTCAGGGTCAGCTAAAAGAAACACAAGCAGTAAATGTCAGCAAATATTTTAGTAGTTAAAATTTTTTTTATTTAAAAAAGGTCTCACACATTGTCTGGCATATTGATGGCCCCCCTACCTGCAAAGTATTCCATGTATCTTAGACAGACTGCACGGGCACTCGGGGGGGGCAAGCCAGGACGGCCAGCTTCAAGCGCCGTCAGGGTTGGTTCATTGAGATTAATTCCAGATTCAGGCCCAACTGAGCCAGCATAGTTCACAGAATTTCTCCTTAAAAAGTTGTGGAGAACACAGCAAGCCAGGATGATGTGATTCAGTTTATACTCCGCCATGTGTATGGGTGTAAGAAATAGGCGGTAATTAAAAACCCTCTGGTCCGGGGTGAGGGTCCTCATAGGGAATGGCCGCATAAGATGGTCCCCCAGCACAAACGCTTCATCCGCTATGAAGACGAATGGGAGTCCTTCCGCATTGTCTTCTGGAGGTGGCAAGTCCAAGCTGCCATTCTGGAAACACCTGTAGAACTCCATCTGGGCGATGACTCCACCATCCGACATCCGTCCATTCTACCCCACGTCCACATAAAGGAACTCGTAAGTAGCCGACACCACCACAACATCACAATACTATTGAACCCCTTGTAGTTGTAATAGTATGACCCTGAGTTGGGTGGTGGGACGATGTGGACGTGTTTCCCATCAATTGCCCCTCCGCAGTTAGGAAAGTCCCACCGCTGGGCAAAGTGGGATGCCACAGTCTGCCATTCCTGTGGGTTGGAAGGAAACTGTGGAGTCAAACAAGAAATAAAAATAATTTTGCACATAAACATGGAAAGCAGATAAGACACAAACATTCTTGGCCAACATCAGTATTACATTTATTTTAGGGAGTATTTAAAGACAAAGGTATAAGGTCCACCTATCAGATTCCTCCCCCCCCTCTCATGGGCCATTTTATACATTTTATGGGGGGGAGGGAGATGTTTTGGACAGGTAACCTTCTCCACTTCATTGAGAGATGGATGCCTAAATAATGTGTATTACTTTGACCAGCCCCTCCTTACTTACATTATTGGCAGCCCACTGGACAGGTAAGAAGTGTCATAATACAAAGAGATAAACACACACTGTACACATTTTAGAACATTTTTACATTCTGCTATTACCTATCAAGATAATAATAGGATACAGAAACTTAAAAAAGTACCATTTGAAAGTATTCAGGCAGGCCCTTGCACTACATGCTTTGGGAAATTCATCCATAAATATGACCACAAAAGAGGTGGGTATAGTGTGTATGGGTTTAGCAAAGTCAGCAGATAGAGGATTGGTATCAGCTGAGTTAGCAGTTGGGGGGAGGGAGGGTTCCAAATGATTTTGGGGCCTAAAAAAAAAAAAAAAAAAAAAAACTCTGGCACTCTGCCTGAATTTAAAGCACAAATCACAATTTTAAACATTTTATGGGGTATTTAGGGTAAAGCACTACTATGGAGCTGACAAAATACATTAAGTGACTACATGAGGTGAATATAGGGCCAGGAGAGCATGCTCCGGAGTGATGGCTTGCCTCATGCAGGTATCCTGCCTGCTGATATAGGGGGTCAGCAAAGCCAACAAACGGTGAAATACGGGGTCCGTCATCCTGAGAAAGTTCCCTATAATCGTCAGGATTATTCTCACGGATCTCACGGAGCAAAGGCATGTGACAGAACTGGTCACGCTGGAGCAACCAATTCTTGGTCCATGAACTCCTCCCCACCCTGTTCAGGCTTGTGTCAAAGTAAGGACCCCAACACCAAGCCCCCACACAGCACGAACTCTACGATGAGTACGTGCACGCAACATGGCTAGAAAACGGTCTGCTGCTCAGAACGAAGTAACAGAATGCACTGAAGAACAGCAAGGCCTGTGAAGAGCGACCTGAAAATCAGTAACGAACGAACAAGAACACAATGACAAGTCAATGGTAACTCGCTGCACGCACTGAAGACCAGATACAAACCCACAAGCACAAACTGAACAGCAGAAAACGATCTGAAAACCACGAGTCTGAAAAAGCATGAATCGTCTCTCACCAAACTTTTACTAACACAAGATTAGCAAAAGGAGCCCAAAGGGTGCCGCGCTTGGGATTAAACTGTCCTTTTATAATCTTGTCGTACGTGGTGTACGTGACCGCGTTCTTGGCGTTCAGAAATTCCGACAACTTTGTGCGACTGTGTGTAGACAAAACAAATTTGAGCCAACATCCGTTGGAAAAAATCCATGCATTTTGTTGTCGGAATGTCTGATCAATGTCCGATCGTGTGTACGCGGCACTTGTCCACATGCAAGTTTGTGTACACAATAATTCTGCGCTACCAAAAAGAGGAATAAAGCAGCAGCTAACACAACCAGCAAGTGTAGACAATATCAAAAAAAAAAAAACGAAATAAGTGTAGCGCTAAGAAGAGGGGTCTGAAAATGGAGTCTATGGACTGACAGTTCCAAGTTCGTGTGCTAAAAAGAACATCCTTGGAGAAAAGATGAAAAGTCCTCTGGAACGGATCTCAACAAGGGTGTAAACCATCTGTGGAGGGAGCCCACACACCACCAATAAAAGTGAAAAGGCTTACCGGACTCGGTGGACCCAACAAGGCATACGCCAGGTGGAGTCAATCAGGCTTAGGTGGTGCTGGACTGCAGTTGGCCCAGAAGGGCAGAGTTGGTGGAGTGGCTTCCACGTGGCTGTATTCCTCAAATGTGATTGGGCCCAAAGGTGTGGGGTGCAGCTCCCATAGATCGTATCCCTCAAATCAGCGTTGGAACCAGCAATAGCAACAGCAAATGGAGGAAGAGAAGGAATGGCCAAATAGTGTAAATCCGTTTAAATGGAGATTTATTAAAAGTAATATACACTCACATGAAAGGTATCTAAAAACAGCGCTGTGAAGAAGTGGCGACAGTGGGGTCCTACCCGACGCGTTTCATCTGCATAGACGTCATCTGGGGGGTTCCCCCCACTGTAGCCACCAGAGTATATATAAGGAAACCTTCAAAAATAATGAAAAACAGCTCCACGGTTAATAAAACGTCACTTCTGGTATTGGGGGAAGATGGCCGAACGGCGTGCGTTCCACGCCGACCGGCATGCGTTCCACGCCTCACAATGGTAGGCACCGGAAGTGGAAACAAATAAAATACCACTGAGAAGTACATATAAAGGGGGCCCTGTATGTGGTCACAAATATAGAGGAATGTGAATGGGTGGGTGAATACCGTGAGGTGAAATGGCATAAGGAATATGAGCGGCGCACGATGTGCGCACGCATCGAAGTGAAGAAATGTGCACTGCGCATGTGCAAGGAGCGTGCGTAATGGAGCAGTGGAGAGGCGGAACGGCAGGATGACATCAAAGGTCTAGAAGCCGTACGGGGCTACGTGTCAAGTGTGTACATAGTGAGAGCCTCCCAGAGAGGCGGGCAAATGTGAATGCCTGGGTAACTATGGTAACAAGCCATGACCCCGGCGTTGCGTACATAAAAAAGGACATTAAAAGCGCAACGAGACAAATAAATGTCAGTATATCGAACGGATAGCAACTAGGTAACACAATTGTGTAAACAATGTTACCAAACAAGTATGTGCAATAATCGTTGACACACTGCACTTCAATTGTGCATTTGTCCCCCCCTTTTGCACATACTTGTTTGTTTGGTAACATTGTTTACACAATTGTGTTACCTAATTGCTATCCGTTCGATATACTGACATTTATTTGTCTCGTTGCGCTTTTAATGTCCTTTTTTATGTACGCAACGCCGGGGTCATGGCATGACATGCAAGTTTGACCTTTGTAGCAGGGATCAAACCCCAAGGTGAATGCACACCTTTGGGGAATTTGGTGGAGGTTTTTTTATCACACCATTTTCAACAATTCGATTGAGTGAAGATTCGCCATTATCAAGCACAGTGTCTATGTTTCACTTATTTGGACTTCATGGGATTTATCAAAAAATAATATCACTTTCAAAGTTTGATGTTGTTATTTGTATTATCACTATTAGAGGTTTGCACTTTATATATCTCAAATTAGCACAGCTCTTTATATACTTAATTGATTTGGTTACACACAGTATGCTAGCATAAACCTTTACACTATACTTATGCCTGTTGTATTTCTTATAGGGCTGTGTTTTTGTAGCAGAGCTGTGAAAATCTCATGAATTGATGGGCAGAAATACAAATCCTTTGGCCAGTAACACGGCTCCCTTTTATTTAATTAATTTTTCCTGAGTTTTTCCTGTGTGGATGAAGGTCAGCCTTAGCCATTCCATATTTGGAATTATGTTTGCTACTTATTGTTGCATCCTTTCATTAATATTGTCTTATGCTTTGACATTTATCATAATGCTTTTTCATTGAAATCAGGTCTTTGTGACATAAAGCTAAATAAATGTCTGCTTCCTTTCATATACAGTACATACAGAGGGGGAAAATAATCCTGGAAAGGACAACACTTAATATTTTGCATGTTATTGTACCCTCACTCATATAGCCCTAGTGCACCCATAGAAGATGACTGGATATTTACTAAATAATTTAAGCACATTATAAAAAATACTAAATATATGTTGCAAGACTAATGTTATATACCCCGATATAGACAGCTAATAAAAGGTACAGTATTTAAACTGCTATAATACAGTTTTAAAGTGAACCCGCACTTTGCTCTTACAGGGCAATATACTGTATTAGGTTGCCTCACCAGAAGCACATATTGACCTACCCTCCCCTTCACTCCCTCAACTACTGGAATGAAGAGAAACCTAAGTTACTTCAAGGTATGGGGAAGCATGTAACTCATTCCCCTCCCCACATATGTCAGGCTGGTACTTATTAACTGGCTTCTCCAACACCAAGCACTTTTACAAGGGGTTGGGGAGAGAGTTCTTATTCCTGGGTAAGGGCTGAATCATGACTTGGAATTTTACACAGGGCTATCTTTGGCAGCCAAATGGCATCCCAGGGGACTAAACAGAAGGCATGCACTTGCCAGAAGTGAGCCTATGCTTAATATAGGTAGAACGTAGGTTCATACGGTATTAGGCAAATACAAAAAAAAAAAAAATTATACATATAAATACTATATTACCAAAAGTATTGGGACACCTGCTTTTAACCGCACATGAACTTTAATGGCATCCCAGTCTTCGTCCGTAGAGTTCAATATTGAGTTGGTCCACCCTTTGCATCTGTAACAGCTTCTACTCTTCTTGGAAGGCTGTCCACAAGGTTTAGGAGTGTGTCTATGGGAATGTTTAATATATAAAAGAGGAGAAAAAGCAATTAGCAAAGAACTAAGCTGCAGCTGCAACAAAAAAACACCAATATCTGTGTATTAAACCAAAATAAATAAAATAAGTGCGCTTGCAATCAGATGATCATATAAACTGAATTCCTATACTGCTTACATAAATATATGAGTGCATATATATAGTGCATAGTTAGTGAATCTCATAACACAATCAAAAAATGCTTGAAATTTGGGTAAACAATAAAACATGTGTATAGACATATAGAAGTCAAAATATCCTGAGTGACAAAATAACCTGAGTAACAAAAGTGAGAAGAAATTAAGGGAAGTGAAATTCATCCATAAGCAATTCAATAAAGATGCATCAGTCCCTTTTGAGGAAGAATCACATATCCACAAGTCTTTGGAAATCGCCGATATAAGTGAAACAGAAGAAAAGTGGTGTGGAGGGGTATCCAGACAGACAGTGACTCCGGGGGATACTACAGATGGACCCTTAGCAGGAATGGTGGACCTTCCTGATAGCAAGGTCTCGTAAGCATGCAGATACAGCCTTCTGCAGGGACAGCTGGATAGTGGCGTCCGGATCAGCCGATGTATACAGCATTCCAATAGGGGACGATTCCAACGTGTCTATATTCACAGACTCGGTTCCTTGCAGCCGCCGCCACCTTGGTGTCCTGAGCGGGCCAGATTCCTCCATCCAGCCATGTCCGGGTTCCTGGTGCAGACATGTCTGAGCAGAGTGGCAGCATATACCAGCAGCAGATGCCCCCTTCCAGGTAGACACGTTGGAATCATCCCCTATTGGAACGCTGTATACATCGGATGATCCGGACGCCACCATTCAGCTGTCTCTGCAGAGGTATTTGCATGCTTACAAGACCTTGCTATCAGGGAGGTCCACCATTCCTGGTAAGGGTCCATCTGTAGTATCCCCCGGAGTCACTGTCTGTCTGGATACCCCTCCACACCACTTTTTTTCTGTTTCACTTATACCGGTGATTTCCAAAGACTTGTGGATATGTGATTCTTCCTCAAAAGGGACTGATGCATCTTTATTGAATTGCTTAAGGATGAATTTCACTTCCCTTAATTTCTTCTCACTTTTGTTACTCAGGTTATTTTGTCACTCAGGATATTTTGACTTCTATATGTTTATACACGTTTTATTGTTTATCTACCCAAATTTCAAGCATTTTCTGATTGTGTTATGAGATTCACTAACTATGCACAATATATATGCACTCATATATTTATGTAAGCAGTATATGAATTCAGTTTATATAATCATCTGATTGCAAGCGCACTTATTTTATTTACTATGGGAATGTTTGACCATTCTTCCAGAAGCACATTTGTGAGGTCAGGCTCTGATGTGGACAAGAAGGCCTGGCTCACAGTCTACGCTCTAATTCATCCCAAAGTTGTTCTATCAGGTTGAGGTCAGGACTCCGTGCAGGCCAGTCAAGTTCCTCCACCTAAAACTCGCTCATCCATGTCTTTATGGACCTTGCATTGTGCACTGGTGCGTAGTCATGTTGGAACAGGAAGGGGCCATCCCCAAACTGTTCCTACAAAGTTGGAATCATAAAATTGTCCAAAATATCTTTGTATGTTGATGCCTTAAGAGTTCCCTTCAATGGAACTAAGGGGCAAAGTGCAACCCCTGAAAAACAAGCCCACACCGTAATTCCCCCTTCACCAAATTATTTGGACCAGTGCACAAAACAAGGTCCATAAAGAAATTCAGCCAGTTTGGGGGTAGGGATGAGCTCAACATCGGCTGTTCGATCTTTTGCCGAATTGCGAACGTTATGGGCCGTTTGCGCCAAATTCGTGTGGCACGTCACGGCCCATAATTCACTGCGGTGCATTGCTGGCTGATGATTGGCCAAGCATGCACTATGACCCTCATGCTTGGCCAATCACAGCACCGTCAGTAGAGAGAGCTGTAATTGGCCAAAGCCAGGGTGGCTTTGGCCAATTATGGCTCAGGGGGTTTAGAACACGCCCCACACTATATAAGGCCGCCTACACGGCGGCCCTGTGTAGTGTGTTCCAGCGTGCTTAGATAGACAGAGAGACAGTGTCATTTCATTTGAGTTAGCTAGATTAGGCAGGACAGTCAGTGAGTTAGCTGCACTTACAGTGTATTGTGTGTGTGTGTGTATATATATATATATATATATATATATATATATATATATATATATATATATATATATATATATATATATATATATATATATACACACACACACACACACACACACACACACACACACACTGTATTTAGTTTAGCTAGATCCGTTCCTGTTATCTTCCTACTGACAGGCAGGCTTGTCTTGTTACAGTATTTACAGCTACCTGAAGAAAATTGCTGGTGTTCTTTTGATCCTATTAGTACCACAGTCAGGCAGCTAGACTATTTACAGTTAGTGTAGTGCGTCCTCCTCACAGTGTTCAGTTAAAGCTACAAGTTAGTTTAGTGTGACCTCTACACTGTGTTCAGCTAAAGCTACAAGTTAGGGTAGTGCGTCCTCCTCACAGTGTTCAGCTAAAACTACAAGTTAGTGTAGTGCGACCTCTGCACAGTGTTCAGCTAAAGCTACAAGTTAGTGTAGTGCGAGCTCTGCACAGTGTTCGCGGCTAAAGCTACCTGTAGAAGTTTGGTGGTGTTTTCCTGTTCCTATCACTACCGCAGACAGATAAATAAGCTACAAGTTTTTTTTTTTGCGAGCTCTGCACAGTGTTCAGCTAAAGCTACCTGTAGAAGGTTGGTGGTGTTTTCCTGATCCTATCACTACCGCAGGCAGCTAAATAAGCTACAAGTTTTTTTTTTTGCGAGCTCTGCACAGTGTTCACCTAAAACTACCTGTAGAAGATTAGTGGTGTTCTCATACTACAGGCAGGCAGTTGATTTTGCTAGCTGCAGTATCAGTACACATATTTTTTATATATATATATATATATATATATATATATATATATATATATATATATTATATATATATATATATATTTTTACACACACACACACACACACACACACCAGGCAAATTTCCCTGCCCCAGCTGCTGCACCGCTGAAAGAAGTTCGCTCCCAGCCATCCACATGCCCAGCGGTTGAATGCTAGCTTGGCAAAATTGCTAGCACTTCAACTGCTGCCTTTTCAGTTGGTAGACTCTACCCCCTTCCGTGAGTTTGTGGAATGTGCGGTTCCTCAGTGGCAGGTACCCAAACGCCACTTTTTCTCACGGAAGGCGATTCAGGCTCTCTACCGGCATGTGGAAGGCAATGTCTTGGCCTCGCTGGACAGGGCGGTCAGCGGTAAGGTGCATATTACCGCTGACTCATGGTCAAGCAGGCATGGACAGGGACGTTACCTAAGTTTGGCCGCGCATTGGGTGACTCTGCTGGCAGCTGGGAAGGATGCAGGACAAGGTGCAGTAGTGTTTGAGGTTGTTCCGCCACCACGCCTCCAAAATGCCACTACTAATGATGGTGACACACCTCTCTCCTCCACCCCCTCCTCTTCTTCCTCCATGGCCTCTTCCTGTGCTTTGTCCTCGGAACCATCAGTGCTCCATAGCCGTTCAAGGGGCTATGCAAGTATGCAGGCCAAAAGATGCCTTGCGGTGCTTGAGCTGGTGTGCTTGGGGGACGGGAGCCACACTGGGGCAGAGGTTTTGTCAGCTCTGCAGGGGCAGGTTCAGAGGTGGTTGATGCCACGCCAACTTAAGGCAGGAATGGTGGTTTGCGACAATGGCACCAACCTCCTCTCTGCCCTCCGACAGGGACAAATGACCCATGTGCCCTGTTTGGCTCACGTCCTTAACTTGGTGGTGCAGCGGTTCTTGGGCAGGTACCCGGGCTTACAGGCTGTCCTGAGGCAGGCCAAGAAAGTCTGTGTGCATTTCCGCCTGTCATATAATGCCAGTGCTCAGCTGGCAGACCTCCAAAAAAGGAGTTTAACCTGCCCAAGAACCGCCTAATCCATGACATGCCCACCAGGTGGAACTCAACGTTGGCCATGCTGCAGCGGCTGCACATGCAGCAGAGGGCCATCAATGAGTACCTGTACGACTATGGCACCAGGACAGGGTCAGGGGAGCTTGGTTCTTTTTCCCCATGCCAGTGGGACATGATCAGGGATGCATGCACTGTCCTGTCACCGTTTGAGGAGGCCACGAGGATGGTGAGCAGTGACAGTGCATGCATCAGTGACACTGTCCCCCTGTTGGAGCACACGCTGCATGGAATAATGGACAGGGCACTTGAGGCAGAACAGAGGCAGGAAGAGGAGGACTTCCTTAGCTCTCAAGGCCCCCTTTATCCAGACAGTGTTCCTGCGTGCCCGCCGATCACACAGGAAGAGGACGAGGACGAGGAGGAGCCTGGCACTCAGCATCAACAGCAGTCTTTAAGGGATCAGTCCCAAGAAACACATGGACTTGTACGTGGCTGGGAGGAGGTGGCTGCGGACCATGTGGTCCTTAGTGACCCAGAGGACTCCGGACTGAATGCCTCAGCAAACCTACGCTGCATGGCCTCCCTGATCCTACAAAGCCTGCGTAAGTATCCTCATATTCGTGGTATCAAGGAGAAGGACCAATACTGGCTGGCAACCCTCCTTGATCCACGTTACAAGGGTAGGGTTGCGGACCTAATCTTGCCATCGCAGAGGGAGCAGAGGATGAAACATCTTCGGGAGGCCTTGCAGAAAGGTCTGTGCAACGCGTTCCCAGAGACTGGGAGGTTACAAACTCCTGTTTCTGGACAACGTGTTGCTAAGGCTTCGGTCAGTCAAAGAAGGAGCGGTGGAGAAGGTGGCCGCCTGACCGATGCGTTCAGACAATTTTTTAGTCCGCAGCCCCAAGGTATGATCGGTTCCAGCAACCATCGCCAGCGTCTGTTTTACATGGTGCAGGAATACCTAGGGGCTAGATCTGACTTGGACACCTTTCCCACCGAAAATCCTCTGGGTTACTGGGTCTTGAGGATGGATCACTGGCCAGAGCTTGCACAGTATGCAATTGAGCTACTGGCCTGTCCTGCGTCTAGCGTTCTTTTGGAACGCACATTCAGTGCTGCTGGAGGCTTTGTAACCGATCACAGGGTGCGTCTGTCCACCGACTCGGTCGATCGACTGACCTTCATAAAAATGAATCAGTCTTGGATCACCACCAGCTACCAAGCACCTGATGCTGATGTAACCGAATAATTTTTTTGAAATCTCAGATCCCTTCAAAGACTGCCTATGCTGATGCTGAGTGACTATCCTGAGTAATTATCCTCTTCCTCCTCAATAATCACGCTGATAGCTCGTAAGAACATTTTTGGTTCTGGGTGCCGCCAGCAGTGCCTAAGGCCCAATTTTTCAGCCGCTGTTTAACAGGGGCGTGTAATTACAAATTTGATGCAATCCTTTGCAGCAGGGCTCGTTCCTGCATTCCAACTAGAGTATCTGTGAGGGGTTGCAGTGTTGTGGCACCAGCACCAGTGCCTAAGGCCCAATTTTTTTTGTTCAACAGGGGCATGTAATTACAATTCTTGATCTAATATTTCACAGCAGGGCCCCTTTCTGCGCCCACCAAGAGCGAGTGAGGACCTACAGCATTGTGGCACCAGCACCACCACCAAAGGCCCAATTTTTCTGACCCTGTTGGGCATGTAATTACAATTCTTGATCTAATATTTCACAGCAGGGCCCTGTGAGGGCTTACAGTGTTGTGGCCACAACACCACCTAAGGCCCAAATTTCTGCTGAGTATATAGGGCAGGCCCCTACTTTCAAACATCCAACTTACAATTGACTCCTACTTACAAACAGAAGGAGACAAAAGGAAGTGAGATGAAATCTACCCCTAGGAAGGGAAATTCTCTCCTGTAAGAGTTAATATGGGAAAAAAATTTCTCCTTTCCACTGATGCTTTATCACCAATCCTTGTTTCACAAAAAAACCCAAACTTTCAAAAAACATTTGTCATTGGGACAAAAAGTGAGGTGAAATCTTCTAAAGAGGAGCACAGGCAGCAAAACAAATGTCACAGGGGTGATAACCCTTCCCTACGTTTTCCAAAAAGCTTAAAATAGAATTTTTGGCTGGAGCTAAACACATTACAAATGTACCAGTTCAAAATTACAAACAGATTCTACTTAACAACAAACCTACAGTCCCTATCTTGTTTGCACCGCCTGTATACTGCCGTTTCCTTTTTTAATTTAGGTGTGGGGTTCCCCTTAATATCCATACAAGACCCAAAGGGCCTGGTAATGGACTGGGGGTACCCATGCCGTTTGTCTCACTGATTTTCATCCATATTGCCAGGACCCGACATTACATTAAACCCGCAAGCAGTTTTAAATGACTTTTTTTCCTTTAAAAATGACATTTTGTGCAGGGACTGTTCTAAGCACGGGAAACATGCCCACTTTACAGGCATACTATAGACATCCCCCAGGTACGATATTTAAAGGAATAATTCACTTTTTTTTTTTTTTTTACTTTAAGCATCATTAAAATCACTGCTCCCGAAAAAACGGCCGTTTTTAAAAGTTTTTTTTGCATTGATACATGTCCCCTGGGGCAGGACCCAGGTCCCCAAACCCTTTTTAGGACAATACCATGCAAATTAGCCTTTAAAATGAGCACTTTTGATTTCGAACGTTTGAGTCCCATAGACGTCAATGGGGTTCTAACGTTCGTGCAAATTTTCGGTCCGTTCACAAGTTCTGGTGCGAACCGAACAGGGGGGTGTTCGGCTCATCCCTGTTTGGGGGAAGGAACTTGACTGGTCTGCACAGAGTCCTAACCTCAACCTGATAGAACACCTTTGGGAGGAATTAGAGCAGAGACTGCGAGCCAGGCCTTCTCGTCCAACATCAGTACCTGACCTCACAAATGTGCTTCTGCAAAAATGGTCAAACATTCCCATAGACACACTCCTAAACCTTCTGGCAGCCTTCCCAGAAGAGTTGAAGCTACTATAGCTGCAAAGGGTGGGCCAACTCAATATTGAACCCTAAGTTCTAAGACTGGACTAAGACTGGGATGCCATTAAAGCTCATGTGCGTGTAAAGGCAGGCACCCCAACTTTTGGGCTTTTGGTAATTCAGTGTGAATGTATATGTATATATATATTTATGTATTTATTATAGCACCCTGATGTTTAGGCAGGGTTGCTCCTGAATTTACCTGCCAGGTATAGCTACCTTGGCTAATTGTGGAGGTTCAACTGATTTCACTCTGTAATTGCTGCACTTCTCTATTTTGCCGCTAGGTGGCCGGGCACTTGGTGGCATTAGATAAGACAAGGGCACTGTAAGGTCAGATTATGGGTATATGTTGTGTCTCGGCCAATGGGCAGGGGTTTTCTTAAATCCCTTGGCCTGCTGGGACAACATATATTTGGGTGGAGTCAGGTGATCGGTGTTCAGTGCCATCTGGACAGCTGTCTGGGTGGACTTGTGTTGTAGAGCCCGGGCTGCTAGGTTGGAGTTTGGGCCTATCCCGGGCACATCTGGCTGCTAGGCTGTCTGAGGGCCTATCCAGAAGGGAGTAGTGTAGGGTAGGGATTGCAGCTTACAGTCCAACCAGAAGTGATGGTTCTGTCGGCCAGAGAACCTGTCATGGTCGGAGGTAGAAGGGAAAGCTGTCGCCACTAAGGGCCCATCTACCTTTTTACCAAGGACCACATTGAGTAGCTGGAGCATGTACCGGAGCAGAATTCTCACCAACCCGGGACGGTGAAGAATTGGGACACTTCAGCAGGTATCAAGCCAGGGACCCAGCCAGCAGAGGTGACACTTGCAGAGCAGCCTTGTGTGTCAAGCCAGGGACTGAGCAGGCCAGTGGGGTGAAGCTTTAATAAATATCTGGAGTGCCAAGCTAGGGTCCCAGCAGAGAAGCGGAGGTGACGCTTGAGGAAGATACTACAGTGAAGATTGGAGGAGCTCAAGGGATTCAGTGGCAATGAATCATGTAGTCTAGTGAGAGAGAGACTGGGAGCTCAGAGGGCTGAAGAACTAAAATAAGTGATTGTAGTGGAAGTGAAGGAACTGTTACACTTTGGTGTTAGAAACTGTTAAAGACTGTTCCCATAGGAGACAGCGCTCCTACACATGCAGATGTGGCGTCTTGCTGGATGCCTTTCCCTGCATGGCTGTCTACCTGTAGAAAGTCTGAGTCTGCCGATTAACATTGCAACTATCTAAGGGTGTCCTAGCCCTAACCCTCTCTCCCAAAGTTCTGTTTAAGAAAAAATAAAATCTCTTTGCATTCAAGAAGTGTCTGGCGCCCATGAATCTATACTTGCATTACACCCACTATGCCTCACAACCCGCTCTATATGGAAGGATGTCAGCAGTTCTTGGCTCTAAAGGTTCTCATCAGACTGGATATAGAGATATATATATATATATATACACACACACACACACACACACACACACACACACACATACATACACACATATATAAATAATGTTATATTTATATAACATATGTTTTATTTAGTTGTATGACTTTTATTCTAGTCACTTTTATTTTAGTCACATTTAGGGATTAACATGTTTTTTATAATAATTTTTAAATATAATTCAAACTTATCAGAGGACATTTATCAATCCTGTCCTCAAGCTAGGCAATATTAACAAAGGAGCTAAGGGGCAGATTTGAGATATTTAATTATACTTAGTCAGCTTCATACCTCCACCCACACTAGTCTAAAATATGATTTCAATGGGATAAGGTTTGCCCCTAACCACTTCTTAATTGTGAATCTGTCCTGAGTGAAATTCTTTCTAATGTCTAGTGCAAATCTGTCACAGTTGGCTACCCATGTTTACAGGTCACAAATACACATATAAACTGTCTCACGGACATTGCTAACTGATAGGTAGCCTAGTTTACCTAGAAATATACACAGTAGCTGGTTTGTTTGATTTTTGCCACTCACTGTGTTTGTAGGCAGTAAGGGAGATGGCTGCCCTTGGCTTATAAATGTCCTAAATTATTACTAGCTGTACAAATAAAATATCAAAACTAAGGGGTATACTTAGAAAACAAAGGTGACTTTCACCAAACATTTACAGGTGATGAATCAATCACTGTCAATTAACATGCACCAGGAAGATTCACCTGCAGTAAATGCTTGGCAAATGTCACATTTACTACTATAAGAATATTTATATTTTTTTGGGCTGTTGTTGCCTCCATACTTTGGTGCCATATACACTGGCCCTCAGCGGGTAGGTGATAAATGTGACCATTGCTTTATTAACTGCTATAATGTGACCAGGTGCAGAGATTCTGATACAGTATATTACCATATAATGTAGTACTCACAATGCTAATATTCTCACCGCCTATTACAATGTCTACAACAGGAAATTAAATGTGTACATGTGTATCTTCTTTTGTACATGTTCTATTCCAGATTTTCCATTGTTACAGGTATTGCTTGTGATTGTTATGGTAAAAAAAGATAAGATTATCATTAAGATGCAAAATGTTTTTGTGCGTCACATATCTAAATTGTACCCATAATGCAATGTATATTAAATAGACACTTATTATGTTAAATCTATAGCTTTTATAGGTTCTCTGGGCAATACACCATACATGCATGTAAATCACATTTCAGTTAATTTATATTTTTTGCAAATATTTTATTTAAACCAGGAAAAAGGCAGATCAAAAACATTACATCCATAGTGTATAGACATCAATATATCCAATTACATACTGTAAAATGTCTTAACAGTAAGCAACTGTTCAGGTAATGTGTACCTCTCAGTAACATACTCTATTGTAAATGCAATAGATACAGCATTACATATTTTTGTGACACTATAGCAGGGGCTTTTAACCACTTCATTACAGGGCACTTTCACCCCCTTCCTGCCCAGGCCATTTTTCAGCTTCCAGTGCTGTCGCACATTAAATAACGATTGCGCAGTCATGCAACACAGTACCTAAATTAATTTTTAATAATTTTCTTCACACAAATAGAGCTTTCTTTTGGTGGTACTTAATCACTGCTAGGTTTTTTATTTTTTTAGAAAAGAAAGAAAATAGACTGAAAATTTTGAAAAAAAAAAAAATAAAAGTTTTTCTGTCAGTAAATTTTGTAAATAAGTGATTTTTCTCCTTCACCGATGTGCGCTGATGAGGCTCCACTGATGAGGTGGCAGTTATGGGCACTGATTAGGTGGCACTAATATGCCGCACTGATGGGCACTTATAGATGGCACTTATGAGGCATTGATGGGCACTGATAGGCGGCACTTGTGCGCACTGAGAGGTGGCATCAATAGGCATCACTGATGGGCACGGATAGGCCGCACTGATGGGCACTGAAAGGCAGCACTAACTGGCATCACTAATGGGCACTGATTGGTGTCACTGATGGGAACAAATTGGTGTCACTAATGGGCACGTATTGTTGTCACTGATGGGTACTGATTGGTGGCACTGGGGGGGCTTTACTGTAATCAGGGCACTGATGATCGGACAGAGACGATCAAATGGTTAAAGAGCCGCATCATCGGCTCTTCACAGAGATTGGGGTCATGCTGTGTCCTAGCAACATGGAGTGGCTGCAGTCGCCACGATGCACGCCCCCGCGGGCGCACAAGAGCGGCCGTTTTGGGGCGACGCCATATGACGTCTACCCAGAACAAGAGCCGCACTGTCCCTCCGTCATTTGACGGTGGGCGAGCAGCAAGTGGTTAATTTGGTTTATATGGACCCCTAAGTGGTTCATAGATGAATATCAGGGGGTCCATGGTGGTCAGATAAAAACTAACATTTACATTCACGATACAGCCCTCCCCTTTATCCCAATCAATGGTTTCCCAATTAAAGAAAACTTACCCTGGCACTGCCCATAGCGCCAACTGCCAAGTGTCTCTTGACTAATTTTTGACCCATGTTTATTATTTAAACAGTAGCGCCACTTTTGTGGGAAAATAATAATAGCTAAAAAAATTGCTACACAAGTCATATTGTAAATGAATGTCATTAAAAATGACCTTTCCTTTTCAATATGCAGCACTATCATTTTCTGTAAAATACAATATGACAGCCTGGAGGCGTTCTGTTCACAGACGGTGTGTGGATGCTTATACGTTTGTTGACTGGCCACCACTGCAGAGCTTCACCTGGAAGCCTGCCGGCTACAATCATCATTGCCTTCTTCCCAAGCTATAGCACCACCCACAGCCTTGAGGATTCTTAAAAGGAGAGGGTTACTTTCCTGAAGCACTGGTGAGGAAAGAAGGGTGCGGAGGGGACCAGAGTGTGAGAAAGGTGGGGGGATGGTGTTGGAGTACAGAGGTTAGCAGAGAGAGTGGGTTGCAAAGGTTACCAAAGTGGAATTGAGGTTTAGGGGCTAGCAGAGAGAGTGGGGTACAGAAGTTGAAGGGAATAGAGGTTTGCACAGGGAGAGGTGTTGTTATGCAGTGGTTGACAGAGGGGGAGTTGGGGTTCAGAGCTTAGAAGTGATGGGTATTCAGAGGTGAGCAGGGGGTGTTGTATTGCAGGGGTGAGAAAAGGGGGGTAGGGTACAAACATGAACAGAATGGGGAGTTGGGGTGCAAACAAAGGTGAGTGTAGATGTAAGCAGAGAATTGGGTTTGGGGTTCGGAGATGATCAGAAAGGGGGGAGTGGGGAACAGAGGTTAGCAGAGGGGGAGTGGTTTGGGGTGCAGAGTTTATCAGAGAAGGGGGTTTGGGTGTAAAGGTGGGCAGAGGGGATGAGAGGGGGGGGGGGTTGGGTTGCAAAAGTGAGCAGAAAGCAGGGATTTGGGGAATGTAGGATAGCAGAGGGGGAGGCATTGTAATGCAAAGGTGATCAGAGAGAGGGAATTGGGGTGCAGAAGTTATCAGAGAGGGAAGTTTGGGGTGCAGAGGGTAAAAAGAATGAGGTGCATTGGAGTGCAGCTGTGAACAGAAAAGGGGGTTGGGTGCAAAGGTCAGTAAAGAGGGGACATTTGTGGGGCAGAGAGAGTGGTATGGGATGCAGAGGTGAGCAGAGAGGGAAGGAGATTTTTTTTTTTCTTGTGGAAATAATTTTTACTAGGGAGGAGGTCTGCTTGAGGAGAGTTACTTTTGGGTGGTTTACTGGGTAAGAGCTGTATGGTTTTTCCATAGGGGAGTTAAGAGGGAGATTTTTGCTTGGTGAGAATTGTTGACTGAATGCCCACACTCTGAGCGATATACTCTGTATGCTGGACGTGCAGTGGTCCAGAGTGTGTAGTTTATGGTGCAGCATAAAGAGTGCAGAGGTCATTATTATATAATGATCTGTATGCATTACACACTTCTACCACCATATTCTGTTCACAGTGCTATACAGTGCATGCCCTTTACTGCTGAGCATTTGTATTTATGGCACTTGCACGGTATGTTACATACTCCTGACTACTGCACTCTGTACACAACATATTCCTGCACTTAATATACAATTCTGTAATTACATGCTCCTGACAAAAGTGTTGTATGTCAACAGTGGTTGGTGAATTATTAGTGAACACTGCACACCGGACAGCTCTGAGTGCTTGAAAGGTACAGAATGGCCTTAGTCTCAGCTCCCCCAGATAGGCCACGCCCCCTGGCACATTGTGCCCTCTCCCCAGGCTTAGTCATAGAGGTAGCAGTGCTCCACCAAGCATACACGGGTAACACTTGTTGGCTGTTAAACAGGCCCCAGCTATTTTAATGACATTCTTCAAGTTAGGCTCAGAAAAGTGTTAGTTCTTTGTCTATATTTTGTATGCAGAGAATGCATATGTAATAGAGGAGTTTATATTTTTAAAGTGTGTGTCAAGCCCACATTTTTTTCTATTTTTAGATTGGGAAAGGATTAGAACTCCGGTTATGTTTTTACTGCTCTCTGGGGCTCTCTTAAGATTTACCCTCACCTCCTGACAACAGTTTGACGAAACAGGACTTATGGGGAAATTCTGCAACAGTGTAATAGACATAAACATCTGACAAAGCTGCTAGAGTTCCCTGATTCTACTAAACAAAAAAATATACAGTATATATTTTTTTTCTGTCTGTGTTGCTTTTGGAGTGTTCCTCTTGCTTCTTGACTGGTAAAACAATATCAGCAAGAGAGGAAGTGAGAGGAACGCTCCCCAAATAGCAGTAATAACCTGGCAGTGGTTCTAATCCTACCCACTCTGGGCAAAACATAGAAATAACAATTTTGGCTGCACAAACTTTAAAAATGATTGTGCTTAGGTTGTTTTTGTGTCTGTGAGACTCTGACTTCGAGCAAAATGGAGGGAGGTGAGGGTGCCTTTTGGCATCTTTGCCCTGGGCACTGGATGACCTTGTCCTGGCACTGCTGGGGAAGGAAATACATATTTGCAGTAAGCTTCCAGAAAGTTCAGCTTTGCTCTGCATATGGCCTGTGGGGAAAGCCTGGAAAAGTATGTGACCTGCCGCACCTCCAATCAGTGCCATGCATTAGGAGGACTACCAGCAAGCTGAGGACATGGCTTGCTTAGTAGAAAAAGGGTAGCATGTGTATTGTGGTGGCAATGCTGCAGAGGCTCTATGAATCTGCAGATCATTGCCATCCAGAGCATTTTCAAAATGCAGCATACTCCCAGTCATGGGTGTCCAACCTGCAGCTGTTGCGAAAGTACCATCTTCCTTTGGGAGTCATGCTTGCAACTGTGAGCCTTGCAATGCCTCATGTGACTTTTCTTGTAATGGCTCATGGGTCCTGTAGCTGGGGGGGGGGGGGGGGGCACAGGTCGGACACCCATGCTCTAAGTGATTAAATGCTGTCAATGTAGTGAGTAAAATATTTCTGCCTTTTTTCTTTTTTTTTTATAACTGCATGAAAAGCTGCATGATGTGTGTCATTTTCAAAATGTAGCCCAGTCCATATACTTCAATACTGAGTCTACAAAATATCTGTTTTTTTTTTTTTTCCAATACATTTTTATTGAAAATTTAAAGTGCGTCTCATTACAGGCCTTTAGATGAAAAGATTAAAACAACAAATGTTGTACACTGGAAAAACTGGAAATATTAGTAACATTCAGTCAAATTAACATTTCGCTCATTAAGGATTGTAATGGGTTATAGCGTAGAATGTTTTGAAAAATGTAACATATCAAAATAAACATATAAAACAATACATACACCATGGAATGGATTTTCATCTACATTTCTACTTTTTTTTCTATTGATTTATTTACACAGTATTGTGGATTTTTTTAAAATAAAAAGTTGCAACTGTATGTCATTTTAAAAATGTGTCCCCTCTCCAAATGCTTAAATGCTGTCTATGTAAAATATTTACTGCCTTTTTCTGTAAAATAGGGTTTTAGGGTTGAAAAGTTGCATGCTGTGTGTCATTTTCAAAATGCTACCTACTACAAGTGCTTAAACACTGTCTAAAGAGTCTATACAATACAGTGCCTTGAAAAAGTATTCATACCCCTTGACATTTTTCACATTCTGTCATTTTATGTCATAGACCAACACAAATGGCACATAGTTGTGAATAGGGATTAGCCCAATGTTCAAGTCGAATGTAAGTTGGACTCGAACATCGGGTGTTCACACGTTCACTGAATACCAAACATTATGGGGCATTTGCATCAAATTTGAGTGCCGGGGAATGTGCCATAAAGCACTGCGAGATCGCATTGCATTGACATCTGATGGCCAAAGCATGCAGCTCGCTGTGAGAGCCATGATTGGCCAAAGTCAGGGTGACTTTAGCCAATCATAGCTCAGGGGGCTAAGTCCACGCCCCACACTATATAAGGCTGCTTACATGGCGGCCATGTATAGTGTTATAATTGAGAGAACGTTAGCTAGAAGCAGGTTAGTGGCGTGCAGGCATTTTAGTATAAATGTATAAATATATATATATATTATACATATACACACACACACATACTATATATATATATATATATATATATATATATATATATATATATATATATATATATATATATATATATATATATATATATATATATATATATATATATATATATATATATATATATATATATATATATATACACATATATATATATACACATACACACACACACAAACACATACACACAGTATATATACAGTGCAGTCAGTGTACAGTATATAATACAGTGTATTGAAGTGGTTAAGGGGAACCCTATGACAGAATTAAGAAAAAAAAAAATCGGCATGGGTCCCCCCCTCCAGTCCATACCAGGCTCTTTGGGTCTGGTATAGATTTTAAGGGGAACTCCACACCAAAATTGAAGAAAAAACAAAAAAACAAAACAGCGTGAGGTCCCCCCTTCAGGTCTGGCATAGATTTTAAGGGGAACTTCACGCCAAAAATTAAGAAAAAAAATTGGCGTGGGGTCCCCCAAAATCCATACCGGACCCTTATCTGAGTAAGCAGCCTGGCAGGCCAGGAAAGGGGGGGGGTGAGCGAGCGCCCCCCCCCCGAACCATACCAGGCCACTTGCCCTCAACATGGGGAGGGTGCTTTGGGGCCCCCCCAAAGCACCTTGTCCCCCATGTTGATGGGGACAAGGGCCTCGTTCCTCGTCCCCACAACCTTGGCAGTGTATTTATTTAATTTTTTTCTATTTTTCAGGTCCGTTAGGGCAGTGTGATTGACAATGGATGTACATCACGGGACACTTTCTCTTTTTTAACCATTGCCGACTGCCTCACACAGATGTACGTCGGCACAATAGCAGAGGCAGGAAAATGGGTGTACAGGTATGCCCGTGGGTCCCAGGAACTCGATGTTCTCCGGTGGCCCATGAGTGTGGTGTGGAGAGGTAGAACAGGGAAGTGCCTATGTAAACAATGCATTTCCCCATGCTGCCTTGTGCCATGACAGAGATCCACTGCTCCATGTGATCAGGAGCAGTGATCACTGTCATTTCCTAGGTAACCCCTCCCCCCACAGTTAGAATCACTCCCTAGGACACACTTAACCCCTCATCGCCCCCTAGGGTTAACCCCTTCCCTGACAGTTTCTTTTACACAGTAATCAGTGCATTTTTATAGCACTGATCACTGTATAAATGACAATGGTCCCAAAATATTGTCAAAAGTGTCCGATGTGCCCGCCATAATGTCGCAGTCATGATAAAAATCACAGATCGCCGCAATTACTAATAAAAAAAAAAATAATAAAAATGCCATAAAACTATCCCCTATTTTGTAGATGCTATAACTTTTGCGCAAACCAATCAATATACGCTTATTGTGATTTTTTTTTTACCAAAAATATGTATAATAATACACATCGGCCTAAACTGAGGAAAAAAATGTGGAGTTTTTTTATATATTTTTGGGGGATATTTATTATAGCAAAAAGTAAAAAATAGGGTTTTTTTTCAAAATTGTCGCTATTTTTTTTATAGCGCAAAAAATAAAACCCGCAGAGGTGATCAAATAACACCCAAAGAAAGCTCCGTTTGTGGGAAAAAAAGGACATCAATTTTGTTTTGGTACAACGTTGCACGACCGTGCAATTGTCAGTTAAAGCGACGCAGTGTCAAATTGCAAAAAGTGCTCTGGTCAGGAAGGGGGTAAAATCTTCCGAGGCTGAAGTGGTTAATAAAGGAATTCTCAAAAACTGTCTATTGTGGTTTTTACTTTTTGACACTTTTTTGGTGAATGGGTAGGGGTACAATGTTCCCAATACCCAGTCACATAGGGGGACTTCCTTGTTAATGGGGCTTCCAGATTCCGATAAGCCCCCCCACCCGCAGACCCTAAAGCACCCTTCACATGTTGAGAGCATGTGGCCTGGTATGGTTTAGGATGGGGGGCGCTCGCTTGTCCTGTCCCTATCTTGTACTCCAGGCTGCATGCTCTGATAAGGGTCTGGTATGGATTTTGGGGGAGCCCACGCTGTTTTTTTTTTATTTTGGCATGGAGTTCCCCTTAAAATCCATACCAGACCTATAGGGCCTGGTATTACCTGGGGGGGGGACCCACGCCGTTTTTTGTCCTTGATTTTTATCTATATTGCTGGGAGCCGGCAATACATTACAGCCGCAAGCAATTTTAAATAACATTTTTTCCTTTAGAAATGTCATTTTGTTGCGGCACTGTAAAACATCACACAGATGCGCCACTTTACAGGCAGACTAAGGGGACTCCTCAGGCACGATATTTAAAGGAATATTTTATCTTTATTATCCCACTTTAAGCATTATTAAAATCACTGCTCCTGAAAAAATGGTTGTTTTAAAAACTTTTTAGGCATTAATACATGTCCTCTGGGGCAGTACCCAGGTCCCCATACATTTTTTATGGCAATAACTTGCATATAAGCCTTTAAAATTAGCACTTTTGAGAATAGTTCCCTTAATGCATCTTTTTATACCAGACTTTGTTTCTTTTTCAATAAAAAAATAATTGAAATATAAAATTAGCACTTTTGATTTTTCATGTTCATGTCCCATAGACTTTAACCCTTTCATGACTAAGCCTATTTTTGAAATTTGGTGTTTACAAGTTAAAATCTGTATTTTTTGCTAGAAAATTACTTAGAACCCCCAAACATTATATATATTTTTTAGCAGAGAATCTAGAGAATAAAATGGCGATTGTTGCAATATTTTTTATCACACGGTATTTGTGCAGCTGTGTTTTAAATGCAAATTTTTGGAAAAGTGACACTTTCATGAATTTAAAAAAATCCAAACAGTAAAGTTACCCCAATTTTTTTGTATAATGTGAAAGATGATGTTACGCCGAGTAAATAGATACCAAACATGTCACCCTTTATAATTGCACGCACTTGTGGAATGGCGACGAACTACGGTACCTATGAATTTCCATAGGCGACGCTTTAAAAATTTTTTACGGTTACCAGGTTTGAGCTATAGAGGAGGTCTAGGGCTAGAATTATTGCTCTCGCTCTGACGATCGCGGCGATACCTCACATGTGTGGTTTGAACACCGTTTACATATGTGGGCGCGACTTCCGTATGCGTTTTCTTCGCTGCGCGAGCTCGCGGGGACAGGGGCACTTTAAAAAAAAATTTTTTTTTTTTTTTACTTTTATTGCTGTCACAAGCAATGTAAACATCCCTTGTGACAGTAATAGGTGGTGACAGGTACTCTTTATGGAGGGATGGGGGGTCCAAAAGACCCCCCATCCCTCCTTTACACTTCAAAGTATTCAGATCGCCGAAAACGGCGATTCTGAATACTGTGTACTTTTTTAAATTCGGCGCCATTGGCAGCCGAGTAAACGGGAAGTGACGTCATGACGTCGCTTCCGCGTTTACAATGAGAAGGCTGGAACGAAGCCGCTCGCAGCTTCGTTCCAGCCCACCCCCAGCCGCCGAAGGCAGCCGAATGGACACCGGGCCTCCCGATCGCACGGGAGGCCAGGTAACAGCGGCAGGAGGCGGCGGGAGGGGGGGGATGTCCCCTCCCGCTCCTCCGGTATAACAGCTGAGCGGCTTTTAGCCGCATCGGTTGTTATACACGGGTAGCCGATCGCCCGCTGTAAACAACGGTACCGGGATGATGCCTGCAGCTGCGGGCATCATCCCGGTATAACCCCGGAAAGCCGAGTACGCATATCTGCGTACGGTCGGCGGGAAGGGGTTAATAGGGCTCGCATGTTCGCCTACATTTTTTGCCTGTTCGCATTTTCTGGTGAAAACCGAACCAGGGAGTGTTCAGCCCATCCCTAATTGTGAAGTGGTTTTTCAATTTTTTTTTATAAATAAATACCTGAAAAGTGCAGTGCATATTTGTATTCAGCCCCCTTAACTCTGACACCCCTAACTAAAATCTAGTGGAACCAACTGCCTTCAGAAGTCACCTAATTAGTAAACAGAGTCATGTGTAATTTAATCTTCGTATAAATACAGCTGTTCTGTGAAGCCCTCGGAGGTTTATTAGAGAACCATAATGAACAAACAGCATCATGAAGTCCAAGGAACACACCAGACAGGTCAGGGATAAAGTTGTGGAGACGTTTAAAGCAGGGTTAGGTTAAAAAATCTCACGGAACACTGGAAAATGGAAAGTGTATGACACAACTGCAAACCTACAAAGACATGGCTGTCCACCTAAATTGACAGGCTGGGCAAGGACAGCATTAATCAGAGAAGCAGCCAAGAGGCCCATTGTAACTCTGAAGGAGCTGCAGAAATCCATAGCTCAGGTGGGAGAATCTGTCCACAGGACAACTATTAGTCATACACTCCACAAATTTGGCCTTTATGGAAGAGTGGCAAGAAGAAAGCCATTGTTGAAAGAAAGCCATAAGAAGTCCCATTTGCAGTTTGCTTGAAGCCATGTGGGGGACACAGCAAATATGTGGAAGAAGGTGTCAGATGAGACCAAAATTGAACTTTTTGACCTAAAAGCAAAACCTTATGTGTGACGGAAAACTAACACTGCACATCACCCTGAACACACTATCCCCACTGTGAAACATGGTGGTGGCAGCATCATGTTGTGGGAATGTTTTTCTTCAGCAGGGACAGGGAAGATGGTCAGAGGTGATGGGAAGATGGATGGAGCCAAATACAGGGCACTCTTAGAAGAAAACTTCTTAGAGTCTGCAAAAGACTTGAAACTGGGGCAGAGGCTCACCTTCCAGAAGGACAATGACCCTTAACATACAGCCAGAGCTACAATGGAATGTTTTAGATCAAAAGCAAATTCATGTGTTAGAATGGCCCAGTCAAAGTCCAGACCTAAATCCAATTGAGAATCTGTGGCAAGACTTGAAAATTGCTGTTCAAAGGTGCTCTCCATCCAATCTGACAGAGCTTGAACTATTTTGCAAAGAAGAATGGGCAAAAATGTCACTTAGATGCAAAGCTGGGAGAGACATACCCAAAAAGACTTGCAGCTGTAATTGCAGCGAAAGGTGGTTCTACAAAGTATTGACTCAGGGGGGCTGAATACAAATGCACGCCACACTTTTCAAATATTTATTTGTAAAAAAAAATTGAAAACCATTTATCATTTTCCCTCAATCACAATTATGTCCCACTTTGTGTTGGTCTATCACATAAAATCCCAATAAAATACAATTATGTTTTTGGTTGTAACATGACAAAATGTGGACAATTTCAAGAGATATGAATACTTTTTCAAGGCACTGTATTTCTGCCCTTTCCCTGTAAGATGGATATACTTTAATTTGGATTTATTGGATGAAAATGTACATGCTGTGTGTCCTTTTCAAAATGCATATGGAGTCTACAATATTTCTAGCTGTTGACTGAAATAATATACTGTCTGATGCTTCAATCTAAGCACTAAAATTGTGATCTCTATAACTGATCCAATTGTGGCAAGATAGCTGTAACTCACAGTCTCTGTAGAATTAGTAGTAGGGATGAGCTTCGAGTTCGAGTCGAACTCATGTTCGACTCGAACATTGGCTGTTCGCAAGTTCGCCGAACAGCGAACAATTTGGGGTGTTTGCAGCAAATTCAAATGCCGCGGAACACCCTTTAAAAGTATATGGGAGAAATCAAAAGTGCTAATTTTAAAGGCTTATATGCAAGTTATTGTCATAAAAAGTGTTTGGGGACCGGGGTCCTGCCCCAGAGGACATGGATCAATGCAAAAAAAGTTTTAAAAACGGCCGTTTTTCAGGAGCAGTGATTTTAATAATGCTTAAAGTCAAACAATAAAAGTGTAATATCCCTTTAAATTTCGTAGCTGGGGGGTGTCTATAGTATGCCTGTAAAGGGGCGCATGTTTCCTTTGTTTAGAACAGTCTGACAGCAAAATGACATTTCGGGAGGCTCCAGCTGTGTGACGGCATCTCCTCGCCTGATGGTTCTTAAATAACGGAGGGCGGGGGAAAAAGAAAAAAAGAAAAAAGAAAAAAGAAAAAAAGAAAAAAGAAAAAAGAAAAAGAAGCTCTTGTGATTTTTAACAGTTTTTTAGTGAAATGGTAGGGGTAAGTACCCCCTTACCATTTCACACAGGGGGGAGGGCCGGGATCTGGGGGTCCCCTTGTTAAAGGGGGCTTCCAGATTCCGATAAGCCCCCCGCAGACCCCACAACCACCGGCCAGGGTTGTGCGGATGAGGCCCTTGTCCTCATCAACCCCAAAGCACCCTCCCAATGTTGAGGGCATGTGGCCTGGTACGGTTCAGGGGGGGGGGGGCTCTCGCCCCCCCCCCCTCTTTTCCTGTGGCCTGCCAGGTTGCGTGCTCGGATAAGGGTCTGGTATGGATTTTTGGGGGGACACCACGCCGGTTTTTTTTTTTTTTTTTTTTTTTTGGCGCGGGGTTCCCCTTAAAATCTGTACCAGACCTGAAGGGCCTGGTATGAAATTTAGGGGGACCCCCACGTCATTTTTTTAAAAATTTTGGTTCGGGGTTCCCCTGTGGGGAATTCTCATGCCGTTTTTATCAATGAACTTCTATGTGTATTGTCGGACTGGCAATGCAATAGCCGCGAGTAGTTTTAAATGGGTTTTTTCCTTCGAAATGTCATTTTGCTGTCAGACTGTTCTAAACACAGGAAACATACGCCCCTTTACAGGCATACTATAGACACCCCCCAGCTATGAAATTTAAAGGGATATTACACTTTTATTGTTTGACTTTAAGCATTGTTAAAATCACTGCTCCTGAAAAAACGGCCGTTTTTAAAACTTTTTTTTGCATTGATCCATGTCCACTGGGGCAGGACCCAGGTCCCCAAACACTTTTTATGACAATAACTTGCATATAAGCCTTGAAAAAATTAGCACTTTTGATTATTCATGTTTGTGTCCCATAGACTTTAACGGTGTTCGCTTGTTCGAACAAACTTTTTTCCTGTTCGCATGTTCTGGTGCGAACCGAACAGGGGGGTGTTCGGCTCATCCCTAATTAGCAGACATTGACTCGATCTAAATGAGATCTTACAGATCATATAAAGCTTTAGTCAAAAACGTGTGCTGCTGATCATAACAGATGAACTTCAAATAGGTCAGAAAAAACATAATATATCTAGTTCCAGTAAATATATGTGATTAGAACAGAAACTAAAGGCACACTGCAGAAGGGTGGGACTAACTGTTCAGAGTGTCTCCTAGCTACCGAGTGAGGAAGAGAAAAAATTATGTAAAGGCAAACAAACAAGAATGTAGGAGTAACATGATATACGCCCATTTTTATTTCATGATAAAACAAGGCCAGACTTTGTCTCTGAAACTGAAGCTTCCTAAAATACTGGACAGTGTGCATAGAGTCTGTACAATATTTCTGGCTTGTGTCTAAGAAATAATACATTCTAAATATTATTACATAATAAAACATGCCTCATCTCCATCTCTCACTTTAATTGTGGCTTAGTAAAATTGCTTACATAATGCGCAGAAAGTCTGAACAATATTTCTAGTGTTGTCTCTCAATTTTTTTCATGCAAAAATATACCTACGTTCTCACTCTTACATTGCAGCCCAATCAAGCTGCTTACGTAATCTCCAGCCACTGTGCTATATGTGTGGCATTTGTCTCTAAAATATGGCAATTAGTGTTCAGAAAAAAACTGCTTCATTTCTTCAAATGTGGTGTTGAGGTTTTGAAGAATTAATATGGACTCTATTTTGACATTTCATTAAACTTTTCATACACTACAATACAGTATGGTATTAAAAACATAAAAGATCACAAGCTATACTATGAAACTGTTTTGCCACTACCCAACTGGTATGAGGTTGAGGGCATTAGACTTTTTTTAATTTTGAGTAAAAGTAAACTTTCCTACAGCTTTTCAATCTGTTGTGGCTGCTACTTACAATTCAGTATACAAAAAACCAAAGTGCAGCGCTAGGAGTATCCAGCATATACTAGACACATATGTGAAAAACAAATAAAATTATTGAACATATACATATGACACCAAATGTGAAAAGCTAGGCAAAAGCCCTGCTTTAATTGGAGTGTCCAAATAAAAACCAGGACAGCAAATAGTGAAAGTCCATAACATGTGAGGTAAAGAAAGGTGTCTTCTCCAAACGGAGGGTAACAGTAGATGCTGGGAGGCGTGTGTGCACTCAAATGGGAAGGCGACAGCAGATACCACAGCACATAGATCTCCAATGAGTATAAATGGATACCCTTACCAGATCCGTAGGACGCACATACCGTATAGCAGTGCGTCAAATAGGCATAAGGGGATGATCTCCCGTGATATCCAGCCGGATGGTATCCAACAGGCCACGGTCACCAAAAGGAAGTGATGATCACAGGTGGAAGTCGAACAGCTCCTGCATACGTCCTCCAATTCCGGACCGGGATAATCCAAAGACAGCAGTTCAAAATAGGGCCATGGAAAAAGAAAAAAAGGAAGCTCCACATGGTGTAGGTAAAAAAAAAAAAAAAAAAAAAAAAGGGATTTATTGGATAAAAACCATATAAAAGTGATCACAAAAAGATTAAAAATGGCAATGTGGGAGGCTGAAAATACTAGCCCTTCGCGTTTCGACTGAATAGTCTTCAACAGGGGTAGCTCCTTCGGTTTCGCCCCCAGATGTTTCATGGGCTGCCCACGCAATTGACTGTAATCCAACTCTGCCTTTGATGACGTTGGCCGTGAATCAACCCGATTCGGTATCTTTCCCGGAGCCTCCGACGGAAACCGGCGCATGCACAGTAGATACTGGCATCGAGCGGTCTACAAGAATGAAGGTCCACCGGATCGAAACCCGGAGGCCTCCGCCTAATAAAAAAAAGTTAAGGAAAAGGTAATGAAAAGGAAACATTAACACAATTTACTTCTGTATTCCCTGTTGTGACTGATAGGGATGAGTTTGATGTTCGCGTCAAACATAAGTTCGACTGGAACATCAGGTGTTCGCCCGTTCGCCAAACATTATGGGGCGTTCGTGGAAAATTTCAGCGCCGCGGAACGCCCCATAATGCACTTCGGGATCGCAGTGCATTGCTGTATGATGATTGGCCAAAGCATGCACCTGACTTGCATGCTTTGGCCAATCACAGTGCGCTCTGCTAAGAGAGCCATAATTGGCCATGGCTCAGGGGGACAAAGTCCACGCCCCACACTGTATAAGGCTGCTTACACGGCGGCTGTGTGTAGTGTTGTTGGCGTGGACAGAGAGATAACTTGATTTAGATTAAGTAGGCAGGTTATTCGGTTAGATTAGTCAGCCACCAATTGTGCAAGTTCTCCCACTTAAAAAGATGAGAGGCCTGTAATTGTCATCATAGGTATACCTCAACTATGAGAGACAAAATGTGGAAACAAATCACATTGTCTGATTTTTGAAAGAATTTATTTGCAAATTATGGTGGAAAATAAGTATGTGGTCAATATCCAAAGTTCATCTCAATATTTTGTTATCCTTTGATATGTCCTTTGTTGGCAATGACAGAGGTCAAACGTTTTCTGTAAGTCTTCGCAAGGTTGTCACACACCGTTGCTGGTATGTTAGCCCATTCCTCCATGTAGATCTCCTCTAGAGCAGTGATGTTTTGGGGCTGTCGCTGGGCAACACAGACTTTCAACTCCCTCCAAAGGTTTCCTATGGGGTTGAGATCTGGAGACTGGCTAGGCCACTCCAGGACCTTGAAATGCTTCTTACGAAGCCCCTCCTTCGTTGCCCGGGCGGTGTGTTTGGGATCATTGTCATGCTGAAAGACCCAGCCACGTTTCATCTTCAATTGCTGATGGGAGGAGGTTTGCACTCAAAATCTCACGATACATGGCCCCATTCATTCTTCCATGTACACGGATCAGTTGTCCTGTTCCCTTTGCAGAGAAACAGCCCCAAAGCATGATGTTGCCACCCCCATGCTTCACAGTAGGTATAGTGTTCTTTGGTTGCAACTCAGCATTCTCTCTCCTCAAAACACAACGAGTTGTGTTTCTACCAAACAGTTCTACTTTGGTTTCATCTGACCATATGACATTCTCCCCCTCTTCTGGATCATCCAAATGCTCTCTAGCAAACCTCAGACGGTCCCGGACATGTACTGGCTTAAGCAGGGGGACACGTTTGGCACTGCAGGATCTGAGTCCCTGGCGGCGTAGTGTGTTACTGATGGTAACCTTTGTTACGTTGGTCCCAGCTCTCTGCAGGTCATTCACTAGGTCCCCCCTGTGTGGTTCTGGGATTTTTGTTCATGGTTCTTGTGATCATTTTGACCCCATGGGGTGAGATCTTGTGTGGAGCCCCAGAACAAAGGAGATTATCAGTGGTCTTGTATGTCTTCCATTTTCTAATTATTGCTCCCACAGTTGATTTCTTCACACCAAGCTGCTTGCCTATTGCAGATTCAGTCTTCCCAGCCTGGTGCAGGTCTACAATTTTGTTTCTGGTGTCCTTTGACAGCTCTTTGGTCTTCACCATAGTGAAGTTTGGAATGTGACTGCTTGAGGTTGTGGACAGGTGTCTTTTATACTGATAACAAGTCCAAACAGGTGCCATTAATACAGGTAATGAGTGGAGGACAGAGGAGCCTCTTAAAGAAGAAGATACAGGTCTGTGAGAGACAGAAATCTTGCTTGTTTGTAGGTGACCAAATACTTATTGTCCATCATAATTTGCAAGTGCAGATTTTCAGCTTTAATTTGAGGGTACTGAAAAGGGAAATGACACTGTTCAAAGGGTAGTGAAAAAATGAATTGAACCTCTGTGTGAATAAATGATGTGGATAAGCCTATGTCTATAAGTGAATGATGCTACAATCAAAAGTAAACCAGGTAAGTGTACCAATCAACAAATTATGCAGAGTGTAACACAGAATTGAGTTCTGTACACCGGCACATCACCAACTTCCTTATTAAAGGGGTGTCAATTGCTGAGGATTTTGAAACCACATTGGAGAGGCTGATGGGAGCTGTGTGAACTAGAGGGATATCTTGTCAAGGGGGACATCGCCATCTGGATACAGCTATCACGCCTGTTACCCCTGCGGGGGTGAGGCGTACTAGTGAGTGCAATCACAGGAGGGGGATGCGGATGGAAGAGGGAGCACTGAAAAGTCACTTCTATTTTGCTTGTGTACAGTCTACTACTCACAGATCATCATTTGATTGACTGTTTGGGATTTTTCACCTTTTATACATACATTTATGTATATATTTTCTATAATATTTTTATACATTTTTGCTTTTACATTTTTTATTCCATTTTTTGTTTGGTTTTTACACACAGACTTTTGTGGATATTTTACATTTACATTTTTTGCTTGCTTTTTATTTGTGCTTATGTACATATTTACACTTACTGTAGGTGGATTCATACAAGTACCCGGGGATACCACCTCAGAAGACATAGCACTTGTCACTTTATTTCTGCCACGTACGTGCGTATACATGCGTGATTGGATAGATAGAGAGATATATATATATATATATATATATATATATATATATATATATATATATATATATATATATATATATATATATATATATATATATATATATATATATATATATATATATATATACACATACACACATACACACATACATACATACACACACACTTATTTATTCATTATTTACATTTATTTATGTTCATTTTTTTCTCCTACACTTTGGTTTCTTAATTTGTTGATTGGTACACCTACCTGGTTTACTTTTGATTGTAGCATCATTCACTTATAGGCATAGGCTTATCCACATCATTTATTCACACAGAGGTTAATTTCATGTTATCACTACCCTTTGAACAGCGCCACTTCCCTTTCAGTACAGTTTTATTATTTTGGACTCCACCCGGTGGTGTCCCATACAGGGAGGCTGCAGTTCTTTTATCACCTAAGCGTGGAATACCCGTTTTTTAATTTAATTTGAGGGTATTTACATCCAAATCAGGTGAACGATGTAGGAATTACAACAGTTTGTATATGTGCCTCCCACTTTTTAACCCTTTCACGACTAAGCCTATTTTTGAAATTTGGTGTTTACAAGTTAAAATCCGTATTTTTTGCTAGAAAATTACTTAGAGTTCCAAAACATATATATTTTTTTAGCAGAGAATCTAGAGAATAAAATGGAGATTGTTGCAATAGTTTATATCACACGGTATTTGTGCAGCGGTGTTTTAAAACGCAAATTTTTGGAAAAGGGACACTTTCATGAATTTTAAACAATCCAAACAGTAAAGTTACCCCAATTTTTTTGTATAATGTGAAAGATGATGTTACGCCGAGTAAATAGATACCAAACATGTCACCCTTTATAATTGCACACACTCGTGGAATGGCGACAAACTTCGGTACCTATGAATTTCCATAGGCGACGCTTTAAATTTTTTTAACGGTTACCAGGTTTGAGTTACAGAGGAGGTCTAGGGCTAGAATTATTGCTCTCGCTCTGACGATCGTGGCGATACTTCACATGTGTGATTTGAACACCGTTTACATATGTGGGCGCAACTTCCGTATGCGTTTTCTTCGCTGCGCGAGCTCGCGGGGACGGGGGCACTTTTTTTTAATTTAATTTTATTTATTTTTATACTTTATAAAAATTGTGTTTAAAAAAAAATATTTTTTTTTTTTACTTTTATTGCTGTCACAAGGAATGTAAACATCCCTTGTGACAGTAATAGGTGGTGACAGGTACTCTTTATGGAGGGATAGCGTGTCTAAAAGACCCCCGATCCCTCCTTTGCACTTCACAGTATTCAGATCGCTGAAAACAGCGATTCTGAATACTGTTTATTTTTTTTAAACCGGCGCCATTGGCAGCCGAGTAAATGGGAAGTGACGTCATGACGTCGCTTCCGCGTTTACAATGAGAAGGCTGGAACAAAGCCACCCACAGCTTCATTCTAGCCCGCCCCCAGCCGCCGAAGGCAGCACGGGGCCTCCCGATCACACGGGAGGCCCGGTAAGAGCGGCGGGAGGGGAGGGGATGTCCCCTCCCGCTCCTCCGGTATAACAGCCGAGCGGCTTTTAGCTGCATTGGTTGTTATACTCGGGTAGCCGATTGCCCGCTGTAAACAACGGTACCGGGATGATGCCTGCAGCTGCGGGCATTATCCCGGTATAACCCCGGAAAGCCGACTACGCATATCTGCGTACGGTCGTCGGGAAGGGGTTAAGGGACCAAAAGTAATTGGACAATTGGCTGCTCAGCTGTTCCATGGCCAGGTGTGTGTTATTCCCTCATTATCCCATTTACAAAGGAGCAGATAAAAGGTCCAGAGTTCATTTCAAGTGTGCTATTTGCATTTGGAATCTGTTGCTGTCAACTCTCAATATGAGATCCAAAGAGCTGTCACTATCAGTGAAGCAAGCCATCATTAGGCTCAAAAAAACAAAACAAACCCATCAGAGAGATAGCAAAAACATTAGGTTTGGCCAAATTAACTGTTTGGAACATCCTTAAAATGAAAGAACGCACCGGTGAGCTCAGCAACACACTTCTGGTTGTGTACACGTACACAATACCGTGCAGCCTTAGTAAAGTTTCTAATACAGTGCAGGCGGTGTACACAGTATCTAATACAGTGTGTACAGTTTCTACTACACTTCTGGTGGTGTACACAGTACACAATACAGTGCAGCTATAGTACCGTTTCTACTACTTTCCTGGTGGTGTACACAGTATCTAATACAGTGTGTACAGTTTCTACTACACTATTGGTGGTGTCCACAGTACACAATACAGTGCAGCTGTAGTACAGTTTCTAATACAGTGCAGACGGTGTACACAGTATCTAATACATTTTCTACAGTTTCTACTAGGGATGAGCTTTCTGTTCGGTCGAACATGAGTTCGACTCCAACATTGGCTGTTCGCCCGTTCGTCGAAAACCGAACATTATGGGCCATTCGCGCCAAATTTGAGTGGCGTGTAACAGCCCATAATGCACTGTGGCTGGCCAGAGCCAGATGAGTGGTGGAGAACACGTTTGAAACATGGCCAGCCGGTTCTACCTATTTCTTACACCCATACACATGGCGGAGTATAAACTGAATCATATCATCCTGGCATGCTGTGTTCTCCACAACTTTTTAAGGTGAAATTCTGCCAACTATGCTGCCTCAGTGGGGCCTGAGGCCGGAATTCATGGAAATGAACCAAGCTTAAGGCTGGCCGTCCTGGCTTGCGCCCCCCCCCCCCCCCCCCCCGAGTGCCCGCGAGGTCCGTCTAAGATACCTTGAATACTTTGCGGGTAGGGGGGCCATCAATATGCCAGACAATGTCTGAGCCTTTTTTTAAATAAAAAAAATGAGTTTACCTACTAAAATATTTGCTGACATTTATTACTGCTTGTGTTTCTTTTAGCTGACCCTGACTGAAATGTGTGTAGTCCTGAAAATGGCATGATTGTGTAACATTAGAAAGCACTGTTGTGTGTTATTTACTAAAGGAAAATACACTTTGCACTACAAGTGCACTTGAGACTGCACTGAAACTGCACTTGTAGTGCAAAGTGGATTTGCCCTTAGGCAATAACCCCCATTGTCAAAGAAAACACAATTTTTTAAATTTTTTTAAAAAGTTTTGGAGCATTGAAAGAAGAATCCACACATTCTTGATTATCAATCTTTTTTATACAAGCACAATCACATGTGCATTTATAAAAGGTTTTTAAAACAAACCAACATGTTTGTTGTATAACAATTTTTTGGGTCACATTAATAAAAGTAAAAATGTCCATTTAAAAAGGTAAAACAGGCATGTTTAAAACCAACAAGAAATACACAAATCTGGAACTTACAAAGTTCAACTTTGTTAGAAATGGAAGGCAATATCAGACATGAGTATTTATAAACTGTGTTTGATATTGCGTTCAGATGGGGTGAAGTCACCCCTGGAAAAGCTAAATTTTAAAGATGCACACAAATTGCAGAATGTCAACATGTGCTAGCTGCCATTATAGGGGATCAAGGGACGTGTTTTGGGGGTGCAATGCCTTCCTCTCAGCTACTTTTTTTATTGAGGAAGGGGATGCACCCACAAAATGCGTCCATTAATCTCCCGTGATGGCAGATAGCACATGTTGACACACTGTGTGCATCTTCAAAATTTGGCTTTTTGGCTTTTTGAGAATATGTCAAAAAAGGTGCAAAACATTTTTCATTTAAAAAAACAAAAAAAAAAAAAAAATTTAGGGAGTTTTCCAAGTCCCTATTACAACCCATGATCTCCCCGATCAGGATCTGTGCACTTTCACTGGTGAAATGACCTGGATCCACAACATCACGATCAACTAAAAATATAGAAACAAAAAACACACCATGTATTATAAATATGCCGGCATTCATCTCTTACCTGAGCTTGTGGTCGCAGACACTCACCTGTTGGGGTGACTATTTCGATTACGTCTCCTTCCTCCTGTTGGCTTTGGGGGATTTCACCTTCTTCCTGAGGTGGGGGGTCTGTGGTCTCCTCGGATGAGTGGTGTCCTCCGAGTATTTTCTCCCCTATGTCAAAAAAAAAAAAATTGGTATACTTAGCACACAGGTATTTCATGGCAGAAATAGGAATATGAAACATTGCTTGGAAGTGGGGTACAATTGTCTATTTTGGCAGAGTTCCAAGATGAAGAAATATTTTTGTCCTTTGTCAAGCTTGAATACTTACCTGTTTTGTAGAAGCTTCACAGATGGAGTCACCCCTATAGTATACACTGGAGCACCTGTGTGGGGCCCCCTAATAAAAAGGGTGTTCTGGTGTCCCACACTAGTGCTCCAGTGTCCAGATGTGTAAACAGCTGCTGAGTGTCCTCTCCTTACACAGAATCTAGTTTGCATTTCATTCTAGTTACAAACCCATTTACACACCCAAATTATTTTAAGAGAAGAATGCTAGCAAAAATGTATTCAAATGCATATGCCCAAAACAATGGTGTTTTCTAGGCCGAACGAACAATGTTTCATACGAATGAACAATGTGCCCATGAACATGAAAGTTGCCATTTTAAACTGTACAACAGTAAAGTAAAGCACATGGAGCAGCACGAACGTAATAAAAATAAAGAATAGGAACACAGCACTACTTACTTTTTTGCATCACTCTCCTGATCCTTCTGTACTGCTCGTGCTCCCTTAATTTGAGGTCTGACCACTGCTTCCTGAGCTGATCCTTGGATCGTCGTACCCCAAAATTCCATTGCAGATTTTTGACGACTTTCGCCATGATCTTGGCCTGACATTGGGGTTGGGGTAAGGTCCATACTTCGTCATAGTCGGCCCTCTTCAGGATGTCCACTATCTCCTCAAAGGACATATTTGAGGCCTTAAATCGGCTCTTCCGGGATGTTTTTGTAATTAGCACGCATCTGTTGTGTCTCCACCATGTGCTCTTCCTCCACTGCACCGAACGAGAAGGGGCGGGAAATAGACTAGAAAGAACGTCAGGGGCGGGCGGAGTTTCACGATGTGCAGTGTATATAAAGCGTAACACGCGTCCGTAGTACGTACGATCTGTGAGCGGAGGAAGGAGTATCGGAGGCGCCGATCGTGATAACGAAGGTAAGATTTAAATTTGGGCCTATACTGCTTCTAGATTGAGGCCTATATTGTGACAAGATTAGGAGAGTTTCGCCTGACATTAGGGTTTGTCTTGCAGATAAAATGGATGACTTCAATGACCACAATTTCCTCCCAATGTTCATAGACAAATACAGGGAGCTGCCCTGTCTGTGGCAGGTGAAACACCCGCAGCATAATAACAAATAAATGAGGCAGGCAGTGCTGGAGAAACTGCTGGAGTTGGTGAAGCCAGTGGTCCCCACGGAAAACATCCCCTATTTAAAATCCAAAATTGGTGGCCTGAGGAGCACTTATCTAAGGGAGCGCAAGAAGGTCACGGATTCCCAGAGATCCGGAGCTGCAGCAGAGGACGTTTATGTCCCCAGGCTGTGGTACTATGAGAGACTGCGATTTCTGTCAGACCAGACTGAAGTCAGGGAATCCCTCTCAACCCTACCTTCCACCCTATCTTCCACCCCAGCTGAGGCTTCCGATGTCCAACCTGGAACTTCCAGCCAGGAAGAAGTGGAGGAGTCCAGCTGGAGCCAGGTATAGCGTTGTTCTACAGATTTCTGGTCAATAAATAAATGATGTTTACTAGATGTTTTTATTGATCACTAATTGCTGATTTCATAAAGTGTTTTACATATCAGTAGACAGTAGTGGGCACCAAAAATTGGGACAAGAATGAAAAACGCTGGGCTCAGAATTATAGTCTGTTATATTTGTTAACATTCAATTTGCAACAGTCATGAGGTGAAAATTGTGTGCGATTGATGTATAAAAACGAAAACGATGTCCCTTTTTCATACACAGGAAGACCTCAGCCAGGAGGAGGCTGTGAAATGTGGCAGCCAGGAGGAGGCGGGGTTAGCGGCAGCCAGGAAGAGGCAGGAGTAAGTGGCAGCCAGGAGAAGGCCGGGCCCAGTAGGAGCCTGACAGAATCGCAGGTTCCTCCCCTCCGCCTTCCAAAGGAAAGGAAGGGGAGTAACGTGTAGGATTCAGCACTCAGGCTGATTCAGGAGGTATCCGCGTCCCTCAGAGCCACCCCCACTCCTGAAGAGGCCTTTGCCTGCATGGCTGCCACAAAACTGCAGGGCATGCAGGAGGGTCAACGCCTCATGTGTGAGGACCTTCTTTACAAAACCTTAACTAAGGGGGTGAGGGGCAAAATCACACACAAAACCCACCTGTGTGAGTTGGACCATCCTCCTCCTCCTGCCACAACTCCACCACAGACACAGCATGAAAGGAAGCGTTGAAGGAAGACCAGAGAGTGATGACCTGGGTTCAGTCTGGTCTGACAAAAGATGCAGGCTCTTGTATGACCACAGCCTGGGGACATACATGTCATCTGCAGCTGTTCAGGATCTCTTGGAATTCTGGACCAGACTGCACTCCCTTATATATGGACTCCTCAGGCCACCAAGTTTGCCTGGAAATAATTGATGTGTGCCCTGGGGGCCAAAGGCTTTGCCAATTTCTGCTGTTTCTCCAGCTTTGCCTCCCTCTTTGTTTGGTTCTGAGCCCTTAATAAAGGATTTTTTGTTTCAATTATACTCGCCTATGTGTGTTTCCCTTCAAGAAGGACAGTTTGTGAGGAGGCAGGTACATTTCAAAAATACAATGTGAAATAACAAGAGACACCAACACAAAACAATCTCCTTGAGATTAAATAATACAAGATAATAATGGTGTTGTGGTAACTTGACACAAAACACACCCAAAAATATTCTGGAGTTAAAAAAAAAAAAAACACATTTTGAATCAGATGTGACAAATACAAATATTATATTGATGAAATCACGATAAATAACAAAGAAAGGAGTTTGTGAGAAGTCTGTGAATATCAGCAGCAAAACTACTTCATTCTTCTAGCATTATAAAGAAAAGAGTGTGCTGTATTAAACTGTTTAAAACATTGCAGCCTGAGGAAAGGGCTACATCCGTTCCAAACGCTTTTACCAGACCAAGCTGTTCCGTCTCAGAATTTATTCTGAGCATGCCTGGCACTTTGTGCGTCGGAATTGACGCGATCTGATTTTTTTGTCGGAAAATTTTATAGCCTGCTCTCAAACTTTGTGTAAATTCCGATGAAAAATGTCCGATGGAGCCCACACACGGTCGGAATTTCCGACCACAAGCTCCAATCGCACATTTTCCGTCGGAAAATCCGACTGTGTGTACAGGGCGTTAGTCCTTAAGCTTCAATATTGAGTTGGCCCACTCTTTGCAGCTATAACAGCTTCAACTCTTCTTAGAAGGCTGTCCACAAAGTTTAGGAGAGTGTCTATGGGAATGTTTGACCATTCTTCCAGAGGCACATTTGTGAGGTCAGTCACTGATGTTGGATGAGAAGGCCTGGCTCGCAGTCTCCGCTCTAAATCATTCCAAAAATGTTCTAATCGGGTTGAGGTCAGGACTCTGTGCAGGCCCGTCAATTCCTCCACCCCAAACTTGCTCATCCAGGTCTTTATGGACCTTGCTTTGTGCACTGGTTCAAATCATTTGGTGGAGAGGGGATTATGGTGTGGGGTTGTTTTTTTAGGGGTTGGGCTTGGCCCCTGAGTTCCAATGAAGGGAACTCTTAAGACGTCAGAATACCAAGACATTTTGGACAATTTCACGCTCCCAACATTGTAGGGACAGTTTGGAGATGGCCCCTTCATGTTCCAACATGACTGAGCACCAGTGCACAAACAAGGTCCATAAAGACATGGGTGAGACAGTTTGGAGTGGAGGAACTTGACTGGCCTGCACAGAGTCCTGACCTCAACTCGACAGAACACCTTTGTGATGAATTAGAGCGGAGACTGCGAGCCAGGCCTTCTCGTCCAACATCAGTGCCTGGCCTCACAAATGCGCTTCTGGAAGAATGGTCAAACATTCCCATAGACACACTCCTAAACCTTGTGGACAGCCTTCCCAGAAGAGTTGAAGCTGTTATAGCTGCAAAGGGATGGGCCAACTCAATATTGAACCCTACAGACGAAGACTGGGATGCCATTCAAGTTCATGTGTGTGTAAAGTCAGGCGTCCCAATACTTTTGGTAACAGTGTATATCGATCAACCTAATAATCTCATGTAGGTTCTTACTTCCTTTTATGTTTGTTAAAGAATACATTTCACTTTCCATTTTTTTAGAATATATGGACATGTTTTCAAATCTAATCATGTAATCCCTGAGCAGACATTGCATAGAAAATGTCACGGCAAAGTAATCATTTTCTTATGACCTGCCTCCCTCCCCCGAATATTCCACTACAATTTCAATTTACAGTTAAATATTCCTCCAGTGGTATTGTGTAAACAAATGACACAAGACGGAGGTTTAATTGTGGGTTTTGTCAATGTGCAAGGCAGGAAATTTTCCGTCTCACTCCTTCACCCTTTCATGGCTCATTAGCTTTTTGCACAGCTAAAAGCAACTATCTTTCTCAATTGCTGTTTTTATTATGTTTTATCACCAGTTAAGTATTATTTTGGGATGCTGTAACAGCCTTATCCCCTTCGCTATGCTAGATTTGGATTTGTTTCAGTGATTTTAAAGTCTGATGCTTTTCTACTGTATTTTAGGCAGCTGGTAGTAAAAGTAAAAATGTGCTCCACACCTACTGCAAATTTGTCAACTCTAGGTGACAAGTGACATCAATCAGTGTTCTGCTAATCTTTTCTGGGCACCATTAAAGCTGTGCTAAGGTCAGAAAATACATTACGTTTATCTTAAAGTGTAACTGCACTTTGACAGTTACATTAAATGCAATGATTTTAGCAAACTTAACCACCTCAATACGGAACACTTTCACCCCCTTCCTGCCCAGGCCAATTTTTAGCTTTCAGTACTGTCATAATTTGAATGGCAAGAGAAATGCAACACTTTACCCAAATTAATGTTTTACCATTTTTTTTTCTAGACAGAGCTTTCCTTTGGTGGTATTTAATCACTATTGGTTTATTTATTTATTTTACTTATTTTGCTATATAAATGAAAAAACACCAAACATTCTTTTATGTTATACAATTTTGCAAATACATAATCTTTTTTATAACCCTAGGCCAAAATGTATTCTACTACATTTCTTTGGTAAAAAATAACCCAAATCTGTGTATATTATTTAGTCTGAATGAAAACTATATAGTCTACAAACTGAATATCTAAGAAAATGGATCAGCTGGAATGTACTGACTGCCTCATTTAATTTCTTGAAGTCCTAAAATGCCAGGAGAGTACAAATACCCCCCAAAAGCCCCCCTCTTTGGAAAGTAGAAAGTCCAATGTATTTGGTAAGATGCATGGCGAGTTTTCTGACATTTTAATTTTTTGTCACAATTTTGGGGAAAATTAAGAAATTAAATAACATTTTTTTTTTCCCACAGGGTTGTCATTATAATAAAAGTTATGGTTCACACACAGTGTGGGCATACGTATGATTACACCCCAAAACACATTCTGCTATGCCTCCTGAGTATTGAGATACCACATGTGTGAAACTTTTTTTACAGCCTAGATGCACAGAGGGCCCAAAATCCAAGGAGGACATTTGAGCTTTCGAGGAGCATAAATTACACATATATTTTCCTGACTACTTCTCACATTTTAGAGGCTCTGGAGCACCAGCACAGTGGAAACACCACAAAATGACCCCATTTTGGAAAGTAAATACTTCAAGGTATTTTCTAAGAGGTATAATGAGCCTTCTGAAAATTCATTTTTTTGCCACAGGCTTTTGGAAAATGCAGGAAATAAAATGAAAATTATTTTATTTTACACAAAGTTGGTAATTAATAAGACATTTCTAACACACAGCATGCACATTCTTAGAATTACACCCCAAAACACATTCTGCTACACCTTCGGAGTATGGGGGATACCACATGTGTGGGACTTTTTCATAGCCTAGCTGCACAAAGGGGGGCCAAACTCCAAGGTGCTCTTCATGCTCTCTAAGGGCCTTAATTTATGCATCACATTTTCTAAGTTCCTATCACATTTTTAGAGGCCCTGGAGCACCAGGACAGTGAAAACACCCGCAAAAAAAAAAAAAAAAAAAAAAAAAAAAACACATTTTGAAAAGCAAACATCCCAAAGGTATATTCTATGAGGCATGGTGAGTTTTTTGAAGACTTCATTTTTTTGCCACAAGTTTTTGGAAAATGTGGAATTAAAAATCAAAGTTGTCAATTTAAGAAGACATTTCTCACAAACAGCATGAGCATACAAACCAAAACACATTCTGCAATTTCTTTTGAGTATGGAGATAACACATGTGTAGGACTTTTTCAATGTTTTTACTGATTATATACTAGACTTTGTATCTTGTGTATCACACAAATCAACCAATTGTATCAAAACCAAAGTACTGTAATGGTTACCTCTATATAAGTGGTCAGGGAATATAGCTTAGTGTACCATCACCTATAGCAGTCCCAGTTCCTACAAGTCAAGCCAGCCTAGCTTACTGGTACATGGCTGCCCCCGGGAATGCCATGTTCACTGGCCAGCAAGTACAGGAGGTTAAAGAAAGGCAGAACAAAATAATTCCTGTGATTCCAGCAGTGCAGTTATCAGCAGGGGATGGTACCAGGTGTTAAACCAGCAGCTCAATCGAGAGTTAGTACTACAGTAATAATTCAGCCAGGTGCGAGTTCTCTTATCCTGGATGGATGCCATATGATGCCCTCCCACTAAGGTGCCACTGTACTACTCTGGTAACAGTATGTAAACAAAACAAAAAAAGTCACATATATTAAAAAAAAATTTATATATATATATATATATATATATATATATATATATATATATATATATATATATATATATATATATATATATATATATATATATATATATATATATTTTTTTTTTTTTTTTTTTTTTTTTTTTTTTACACATGCTGTCACCAGTCAGTGTTCCTAATCATCGCTGCAGCAGTCGAAGTGTTCCTGATCATCGCCACATTAGTTACAGTGTCTGTGATCACTGGCTTAACAGTTACAGTGCCCCTGATCATCTGATCATTGCCACGCCACTTACAATGTCCCTGATAACTGCCACAGCAGACACAGTGTCACAATAAGGACTTGTTCACATGCATGAAGCCATCCATGTTTGAACACCTCACATGTGGATGAGCCCTGATTTTGGAGCCAGTCACAATTTTCCAATCACCACCACACCAGCCACAGTGTTGCCAGTAACAGTGTTCCTGGTACGGCGGTTATAAGGAACACTGTTACTGGAATACACTGGTCTGGTGACACTGGGATTGGTGTGGCGGTCATCAGGAAAACTGTTTGCGGCACAGATCCAGTGTGGTGGCAATATGGAGCACTGAATCTATTTACACTGGTCTGGCAACACTGTGGGCTGTTACCTTCACTTCCGCCGCCTCCATTTCACCGGCACTGGGTCTAGGGTCCCGTTGAGTTTACCTCCGGACAATGTAGGCACCAGACACTGGAGTATCTTTTCCAATGCTTTAATGAACAGGTAATAAAGGAAGTAGCAGGAAAGAGGTAGAAGAAAAATTGCAGGGAAGCTCAAATACCTTTTCTTAGTATTCTTTGGTACATCATTAGGAATTGAACGCTTGTAACTGAATATACTCCCCTTGTGGGATTCAATCTTTGCCCACCTGGATAGGTTTCTCTCACTCGCCTAGCAGCCAGTACGTAGCACGAACAAAAGTCTCTGCCACAGACTTGTTTGGAGCAAAACCCTTAAGATCCTCTGCCACAGGATGTAATGGTTTACGGTGAATATCAGACACAGCACTTGAACCTTTAAGTCAACCCGGCAGTACTATGCAGTAAGATTACTTCAGGATGCGTCCTCCAACTGAGTCATCAGGCCCCTCTCCAGACCAGCACCTTGCATGATACTTCCATGATGGGTCCTCCCCTGGGATCTCCTAAGTTGTCCAGCTTCTTCACACAACTGAATAAACTGAACCTACTTCACTATGGAAGTCCCCTGTTTCTTTTTATATGGAGGAAAGGACAGATTGATGGTGGTGAGATACGGAGGACCCCAGCTCTGGAACGCCTGCCGGGAATCCTGAATGTCAGTCCAGGCACGGCGTCATCACGGCAATAAAGTCTGGATCTGCCAGGTGCCTGGACTGACATCCCACTCAGCCTCTCAGGGAGCCTCTGAGAGCCTGAGCCGGCCACTCCCGCCCCTCCACAGCCCAACACTCCAGTGAGCGAGGAGGAAGCAGAGCGGAGAGCTGCTGATTGACAGTTCTGAAAACCGAGCGATCGGCGATGTTCGATCGCTCAGTTCTCAGTGTAGAGGCGCTGGGGGAAAGATGCAGCATCGGACTGATGTTGCATCCACCTAAGTAAGAATCAGGAAAAAAAAAAATTCTTTACTTCTCTTTTAATCACAGACTATTAATCCTAAAACCAACAATGCAAATTATTGCAGATCACTAGCGCTTAGTGTGGTGGCTGCATTTGTTTTCCTTTTTGAATCTTCCTTTGCTTTATTTTCACTTTGTGATTCTGCAAATAACACTGTAACTTACTGTCTCTGGATGATTATGTCACTCCTTCACTGTATCTATAGAGGGATCCATGGTTGTCACCCTGGGCTGCTTTCCTGATATAGACTACAAACATTACCCTCCATCTTCAACACCATAACATGGAGGTGCAGGGCAATTGGTAGTTTACAGATAGCTAGGAAGGAAGCTATTCTTCGGTGCAGCTCATAGGAAGCGACAAGGACACTGTATATTTGGGAAGATATTTGGGAAGATCAGGTATTTTCTGTATTTGCTGAAAATGTTCTAAGCTTAGAAAAAAAAAAAAAAGAAAACAAACAAATGCAGCCACCAATCTAAGGATGGTACGTTTCAATATATTACACTTTTCATGGGTTTATTTATTCTTTAACTCCTGCAGAAACTTACACCTATGTTCCACTGCTTCCTGACTGCTGTCTGCACGATATAGCCATTCTGTACATACAATTTTGATAAAGGATTCGAGAATGTTCCCACAATCATTTAATCATGTGAAAAGAGTATCCCTATTTATTTATTGCATCTGTACTTTGTGTGATCATTCGCCAATCCTTTAGTAAAATTAGTCTTACAGTGTACAGGACACCCCCACTTGCCATGGCTACAAATACCCAATTTTAATATTTTGTTAATTTTAGAAAGCCATAACTTACCTTTGTACCTCCAACTGCAGTAAGTTATAATACCACTGCATTACATAATGGCTTGTGTTGCAATTAAAATACATATAAATAAATGACATTTTTTTTTAAACTAAATTTGAGTTACTCTTCAAACAAAATTTAAAATACTCTACATCTCAATTTTTAATGCAGTAACTCATCACATGATTTTAAGCTGTATAGCCTTGAAGTGTCAATAGGGGTGACTGCAGTGAGTGAAGAAAGACAGCAATGCTTGTATATATGCTATCTTGCATTTGCACAGGCTCTATTTCAGGTTCATTCAGAAGATAAGGACAGGGATTTATCATACACTGGAGTTAGAGGAACGCCAGGATGAACATTGGAACCATTGAGCACTAGCTGAAGCTGAAAAGAATTAAAATAAATATTCACTTTCACAAAAAATAATATAAAGTTGATACACAAGCAATAATGTAATTTAGAGCCCTTTCACACTCACAGCGCCCGGGCGTCAGCGGTAAAGTGCCGCTATTTTAGCAACACTTTACCGTCATTTTAGCAGGGTGCTTTTCAGCCACTAGCAGGGTACTTTTAATCCCTGCTAGCAGCCAAAAAAGGGTTAAAAGCGCCGGCGCTGCCCATTGATTTTAATGAGCAGGGGCGCTTTAGGAGCGGTGTGTACACCGCTCCTAAAGCGCCTCAAAGAAGCTGCTTGCAGGACTTTTTTTTGAGTGTCCTGACATAACAGACATATCAAAGTGTGAGAGATAAAAAAACCAAAAAAAAAAAAAAAAAAAAACACCACTGTGTTCAGTATCCCTCCCTCAGTGCACACAGAGAAAATATCGAGAAAACAATAGTTGGCAGCTGCTATACTAAAATGAGATGCATCAAATATATGTCAAAGAAAAATTTCTAAAACATTAGCAGCGCTAGTGCAAAAATAGCAAATATTAAAAAATATCAATGAAATTGCTTAAGAGTCCACTTAAAGGATCAAATGGTGATCCACTTAGTGAAAGTCCATTAAGAAAAGGCAGGCGAGTATAAACTAGACGATCGTGGAAGAAAATATTAGCAGTGATCCCAAGTCTCCATCACCACACCACTTGTGCCACAGCCCTGTAGGTAATCCACTTACCAGACCCTGCTGGTTAACACGCTTATCAATCAAAGGGATAAATCGCTGTTCACTGGACAATTTTCATCTGTATTTTGCTCATTGCAAGCAATAGATAAAAAAAATTCCACATAGCGTAATCCAGTACAATAATTATTTATTAACATAGTATTGATGTTACATGCCCTTATATTATGCAAACATTGTGAGCGTTTTTTTGTGGGATAATTTTAAATAAATAATTGCTGTACTGGATTACGCTTTGTAATCCAGGGTCTGGTAAGTGGATTACCTACAGGGCTGTGGCACAAGTGGTGTGGTGAAGGAGACTTGGGATCACTGCTAATATTTTCTTCCACGATTGTCTAGTTTATACTCGCCTGCCTTTTCTTAATGGACTTTCACTAAGTGGATCACCATTTGATCCTTTAAGTGGACTCTTAAGCAATTTCATTGATATTTTTAAATATTTGCTATTTTTGCACTAGCGCTGCTAATGTTTTGGAAATGTTTCTAAAAACATATATTTGATGTAACAGACACTCTCAGCAGTCACAATGGGGTTAGACACCTGTATTTCTGTTATGTTCTCCAAAACTGCCAGGAATTGAACCTAGGTACTTTCAGCTCACCCCTATTTGCAAATTGTTTGGTATTCACACAGAACAGGCTTTCTGAACTATAAAAGGTTATAGCTGTAACTTTGTACATGATATAGGTAGGATATTATTCTTAAAAAAAAAATAAAATAAAAACCTGTCAGGTCCCCTTTTATTATTCTTTAGGACAGCAGACTTTACACAGGCAGACAATGACCAAATCTTAGAGTCATAAGGCCGTACACGTGATCCAAAAATCGGAAGTTAAATTTTGTCCGACGAACGATCTGCCGATTTTCAGACCGTTAGTGCGGTGCTTTCGACAGCCGATTCTGGTTTTTTCGGCATACAAAAGCTGGATGTGCAGACTATAAAATTTTTGTTGGATGTGAACTCAACGTCTGATTTTCGTTTAATCAGTACGGTTTTCATCCAAAAAAAATCAAGAGCTAGACTGCGCATGCTCAGAAACGAAAGAATACATACAAAACTATTAAACACATTACGTCAATTCTGAAGTTGTATTCTGTGACATGAGAATTTTTGTATGGTGAGTAACCTCTTCACTTTCGACATGAGACTAGCACACAACAAAAAACAGATGAACAGTTGTCCGAAAATCTGATCTTGTGTATGAGGCTTGAGTTGCGAGGGAAAATCTGTACTTATAGAGCTGGAATTAGAGCAGGGGCCCCGGGTGGAAGATTTCCCCTCACAGCTTGTTCCAGCTAAAACCACAAAATGATTGATTTACCATAACTTTCTATCCCAGTGACAATGGTCATCAGGACATACAGTATTTCACAAAAAAGTGAGTACACCCCTCACATTTTTGTAAATATTTTATTATATCTTTTTATGTGACAACACTGAAGAAATAACACTTTGCTACAATGTAAAGTAGTGGGTGTACAACTTGTATAACAGTGTAAATTTGCTGTCCCCTCAAAATAACTCAACACACAGCCATTAATGTCTAAACCGCTGGCAACAAAAGTGAGTACACCCCAAGTGAAGTAAATAAACAGAAACACCAAGCGCAATAACGTTCTAGCGTGACATATACAATCAAATAAGTGTAAATCAAATGTATGTGAATGCACGTGCAATTAAATTAAATAAAAATTGTTAGATTGACAATGATATCAAGCTGCTATCAATTATATAGTGGTCAGAATCCCCTAAAAATTAAAACATATAACATAGATTGAACTTTGTATCAGAGCGCATCAATGTGAGAAAATAATTTTTTGTGCTAAAAAACCAATGTGAAAAAAATTGATACCAAATCGCAAAAAAAAAAAAAAAAAAAAAAAAAAAAAAAAAAAAGAAAGCAGCATACATATAAAAAAATATTGCAAATATTTAAAAACTGTGTTCCTCCAGTTATACAAATCCACTGGAAGTGGTGCGATATCTCCAAAGTAAACTAAGCAACAATTGTGTATAGATATACTAAAAATGCGTTTGCAAATAGTAATCAATCCAAATTAGTGCCAATAAATAAAGATATATTCCCTGTGATAAGTGTTGAATCCTCCATAATAAAAAATAAATAAATGATATGCTTATAAAGGTGCAATATATATACAATTGATGAGTATAAATAGAGCCAATTGAATCTGATTACATATAGATGATTAAATTCATGAGATAGGATAAGTAACAGGCGACAGTTAAATCCTCAGTAATCTCAAGGCCTGGAGAAAGTCACGTGTCAGTGATGCAATGCGTGGGAGGAGCCTAGGACACAGTCTGCTGAATACATTGTATCAAGCATCAGCAACTTGCGTAGCAAGCCTTGTCCTTACAAGCCAGCTGAGATCTGCCTATCTGCATGCCTAAAACAAGTCAGGCACATGTGAGTGTATCACTGTGCTGTTTTGCCTGTGAACTTTTATTGTAACAATATTGCACAATGTTTTCTCTCTGTTTATTTTACATAAAACCACTTGATACTGAGAAAATTACCATTCACTGTGGCTGTGGAAGAAATAGCTCAGAGAGTGAACAAATAAGTACTGCAGGAATCCAGATATCCCATATTACTGAGGATTTAACTGTCGCCTGTTACTATATTTAATCAGATTCTATTGGCGCATTATATATATATATATATATATATATATATATATATATATATATATATATATATCCTTTATAAGCATATAATTTATTTATTTTTTATTATGGAGGATTCAACACTTATCACAGGGAATATATCTAATTTATTTATTGGCACTAATTTGGATTGATTACTATTTGCAAATGCATTTTTAGTATATCTATACACAATTGTTGCCTAGTTTACTTTGGAGATATCGCACCACTTCCAATGAATTTGTATAACTGGAGGAACACAGTTTTTAAATATTTGCGATTTTTTCATATATTTGCGATTTTTTATATATGCGATTTTTTAGCGATGTGGTAGCAATTTTTTTTTACATTGTTTTTTAGCACAAAAAATTATTTTCTCACATTGATTGAACTTTGTATCAGAGCGCATCAATCTATGTTATACACCTCAAGTGAAAATGTCCAAACTGGGCCCAAAGTTTCAATATTTTGTGTGGCCACCATTATCTTGGGCATGGTGTTCACCAGAGGGTTCACAGGTTGCCACTGGAGTCCTTCTTCCACTCCTCCATGGCGACATCACAGAGCTGGTGGATGTTGGAGACCTTGCACTCTTCCACCTTCCTTTTGAGGATGCCCCACAGATGCTCAATAGGGTTTAGGTCTGGAGACAGGCTTGACCAGTCCATCACCTTTACCCTCAGCTTCTTTAGCAAGGCAGTGATCATCTTAGAGGTGTGTTTGGGGTCGTTATGTTGGAAAACTGCCCTGCGGCCCAGTCTCTGAAGGGAGGGGGATCATGCTCTGCTTCAGTATATCACAGTACATGTTGGCATAAATGGCATTCAAGGTTCCCTCAATGAACTGTAGCTCCCCAGTGCAGGCAGCACTCATGCAGCCCCAGACCATGACATTCCCACCACCATGCTTCACTGTAGGCAAAATATACTTGTCTTTGTACTCCTCACCTGGTTGCCACCACACATGCTTGACATCATCTGAACCAAATAAGTTTATCTTGGTCTCATCAGATCACAGGACATGGTTCCAGTAATCCATGTCCTTAGTCTGCTTGTCTTCAGCAAACTGTTTGTGGGCGTTCTTGTGCATCATCTTTAGAAGGGGCTTCCTTCTGGGATGACAGCCATGCAGACCAATTTGATGCAGCGTGCGGCGTATGGTCTGAGCACTGACAGGCTGACCCCTCCCACCTCTTCAACCTCTGAAGCAATGCTGACAGAACTCATTCGTCTATTTCCCAAAGACAACCTCTGGATATGATGTTGAGCACGTTCACTTAGCTTCTTTGGTCGACCATGACGAGGCCTGTTCTGGGTGAAACCTGTCCTGTTAAACCGCTGTCTGGTCTTGGCCACCATGCTACAGCTCAGTTTCAGGGTCTTGGCAATCTTCTTATAGCCTCAGCCATCTTTATGTAGAGCAACAGATCCTCAGAGTTCTTGGCCATGAGGTGCCATGTTGAACTTCCAGTGACCAGTCAGAGAGTGAGAGTGATAACACCAAATTGAACACACCTGCTCCCCATTCACACCTGAGACCTTGTAACACTAACAAGTCACATGAGACCGGGGAGGGAAAATGGTTAATTTCACTTAGAGGGGTACTCACATTTGTTCCCAGCGGTTTAGACATTAATCACTGTGTGTTGAGTTATTTTGAGGGGGCAGCAAATTTACACTGTTATACAAGCTGTACACTCACTACTTTACATTGTAGCAAAGTGTGATTTCTTCAATGTTCTCACATGAAAAGATAGAATAAAATATTTACAAAAACGTGAGGGGTTTACTCACTGTTTTGAGATACTGTATATAGAAAGTAAATCTCTTCATCAGGATATAGATGACAGTAAAAAAACTTCAACCACTCTGTCCAAATCTGAAAAAAAGATTTGATGATAATGTTTTGGATGACACACATTAATAGAGATTGCAAGTACAATGTCACTAGTCATATCTAGTGGAATCTCATATCAAGAATTGAGTGCATGGATTCTCCTGGGGTACCATCCACAATTACTAACAAACACAAACTAAACCAAAAAAAAAATTATAGGACTTTAAGTGTGCTGCCAGGAAAATACAAATCCAAACAATACTAATGTATGATAAAACAAGTGATATTGTTATTATGCAAACAATATTAAATTTGCCCACATATGAGCAGCATACATATAACAAAAATTTGTAAAATACATATTACAGCAATGGACTACATTCACATACGTCCACAATAAGGATGAGCTCCTGCGTGTTTTACATGCTGCATGTGCAGAGCCCGCCAGGAAGATGCCACGGCGCAGCACTAATCACAAGCAATGAGACATTTCCCGATGTGCGGCTGCAGAGATCGGGAAATGCCTCATTGCCTGTGATTAGCGCTGCACCGTGCCAACTTCCTGGCGGGCTCGGCACGTGCAGCATGCGAACACGCTGCAGCTCATCCTTAGTCCACAAGAGTTGATGCGTTTTACGGATATACCACTTCCTCAGGACTGGCTAATAGGATGACGGTCTTTGAATGTATAGTCCATCTATGACAAATATAATAATGTAAATTGTAACATCACATAAAATAAATAAATATAACAAATTCACTTACAGATGCTATGGCATGATCTCACAAAGATTTTTCATAGGATAAAATCTGTCATTAGGGTCTATAATGTCATCTCAAATGCCAGCTCCCACACTGAGGAGTCAGGAAGATAGAACATAATGTAGAGACAGAGGGAGATGAGAGGATTTCCATAAAAGAAAGCAGTATGAAGCACTAATTAGACCAGCGGCCTAAACAAAGTTGACCCAGTAGTATACAGTCAGGAGGTCCCACCACCTTGTGTGGAGACTCAAGGGTACAAAAAGGTAGACATTTCCTGTGTTTCTTTGAGTATGTGTATCCATCTCACCTCTACCTATATGATCCTCCCATCCACATCACACACTCCAGGATTCTAATGAATCCTTGCTAATGCTAGGAATCTCAAAGTGTCTGGTATTATAACTACGATTAATTGCAAAATGGTTCCATATGGAGCTTTCTAAATTCCCTGTAGACATCTTCATACTGCATGTGTGGTCTCTTATTTTTTCCAAAACATGAAACACATTCAAGCACAACTAGTTATTGCCAATTTGAAAATAGAGCTCAACAATTATTAACCAAGACTCATCAGATGCTGTCTGAAATAAGTTTTCTGGCAGCTTAGAGTAAGTGATTGAAAGTAAATATAATTGGTTGGTATTGGTTATCACACACCACTGCTCTTTGAGTTAAGTTATTAAGTCCAAAAGGTTCTGTTACCAGTAATAAAAACAGACATATTTGTTAATACTGTTTTTAACACAGTTATAGCATTAAATGACACAGGGATTTTCTATAAATGTATTATATTAAAGCAGCAGGGTTGAATGACTTACTGTACTGGGGAAAACATAATTCCTCATCCTGATATAAACCTGTCATTCTTAGTAGCACAATTTTCTTTTTGTTAATTGGCTGTCATTTTATTTAGAAGTTTGTGTTCTGCGTTAGATTTGGCTGATAATGCTTTTAAGAAGATATTCTGACAAGCCTTGATAATAAATCTCCATATAGAAACTAATTTATACTTGTTGATAATGAGAATGACATTGCAGGATAATAGAATCCTGGTATTAGTAAAAACAAACCAAGAGAAAACGATTTTTTTTTTTTTTTTTTTTGCAGTAAAGGTCATTGAATGCATTCAAATATATATGTGGAGAATATTAATGCATGCAGCAGTCTGAGTCAGCGTCCATGGAATACAGAAGTAGAAGTATTACAGAAGTATTACAGAAGTATTACAGAAGTATTACAGAAGTATTACAGAAGTATTATACTGTCAGCACACCCTAAACTGAAAAATGTGCAACTAATGAAAAATGGGAACCGGTTATTTACTGTACAGGGTGAATATTGAATATAGTATAATTAGTAAACTGGCAAGAAGTTGTTCAAATAGACACCTACCAGAACACGAAAGGGCACAGCAGACTGGAAGCCCACTCTCCAAAAAAAGTATACACTCTAACTTGCAGAAAGTGATGCAGATTCAGCTTTTAACACACAGGGAAATAGAAACAAAGAATCCATGTCCACTTTGATATCTTTAAAGTAATAAGGAAGTAGCATAAATAAACGTCATCCTATTAAGCAAGTGTTGTACTGGGCGGCAACATTACTGGGGTTCAATTGGAGGTCCATATTCTCTTGGAGAAGGTTTGAGGGTCTAGTGAAACCCTGTCTCCAAGTGAGAGGGTAGATTTGTTATGAGTTCTTACTTACATGAATTTGTTTGGCGATCCTTAGTGTTTTCAAAGGTTGAATAGCTCATGTGCAGGTTTTTAAAGCTTTTCCAGTGATAGTGAACTCAGTTTTTGTTTCTAGCTTTGAGCACATACTGTGGACATTATGACAGTTTAAAACAAGAATGAAAATTTAATCAGATTGGTAGAGCTGAATTTGCTCCCATCCAGAGTACCCATGATGTATACAGAAAGCCAGTAGCTTGCTTTATCCCATCTGTGGACCAGTCATGAACTATCAGTTATGGTGGGATAAAGCTGACCCTTCCCTCCACCAGATTTTTTTCAGCACTGCATGTTTCCTATACAGTGCAGCTCACTGTTCTCTGTCACCACCTATTTTGAATTGCAATATTGACTATTTATAAGCAATCTATTTAATCAACCAGCTCATTCTGTGGAGAAAAACCAAGGTAAAACAAATACAATGTAATGCATTCATGACAGCCAAATGACACTCTTAAGCCCTCTGATAGATTGTAGTTGCTCCTCTGTCCTTGAAGTCTCCAAGAGCCATTAGTGTCTTTATATATATATATTTTTTTTATTGACATTGCCATAAACTGTAACGGGGAAATCTAAAGATACATGCTTCCTAATATTATATGTTAAAGCGGAGTTCCACCCATTTAAAAGTCAGCAGCTACAGAGTAGCTGCTGACTTTTAATAATCAGACACTCACCTGTCCCACAGTCCAGCGTTGCGGGGTGCATGAAGCCTCGCTCCTCTCCTCCTCCTCTCCACGGCGCTGGCATTCTGTGGGTGCCCGGCTGTGGCTTCACAGCTGGGCACACACTGCGCATGTGCGAGCCGTGCTGGGCGCTGTGAATGGCCGGGCAATCTCTTGGGACCTGTGATGTGTCCCAGAAGATTGCAGGGAGGGAGGGCAGAGAGGTGAACCTTCTTCCGGCGCCACGGGCCAGAGGAGGAAGTGGGAGCTTGGTGCCCTTAAAAACTGGGTACCCCCTCCCCCCCAAAAAATGACATGCCAAATGTGGCATGTCAGGGGGTCACCATCACTTGGTAGCGCAGTTCCCTAGGGCACAGGAAGACTGGAGTATCTCATCTCTGTCACGAAAATTGAGCAGCTTCAGGATGAAGGTCCGAGGGGATGAGCCCGGGGACCCCGGCAGTGGTGGCTGGTGAAGTTTTAGGATGGGGGGGTGCCAGACCCCGCCCTTCCTTTTTGACCCCTCCCACTTGGTGAAAATGGGCGTGGTTTCAGCAAAATAGTGGCCGTGGCTCTAAGGTGGTGTGGTTAGCGTCTGAGATGAACGAGGGATGGAGGGACAGCAGGCCTAGATCCTACACAACAATAGAAATGTGTATTCTACAAAGTTTAACAATCAGCAGATAAAGATACTCCAAACACCTAGTGTTAGAGCTTCAATCATCCCGGCACCATGGTTGTTATGGTGTCAGGATGATTGAAGTGCATTATTACTATTATTACATTGTAATATAAAATGAAATCGTTCAACTCACCATAATGCAGAATCAGTGGGAGCCCCGAGTGTGTCACTAGCCACGTCGCCTACAACCAGATGCCATCAGGTGTCCCCAGCAGTCCCTCCTTACATGCAGCCTCTGTCACATAAAATGCAGCCTCTGTCTCCCCCCCAAATGCAGCCTCTGCCCCCCCCCAAATGCAGCATGCCTGTGTCCCATTACATGCAGCATGCCTGTGTCCCATTACATGCAGCATGCCTGTGTCCCATTACATGCAGCATGCCTGTGTCCCATTACATGCAGCATGCCTGTGTCCCATTAAATGCAGCATCTGTCCCCCCCAAATGCAGCATGCCTATGTCCCATTAAATGCAGCCTCTGTTCCCCCAAATGCAGCATGCCTGTGTTCCCCCCCAAATGCAGCATGCCTGTGTCCCATTAAATGCAGCCTCTGTCCCCCCCAAATGCAGCCTCTGTCCCCCCCCAATGCAGCCTCTGTCCCCCCCCAATGCAGCCTCTGTCCCCCCCCAATGCAGCCTCTGCCGCCCCCCCCCCAAAATACAGCCTCTGTCCCCTTACATCAGAGTTGCCATCAGTGTCCCCCCACAGCATGTGTCCCCATCAGAGTCCCCCCACAGCAGGGTGTCCTCCATCAGAGTCCCCCATCAGAGCCCCCCACAGCAGGGTGTCCCCCATCAGAGCCCCCCACAGCAGGGTGTCCCCCATCAGAGCCCCCCCACAGCAGGGTGTCCCCCATCAGAGCCCCCCCACAGCAGGGTGTCCCCCATCAGAGCCCCCCCACAGCAGGGTGTCCCCCATCAGAGCCCCCCCCACAGCAGGGTGTCCCCCATCAGAGCCCCCCCCACAGCAGGTGTCCCCCGTCAGAGCCCCCCCACAGCAGGTGTCCCCCGTCAGAGCCCCCCCCACAGCAGGTGTCCCCCGTCAGAGCCCCCCCCACAGCAGGTGTCCCCATCAGAGCCCCCCCACAGCAGGTGTCCCCCATCAGCAGGTGTCCCCCCCATTCTCCACACAGCGGTACTTACCTTGGGTCTCCTGCGGTGTCCTCGTCCTCACACTGGCACCAGCATTCTTCCTGTTTCCTCTCTCGGGCGCAATGAGAGAGAGAACACCAGGAAGTGACATCTGACTCAGGGCAGATGTCAATCAAATCTGAAGTGCCAAATAGCTTCTGCCCGGCGCCTGTAGTATGTATTGCTATGGCCGAGCGGAAGCTACTCGGCGCATCAGAAAATGCCACAAGGCAGGCTAAACGCCCGCAAATGCAGCGCCACATCTGCAATCTCGTGATTGCATAGACGTGGCGCTTCCTATAAGTGCACTGTGTCCGGCGTCCGAACACAGTGCACTTAAGGACGGGCCGCCACTGGGCCCTGGGTTTAGGTGGGATGTGATGCGCCCTTTCTACCATGTAGTGTGGTGAAAGATGAGCAACAGGTAGCAGATTGCACAATGCATCTTCTATGTAGACCGTATGATTGGATCCTTCGGCACCCTCCGCCAGCACCACAATCCGCAGATTATTGCATCTAAGCTGTTCTCTGCGTCCTCCACTTTATACTCCAGGGCACGGATTTTTGTTTGGAGTGTGCAGAGGGCTTTGGTGTGTTCTGGGTCACCATCACTTAAAGCGGAAGTTCAACTTTTGGGTGGAACTCCGCTTTAAGGGATGATGATGTAATCCTTATCCCTCCACTGGAGGCTCCAACATTTCTCCTGCAATGTTCTTATCTTTCCACTGGGAGCTCTGATATCTCCACAAACTCCGTCGCAGATTTATGACGTCACAACAACATCACCCGGCTCCTCCTCTTGTCCCTACTTAAACAGCCAATGCCATTTGCTTGACGTTCGTGCTAAGAACCTGATGCCAGGCAAAGATCTCCATCAGAAGACTGCTGTCTTCACCCACTATTGGGCCAGTCAGAGCCCCAACTATCATCTCTCTTTTGGGCCGGACAGAGCCCCGACTATCACCTCACATTTGGGCCAGACAGAGCCCCTCCAACTTCCAGTTGTTGGGCCGGACAGAGCCCCTTCCTCACTAGTAGTCAGAGGCTCTCTTCTGCCCTACCCACAGTCAGCTTACTTTGCCCGCAGAAAACCTTACCTGTTCCTTTCCACATAGGAGACCAGTACATCTCTCAAGAAGCCACTGGGTGACCCCATCAACAGAAATCCACTCACTGCAAGTATCTTTACGTTTCCTATAAACTTTATTTCTGTGTACTGCTACTACGCTTAAGTTACCTCTGAAGCTCCCCGTGTTGGCTGTGTATTATCACTCTAAATAAAACCATTTGTATTTCCAAACTTATGAGTCTTCCTACCTGATAGCTGTCAAATTTAAAGTTAACTGTTATGAAAATAGTATTCATAGACTTCCAAAGCTGTGATCCACACAATCCAACATAGTTCACTGCCTGAAGCATTACATTATCAAACAAACAAAGAGCATGGGTAGCTGGGCACTGCCATGGGGGAAAAGTAAAAAAATAAACAAAACAAAAAATGTGCAAAGAAAAAAAATAAAAATGACCAGTTACACTTACCGGTAACGGTGTTTCTGGGAAGTCTTCCAGGACGGCACCCTGAGAGATGACTGGTCCCCCTGACGGGAAACACAATCAAAAAAGAGGTTAAAAACCCCGCCCTTCCTTGCACTCCACAGTTGTGCAAAAGTATTTACCCACACCAGTGCATGAAAGTGAAACAAAAAACACCTCCAATGTACCACTATATAATAATACAAACTGGGTGGGAAGTAGGCCTGCCGTCCTGGAAGACTTCCCAGAAACACCGTTACCGGTAAGTGTAACTGGTCATTTTCTCAAGTCGTCTTCCAGGACGGCACCCTGAGAGAAGAGCAAGTAGCTCAGGCCTACCTTAGGGCGGGACAACTACTTGCAGGACCTTTCTGCCGAAGGCCAGGTCCTGGGGTGACAGAAGTTCCACTCTGTAATGTTTCAGGAACGTGTTCTGGCTTGACCACGTTGCTGCTTTACAAATTTGATCTACCGATGCTCCGGCTCTTTCTGTCCAAGAGGTTGCCAGAGACCTTGTAGAGTGAGCCTTAAGATTAGATGGATCTGTCTGCCCTGAATGCTCATAAGCTATGGCAATAGCTTGTCTAATCCATCTAGCGATGGTCGTTCTAGAGGCCTGTTCGCCTCTTCGAACTCCACAAAAACTGACCAACAGATGCTGAGATTTCCTGAACTCTTTAACCTTTTCTAGGTAAAGCAATAGACATCTCCTGACATCTAAAGTATGGAAGGCCCTTTCCTTCTCGTTCTGAGGATTGGGACAGAAGGACGGTAAAATAATCGCTTGTGACCTATGGAAGCGTGAAGCCACCTTGGGAAGGTACAAAGGGTCCTGCCTGAGAATAGTTCTGTCTTCTAACAGACGGAAAAAGGGCTCCTTCATAGAAAGAGCATGCAAATCGCCCACCCTTCTGGCTGTGGTAACAGCCAGAAGGAAGGCGGTTTTAAAAGAAATCAGTCTAACTGAAGATTGAGCCAACGGCTCAAAAGGTGCCCTAGTGAGGGCTTCCCAGACTAAAGATAAATCCCACAGTGGAAATGCCTTCATTTGCACCGGGGAAAGTCTCTCTCTAGCCGACAAGAATCTCTTAAAGGATCTAGAGCTAATTTAATATCCAGAAAACTAGACAAAGCCGCTACCTGAGCTTTCAGAGTCTTGGTAGCTAAACCTCGGTCTAATCCCTCCTGTAGGAAGTCTAAGATAACTGGAATATCTTTTTGGGGGACTCCTCTCGCTTCACACCAACGGGAGAAAGCCCCCCAGACCCTAGCATAAATGCGCCTTGTTACAGGCTTTCTACTCAGCAACAGGGTGTCACTCTCTCTGAACACCCCTTGTTGTGCAGGTTCTCCCTTTCAACAGCCAGGCTGTCAACCTGAAAAAAAAAAAAAAAAAAAAAACCAACAGGATTCGGATGTTAAAGAGGGCCTTGAAGCAGAAGATCCTGACGTTCTGGAAGCTGAACCGGAGGTAAAACCGCCCAGTTCCACAACGTGGGGAACCAGGACCTCTTGGGCCACCAGGGGGCAATCAAGATCAAATTGCCCCTGGCCCGACTTAGTCTCTGAAGGATTCTCGGAATCAGGGCTAAGGGAGGAAAAGCATAGGCTAAAGTGAAATCCCATTCCTGAGCTAATGCGTCCACCCCCTCAGACCCCCATTCCCTGCAGAGGGAAAAGTATCTCTTGACTCTCCTGTTTTCCCTGCGGGCAAAGAGATCTATCTCTGGTGTGCCTAGCTGTTGACAGATCAGGGAGAAAATCTCGGGATTCAGCTCCCATTCTCCCTGTTGTACTATCTGACGACTGAGGAAATCCGCTTTTATGTTGAAGACTCCCCTTATGTGCACCGCAGAGATGGACGGTATCCTTTGCTCCACCCATTCTAGAATCTCCTGTGTCAATCTCATTAGGGAAAGCGACCGTGTACCCTCCTGACGGTTCAGAAAGGCCACTGTCGTGGAATTGTCGGAGAGGATCTGAACCTCTCTCCCCCTGATCCTGCTCTCGAAGGCTATTAGAGCCTCCCTGACAGCCAACAATTCTCTGAAATTGGAGGACGCAGTTCTCTGTCGTGTGTCCCACACACCCTGAGCTTGGAGTTCTTCTGGATGGGCCCCCCATCCCCACGAGCTCACATCGGTCGTTATTCTGACCGGCTGGAACTGGGACCAAAGATGACCTGCCCCCAACCTTTGGGGGTTGAGCCACCAAAGTAAGAAATTTCTTATCCCTTGAGGGATGGCAACCAGAATATCCAGGGATTCCTTCCTTCCATCCCATGAGGATAGCAGGAAGTTTTGTAGGAGTCGTGAGTGGAGCTGGGCCCAAGGCACTGCCAGAATACATGAAGTCATGAGACCTAGAATCCTCATGATCCCCCTTCTGGACATTACCTTTTGACGCAGGATTGAAGACACTGAAGCAATCAGTGCTTCTATTTTCTCCTGTGGGAGGATCAGCTTCTGCCCTACTGAGTCCACCCATAGGCCCAGGTAGAGCTTGGTCTGAGAAGGAATCAGGGAGGATTTCTTGTGACTTATCAACCATCCCAGGGACTCCAAGGTGGATATTACCTTGTCCAGATCCAGGAGAAGGGACTCCCTGGAAAGGTTGTAGACCAACAGGTCGTCTAAATACGGTATCAGAGAGATCCCCTGAAGGTGCAGGTAGGAGATGACCTCTGCAAGGATCTTTGTAAATACCCTTGGGCTGGCCCCCAGCCCAAAGGGTAGGGCCTGGAACTGCCAGTGCTGGGTACCCTGATCTGTGCGAATAGCAAAGTGAAGGAATACCTGGTGCTGTGGTAGAATGGGAATATGCAGATATGCATCCTTCAGGTCTATGGTAGCCATGAAAACTTCCTTTAACAGAAGTTTTCTGACCGTGTAGATCGATTCCATGCGAAATCTTTTGTATCGCAGGAAGGTGTTTAATTTCTTTAGATTCAGGATCAACCTGAATTTCCCAGATGGTTTGGGAACTACAAAGACGTGGGAATAAAAACCCTTTCCTTGCTGATCCGCCAGAACTGGGAGAATGACCCTCTGACTTGCCAATTGCTCAATATTTTCCATGAGTCCTATGACCTTTGGGTTTTTCTCTGGGTAGAAAAGTCAGTAGAAATGTCTGCAGAGGCCTGGAGGCAAACTCTAGCCTGTAGCCTTCTCTTATCCACTGAAGGACCAGAGGACTCCGGGCTACCTGCTCCCACTGAGGGATAAATTGTGCCAGCCTCCCTCCCACCTTGGTGCTGGCGTCACTTAGGATCCTTGTCTGCGACCTTAGGGCCGGAGAAAAGGAGAGCTCCTTTCTGTTTGGCTTTTCCAACACCCCATTTCTTTCCTTCCTTACGGTCCTTTAACCGGTTGTTGACCTGGGGGCCTTGAAAAAAAACTCTTGGCCTTTTTAGGCTTAACCGGAAAATTTCTTTCCCTTCTCCGTAGATCTGGAGAGGGTTTGGTCCAACCCTGTACCAAACAGGAGAGACCCCTCAAAAGGAAGGCCGCATAACCTAGTCTTAGAGGTATGGTCCCCATCCCAGGTCTTAACCCATATGGCTCTTCTGGCTGAATTAAGAAGAGCTGCTGTCTTAGCTGAAGTCCGCACCGACTCCACTGCAGCATCTGCAAGAAAGGCTACCGCTTTACCAATTACCTCCAGGGAATCCAAAAGATCTTTGGACTTGGAAATACTCGCCACATGATCTGTCAGTTTATTAAGCCACATATTAGTATTCCTAGCTATACAAGCTGAAGCTAAAGCCGGACTTAATGTAGCTGCATTGGCCTCCCAGGCCCTGCGTAAAAGGGTTTCTGACCTACGGTCCATTTGGTCCCGGATGTTACCTGCGTCTTCAAAAGACAGGTCAGATTGTTTGGACACCTAGGCCAGAGATGTATCCAGTCTGGGAAGCTTAAAAAACTTCTCCTGCTCCTCTTCCTTAAACGGGCACCTGCGTTTCCAGGTCTTAAACTTCTGAAGTTTATTTTCTGGCTCCTTCCATTCTCTTAGGACAATGTCTTTCAGAGACTGGTGGATAGGTAACACCTTGGACTGAGCTTTAGACAACCCCTGATACAACCTATCCTGTACAGAAGTCTGTGCCTCTGGCTCCTGGATCTCCTCAGAAGCAAAAATAGCCCCTAGGAGGCCCTCCATATCATCTGTAGAGAAGATATGTCAGCCTGGTCTGGAGTGTCCGTCTTCCTCCTGGCTATCCTCTGCGTCTTCCCGTTCTTCAAGGAGACTACGGCAGGGGTCTTCCACTTCCTCCACCTGCTCCTCCGAATCCTGAGAAGATGGTGGTTTCTGCGGAACAGTGCTTACCTGTCTAACATTGGAAGAAGCACTTTCCTGGGAGGATGAGCCCTCTCTGCTATCCTGCCTAGCATTGAGGCTAGCCTGAAAGGCTTTAAGTGTGGATAGCATTTCCGATTGTACTGAGAGAAAATCCCTCATAACTTCTGAAGTCTCCTTCCCTGACAATTTGTGAATGCACTTATAACAGAACGGCTTGGTGTGCTCTGCAGCCAGTTTATCATTGCAGTACCCACACCTTTTGGTTCGGGAAGGATTTTTGGGTCTCGGTCTACTGGCAACACTCTGGTTTTCTGTGTCTGCAAAACAAGAAGCCCGTTTAACTAGTAAACATTAAACAGAGATCTCTTATGAGGATAAGGCTAGAGGGCCACCCCTCCCTTATCTCCTCCAGCCTGGTAGACTCACCCCCGGTGGCCTCCAAAATAGCTGTAGCCTCCTCCTGCTCCATTGCAGCAAGCGAGTAGTGGACGTCTGCTCCTTGCCCAGGGTTGCTGCCTCTGCTGCCCAGGACTATCCCCCTTTTAACAGCTGGTACCTGTAGTCCTTGTGTCGGCTGCTGGCTCCTCATGGCGTTCCGAACGCCGCCATCTTGCCGAGGTCTGCGGGTCAGCGTGCTCTAGTGTCCGGGCCGACGTGACGTCATTACCTCCCAGAAAGATCCACTGCAAAATGGCGCTGAACACACACACAGCCGCCGGCGCTGAGGCGGCCAGGAGACCCAGCAGAGCCCTGCATCTGCAGGGAAAAGACAGATCTGGCAAATCATCTCCTTAAGACCGACAGGTAAGGAGAGGGGGGAGCAGGAACATGGTCCCTGGAGTTCTGGAGACTCACAGTGCCCAGAGTCCTCCAGTCCTCATGGGGAGCTCTTCATTGCCCCCCTGAGGAATAGGGGAAATGAACCCCCCAGGAAGGGCAAACCCTACCAGACCCAAAGGATTTCCAAAAACCTGCAGTCTGGCGCCCAGGGGGAGACTTCCAGCCCACGGCCTTAGGTCTATCAGAAAAAAAAAAAAAAAAACTGTTTCGCTGTGGGGAAACACAATCAAAAACTGAAGAGTGCAGGGAGGGACGGGGTTTTTAACCTCTTTTTTGATTGTGTTTCCTGTCAGGAGGACCAGTCATCTCTCGGGGTGCCGTCCTGGAAGATGACTTGAGAAAACTATGTTTAACCACTTGCCGACCGCCTAACTGCGGCAGAATGGCACGGGCAGGCAAAATTACGTACCTGGTACATGATCTGCCTCTCGTGGGCGGGGGGCGCATCGCACCCCCCCGGTGCCTGAGGCGGTCGGCTTCGTTAGGGGAGCGATCCAGGCTGAGGGGGAGGCCACTCATTTGTGGCCACCCCCTCGCGATCGCTCCCAACGAATGAAAATCTTCCTCTGCTGCTGTAATGTAAACAGCGGCAGAGGAAGTGATGTCATCTCTCCTCGAGCCGGTCTTTTCATTCCGGAACACTTTTCACCCCCCCATCACCCCCCTGTACCCCCTGTCACAGTGACACCAATAGCAGTTTTTTTTTTTTTTTTGCATTGGTGTCAGTTTGTGACAGTTATAAGTGGTAGGGCAGTTAGTATTAGCCCCCTTTAAGTCTAGGATACCCCCCTAATAAAGTTTTAACCCCTTGATCACCCCCCTGTCGCCAGTGTCACTAAGCGATCGTTTTTCTGATCGCTGTATTAGTGTCACAGGTGACGCTAGTTAGGGAGGTAAGTATATAGGCTCGCCGTCAGTGTTTTATAGCGACAGGGACCTCCATATACTATCCAATAAAGGTTTTAACCCCCCGATTGCCCCCTAGTTAACCCTTTCACCAGTGATCACCATATAACTGTTATGGGTGATGCTGGTTAGTTAGTTTTTTATAGTTTCAGGGCACCCGCCGTTTATTACCTAATAAAGGTTTAACCCCCTAAATGCCCGGCGGTGATATAAGTTAAGTTTTAGGGTCAGATAAGGTCTGCGTGGCCCCAGGCAGCGTCAGGTTAGCGCCAGTACCGCTAACACCCACGCACGCAGCATACACCTCCCTTAGTGGTATAGTATCTGAATGGATCAATATCTGATCCGATCAGATCTATACTAGCGTCCCCAGCAGTTTAGGGTTCCCAAAAACGCAGTGTTAGCGGGATCAGTCCAGATATCTGCTAGCACCTGCGTTTTGCCCCTCGGCCCAGCCCTGCCCACCCAAGTGCAGTATCGATCGATCACTGTCACTTACAAAACACTAAACACACAAAACTGCAGCGTTCGCAGAGTCAGGCCTGATCCCTGCGATCGCTAACAGTTTTTGTTGGTAGCGTTTTGATACAGTCGCTAACAGTCAGGAGCTTTTTTGCCTGTGAGTCTCACTAGTGTACCACTAAATTTAGAGCCCAAAATGGCAAATCGAAGGTACACTAGTGAAGAGGCCTGCACGTTTCTGAGCATGACAGATAGTGAAGAGTAGGGATGAGCCGAACACCCCCCCGGTTCGGTTCGCACCAGAACCTGCGAACGGACCGAAAGTTCGCACAAACGTTAGAACCCCATTGACGTCTATGGGACTCGAACGTTGGAAATCAAAAGTGCTCATTTTAAAAACTAATTTGCATGGTATTGTCCTAAAAAGGGTTTGGGGACCTGGGTCCTACCCCAGGGGACATGTATCAATGCAAAAAAAAAAAAACTTTTAAAAACGGCCGTTTTTTCGGGAGCAGTGATTTTAATGATGCTTAAAGTAAAAAAAAAAAAAAAAATATTCCTTTAAAATATCGTACCTGAGGGGTGTCTATAGTATGCCTGTAAAGTGACGCGTGTTTCCCGTGTTTAGAACAGTCCCTGCACCAAATGTCATTTTTAAAAGGAAAAAATCTCATTTAAAACTGCTTGCGGGTTTAATGTAATGTCGGGTCCTGGCAATATGGATGAAAATCAGTGAGACAAACGGCATGGGTACCCCCCAGTCCATTACCAGGCCCTTTGGGTCTTGTATGGATATTAAGGGGAACCCCACACCCAAATTAAAATAAGGAAAGGTGTGGGGCCACCAGGCCCTATATACTCTGAACAGCAGTATACAGGCGGTGCAAACAAGACAGGGACTGTAGGTTTGTTGTTAAGTAGAATCTCTTTGTAATTTTGAACGGGTACATTTTTAACGTGTTTAGCTCCAGCCAAAAAATCTTTTTTAAGCTTTTTGGAAAACATAGGGAAGGGTTATCACCCCTGTGACATTTGTTTTGCTGTCTTTCCTCCTCTTCAGAAGATTTCACCTCACTTTTTGTCCCAATGGATTGGAAAGCATCAGTGGAAAGGAGAAATGTTTTTCCCATATTAACTCTTACAGGAGAGAATTTCCCTTCCTAGGGGTAGATTTCATCTCACTTCCTGTTGTCTCCTTCCGTTTGCAAGTAGGAGTCGTTTGTAAGTTAGTTGTTTGAAAGTAGGGTCCTGCCCTATATACTCAGCAGAAATTTGGGCCTTAGGTGTTGCTGTGGCCACAACACTAAGCCCTCACAGGGCCCTGCTGTGAAATATTAGATCAAGAATTGTAATTACATGCCCCTGTTGAACAGGAGCTGAAAAATTAGGCCTTAGGCACTGGTGCCACAACACTGCAACCCCTCACAGACACTCTAGTTGGAACGCAGGAACGAGCCCTGCTGCAAAGTATTGCATCAAAAATTGTAATTACACGCCCCTGTTAAACAGGGGCAGAAAAAAAAATGGGCCTTAGGCACTGGTGGTGGCGCCCAGAACCAAAAATTTTCTTACAAGCTAGCAGCGTGAAGATTGAGGAGGAAGAGGATAATTACTCAGGGATAGTCACTCAGCATCAGCATAGGCAGTCTTTGAAGGGATCTGAGATTTCAAAAAAAAATTATTCGGTTACATCAGCATCAGGTGCTTGGTAGCTGGTGGTGATCCAAGACTGATTCATTTTTATGAAGGTCAGTCGATCGACCGAGTCAGTGGACAGACACACCCTGTGATCAGTTACCACGCCTCCAGCAGCACTGAATGTGCGTTCCGAAAGAACGCTGGATGCAGGACAGGCCAGTAGCTCAAATTGCATACTGTGCAAGCTCTGGCCAGTGATCCATCCTCAAGACCCAGTAACCCAGAGGATTTTCGGTGGGAAAGGTGTCCAAGTCTGATCTTGCCCCTAGGTATTCCTGCACCATGTAAAACAGACGCTGGCGATGGTTGCTGGAACCGATCATACCTTGGGGCTGCGGACCAAAAAATTGTCTGAACGCATCGGTCAGACGGCCACCTTCTCCACCGCTCCTTCTTTGACTGACCGAAGCCCCAGCAACACGTTGTCCAGAAACAGGAGTTTGTAACCTCCCAGTCTCTGGGAACGCGTTGCACAGACCTTTCTGCAAGGCCTCCCGAAGATGTTTCATCCTCTGCTCCCTCTGCGATGGGGAGATAAGGTCCGCAACCTTACCCTTGTAACGTGGATCAAGGAGGGTTGCCAGCCAGTATTGGTCCTTCTCCTTGATACCACGAATACGAGGATCCTTACGCAGGCTTTGCAGGATCAGGGAGGCCATGCAGCGTAGGTTTGCTGAGGCATTCGGTCCGGAGTCCTCTGGGTCACTAAGGACGACATGGTCCGCAGCCACCTCCTCCCAGCCACGTACAAGTCCATGTGTTTCTTGGGACTGATCCCTTAAAGACTGCTGCTGATGCTGAGTGCCAGGCTCCACCTCCATACTGACACAATCTTCCTCCTCCTCCTCGTCCTCTTCCTGTGTGATCGGCGGGCACGCAGGAACACTGTCTGGATAAAGGGGGCCTTGAGAGCTAAGGAAGTCCTCCTCTTCCTGCTTCTGTTCTGCCTCAAGTGCCCTGTCCATTATTCCACGCAGCGTGTGCTCCAACAGGTGGACAAGGGGGACAGTGTCACTGATGCATGCACTGTCACTGCTCACCATCCTCGTGGCCTCCTCAAATGGTGACAGGACAGTGCATGCATCCCTGATCATGGCCCACTGGCGTGGGAAAAAAAAACCAGGCTCCCCTGACCCTGTCCTGGTGCCATAGTCGCACAGGTACTCATTGATGGCCCTCTGCTGCGTGTGCAGCCGCTGCAGCATGGCCAACGTTGAGTTACACCTGGTGGGCATGTCACAGATTAGGCGGTTCTTGGGCAGGTTAAACTCCTTTTGGAGGTCCGTCAGCCGAGCACTGGCATTATATGACCGGCGGAAATGCACACAGACTTTCCTGGCCTGCCTCAGGACATCCTGTAAGCCCGGGTACCTGCCCAAGAACCGCTGCACCACCAAGTTAAGGACGTGAGCCAAACAGGGCACATGGGTCATTTGTCCCTGTCGGAGGGCAGAGAGGAGGTTGGTGCCATTGTCGCAAACCACCATTCCTGCCTTAAGTTGGCGTGGTGTCAACCACCTCTGAACCTGCCCCTGCAGAGCTGACAGAACCTCTGCCCCAGTGTGGCTCCTGTCCCCCAAGCACACCAGCTCAAGCACCGCATGGCATCTTTTGTCCTGCGTACTTGCGTAGCCCCTTGAACGACTACGGAGCACCGCTGGTTCCGAGGAAGAGGCCATGGAGGAAGAAGAAGAGGAGGGGGTGGAGGAGAGGGGTGTGTCACAATCATTAGCGTTTTGGAGGCGTGGTGGCGGAACAACCTCCAACACTACTGCACCTTGTCCTGCATCCTTCCCAGCTGCCAGCAGAGTCACCCAATGCGCCGTGAAACTTAGGTAACGTCCCTGTCCATGCCTGCTGGACCATGAGTCAGCGGTAATATGCATGGACATTGCCTTCCACATGCTGGTAGTGAGCCGGAATCGCCTTCCGTGAGAAAAAGTGGCGTTTGGGTACCTGCCACTGAGGAACCGCACATTCCACAAACTCACGGAAGGGGGCAGAGTCTACCAACTGAAAAGGCAGCAGTTGAAGTGCTAGCAATTTTGCCAAGCTAGCATTCAACCGCTGGGCATGTGGATGGCTGGGAGCAAACTTCTTTCGACGGTGCAGCAGCTGGGGCAGGGAAATTTGCCTGGTACAATCTGACGTCGGTGTACCAAAATCAGATTGCCCACAAGTACTTGGCTGTGACACACCTAATTCTACACCTTCATTCCTCTCAGTGCAGGTCTCAGAGAGGACTGAAGGTCTAGTGGGGTTGGAAATCTCAGCTGATGAGGAGCAAGGAGAGGTCCTCTTTGTTCTTTGGTGTGGGTCTTTTAGATACGCTTGCCAACGAACTGCATGGCAGGTCAACATATGTCTGGTCAAGCATGTGGTACCCAAGCGGGAGATGTTTTGGCCACGCGAGATACGCTTGAGACATATGTTGCAAATAGCAGCGGTGCGATCTGATGCACTCGTCTCAAAAAAGGCCCACACCAAAGAACTTTTTGAATAACGTGCAGAGACTGCAGCCCCCTGCACATGTGGAGCTTTGGGGTGTGATGCAGTCAATGTGCTGCCCTTAGGCTGGCCCCTGGAGGGCATCCTGCTTCGTTGGTGATGTGCCGCCTCCTCCTCCTCCTCCTCTCTCCTATCAGGCACCCACGTTGAGTCAGTGACCTCATCATCCCCTCCCTCCTCATCACTGGAGCAAACCTGGCAGTATGCTGCAGCAGGGGGAGCATGACTGCCAGATGTCCTTCTTGGGCACCCCCTCTGTCCGTGCTCATGTTACTGCCTTCATCGAGCTCAGTATCATCATCAGAGCCTTCCAAACGCTGGGCATCCTCCTGGAGCATGTACCCAACACTGTGGTCAAACAGTTCGAGGGACTCCTCAGGAGGACATGGTGGGGCTAGGGAAGGAGTCACTGATGACATTGAGCCGAGGGAAGAGGCCGCTGCTTTGCCAGACAAAGTACCCTGGGCATGGGTGAGAGAGGATGGAGGAGGATGAGGACGGCTTGGTCATCCACTCGACCAAGTCTTCCGCATGTTGCGGCTCAACATGGCCAGCTGCCGAAAAAAAGGCCAAGCGTGTCCCATGGCCACGTGCTGATGAGGATGCACCGTCTCCACGACCAGCACTAGACACAGAGCCTGCTTGCCCTCTCTTATTGGCTTGTGACTGTCTGCCTCTCCTTCTTGGCCTTCCAGACATACTAATGGCCTGTAGCTGCACTAAGCTGGGATAGATAGAGATATATATATATATATATATATATATATATATATATATATATATATATATATATATATATATATATATATATATATATATATATATAGCAGCTAGCAAAATCAACTGCCTGCAGTATGAGAACACCACCAACCTTCTACAGATAGCTTTAGCTGAACACTGAGCAGGAAGCACCCCACTAACTTGTAGGTTTAGCAGAACACTGTGAGCAGGATGCACTGCACTAACTGTAAATAGTCTAGCTGCCTGACTGTGGTACTAATAGGATCAAAAGAATACCAGCAATTTTCTTCAGGTAGCTGTATTTACTGTAACAAGACAAGCCTGCCTGTCAGTAAGAAGATAACAGAAACGGATCTAGCTGAACACTGAGCAGGACGCACCCCACTAGCTTGTAGGTTTAGCTGAACACTGTGAGGTGGACGCACCCCACTAACTTGTAGGTTTAGCTGAACACTGTGAGCAGGACGCACCCCACTAACTTGTAGGTTTAGCAGAACACTGTGCAGGACGCTCTGCACTAAATGTAAATAGTCTAGCTGCCTGACTGTGGTACTAATAGGATCAAAAGAACACCAGTAATTTTCTTCAAAATACTGTAACAAGACAAGCCTGCCTGTCAGTAAGAAGATAACAGGAACGGATCTAGCTGAACACTGTGAGCAGGACGCACTGCACTAAATGTAAATAGTCTAGAAGATAACAGGAACGGATCTAGCTAAACTGAATACTATATATATATATATATATATATATATATATATATATATATATATATATATATATATATATATATATATATATATATATATATATATATATTACACTTTAAGTGCAGCTGACTGACTGTCCTGCCTAATCTAGCTAACTCAAATGAAATGACACTGTCTCTCTCTCTCTCTCTCTCTCTCTCTCAGCACACCGGAACACACTGCACAGGGCCGCCGTGCAGGCGGCCTTATATAGTGTGGGGCGTGTACTAAATCCCCTGAGCCATAATTGGCCAAAGCCTCCTTGGCTTTGGCCAATTACGGCTCTCTGTTAAGGCGGCGCTGTGATTGGCCAAGCATGCGGGTCATAGTGCATGCTTGGCCAATCATCAGCAAGCAATGCACTGCGATGCCGCAGTAAATTATGGGCCGTGACGCGCCACACGAATTTGGCGTGAACGGCCCATATCATTCGCAATTCGACGAACGATCGAACAGCCGATGTTCGAGTCGAACATGGGTTCGACTCGAACACAAAGCTCATCCCTAGTGAAGAGGAAGTCACTCATCTGTCAGATTCAGGCTCAGAATACGTTCCTGTAGACGACAGCGGCTCCATGACAGATAGCTCTGACAACGGAGTTGTGGTCCCTGCCAAGGTCAGGCGTACCAGACCCCAAACTTCTTCTTCTGTCGTTGATGTGCATGAACCGCAGGTCCCTCATATGGAGCAGAGCAGTACTAGCGCCGCTATTCCTTCTGGTGAACTGGCAAGCACCAGCGGCCTATTACACTCTGGTCGTACATCCAGCACTGCAGTATCATGTGGTGACGTGGCGACTCCCATAAGTGCAGTTCAAGCTGGCGAGCACAAGTAGTGTCCCGCTGCCACCAAGACGAACACAGGCCTGGCGTGCCCATAGTGCCCTTCCTGCTGCATTTGCCAATCCTAATTGGGAACCCACCACTTCTGCAGCACCCGTACTTCCCCCATTCACTGGCCAACCCGGCATTCAGGTGGAAACAGTTGATTTTACGTCACTTGATTTTTATTCGCTGTTTTTCACCAAAGATCTCTATAGATCTATTGTGGACCAAAGCAATTTGTACGCTGGTCAACACATCACCACTATTCCCCAGTCCTCCCTTGCCAGAGATTGGAGACCAATTATGGTCTCCAAATTTAAGCTCTCTTTCTGGACCTTTCCCTCAACATGGGCATAACCAAAAAGTGAGTTGCGGTCATATTGGTCCACTGACCCAATTCACCATATGCCCTTGTTTTCTGCCTCCATGACCAGGGCACGATACGAGCAGATCTTGCAGTTCATGCACTTCAATGACAATGAACTCTGTCATCCTCGTGGAGACCCTGAATACGATCGGCTCTACAAAATTCGGCCCCTCGTAAACCACTTCAACCAACGTTTTGCAGACTTGTTTACTCCCCATCAAGTTGTCTGCGTTGATGAGTCCATGATTACATTTTCTGGCCGCTTGTCATTCAAACAGTACCTTCCCAGCAAGCGTGCCAGATACGGGGTCAAGATGTATAAGCTCTGTGACAGGGCCACAGGCTATACATGTAGTTTTATGGTTTACGAGGGAAAAGATAGTCACGTAGAGCCGACAAACTGCCCTGGCTACATAGGAAGCGCTGGCAAGATTGTGTAGGTCTTTGTGTCACCCTTATTCGGAAAGGGGTACCACTTGTACGTGGACAATTATTACATGAGCGTGCCACTTTTTAGTTACCTTTTTGATCATCAGATTGGAGCATGTGGCACCGTGCGACCTAATCACCGGGGCTTTCTCCAGCGGCTTGAAGATTCCCGTCTTAGGCTGGGGAAGAGAGCCTGCTTGCAGTGTAATAATTTGCTCACTGTGAAGTGGAGGGATAATAAGAATGTTTTCGTTCTTATATCCCCTTCATGCAGACACGACGGTCCAAATTACTACGGTGACTGGTGTTGTGGAGAAACCCCTCTGTGTCCACGAATAAAACCTTAACATGGGAGGGGTGGACCTCAACGACCAGTTGTTGGCGCTGTACCTAGTTGCCCGTAAGGCCAGAAGCTGGTACAAAAAAGTGTCTGTTTATTTATTTCAATTGGCTTTGCTGAACGCTTATGTGCTATACAGAGCTTCAGGACGGACTGGATCCTTCCTTAAATTCCAGGAAGAGATCGTCAGAGCCCTTCTGTTTCCAGACGGTGCTCCACCTCACCTTCCCCAACCAAATGCAGTAAGCCGGCTGCATGAGAGGCATTTTATGTCCTCCCGAGTACCCCTACCCAACAAGCCCCACAAAAAAGATGTCGTGTCTGCAGCAAGTGAGGATATAGGCGTGACACCCGCTATTATTGTCCCTCCAGTCCTGACAATCCTGGTCTTTGCATTGGTGAATGTTTTGAACGCTACCATACACTAGTTGAGTATTAGCGTAGGGTACAGCACTGCACAGACTAGGACACACTTTCACAGGGTCTCCCAAGATGCCATCGCATTTTGAGAGACCCAAACCTGGAAACGGTTAGAGTTACAAAAGTTAGTTACAAAAAAAAAGTAAAAAACACAAAAATATATAGAATAAAAAAAAACAAAAATAGTTGTCATTTTATTGTTCTCTCTCTATTGTTCTGCTCTTTTTTTACTGTACTCTATACTGCAATGTTTTATTGTTATTATGTTTTTATCATGTTTGCTTTATAGGTATGCATTTTTATACTTTACTGTTTACTGTGTTTTATTGTTAACGATTTTTTTGTTTTCAGGTACGCCATTCAGCTGCAGAGCGGATTTATTTATCTTGACAGCAACAGCGTTTGCTCCCACGATACATAAAGTCGTGACTCCAGCGCTGTAGGAGGTGATTTCACCACCACAGTTTAAAAAAAAAGAGCATATATGCCAAAGCATTGGGGCAGCAGGGGCAGAGGAGCGATTTGCTCCTACCTTTTGGGGCGGATGCCCCCATGCTTCAGCATATATATATATACACGTTACATGTATGCCCATCATTAGAAGTGGGTGGATGAAGGGAGGTATTCTAATATTGGGCATACCCACGATCAATCTCTTTTTTTCGTTCAGGTCACAGGCTGGATGAAAAAAAAAAAAAAAAAAAAGTTTACAATATATGCCCAACAAGGACCAGCAACGTACTGGTATGTTGCTGGACTTTGAGTGGTTATACCAGAATGATGCCTGCAGGTTTAGGCATCATCTTGGTATCATTCTTTTCAGCCAGCAGTCGGCTTTCATGTAAAAACAATCCTAGCGGCTAATTAGCCTCTAGACTGCTTTTACAAGCAGTGGGAGGGAATGCCCCCCCCACCGTCTTCCATGTTTTTCTCTGGCTCTCCTGTCCCAACAGGGAACATGAGAATGCAGCCGATGATTCAGCCAGCTGACCATAGAGCTGATCAGAGACCAGAATGGCTCCAAATATCTCTATGGCCAAAGAAACCAGAAACTACGAGCATTTCATGACTTAGATTTCGCCGGATGGGAAATTGGGAAAGTATTTTATCACATTTATAGCACCCCTGCCCCCCCCTGCTCTCGTGCAAAGGTGAATGCAAGCATCGGTCTGGCGTCAAATGTAAACAGCAATTGCACCATGCATGTGAGGTATCACTGCGAAGGTCAGATCGAGGGCAGTAATTTTAGCAGTAGACCTCCTCTGTAAATCTAAAGTGGTAACCTGTAAAGGCTTTTAAAAATGTATTTAGTTTGTCGCCACTGCACGTTTGTGCGCAATTTTAAAGCATGTCATGTTTGGTATCCATGTACTCAGCCTAAGATCATCTTTTTTATTCCATCAAACATTTGGGCAATATAGTGTGTTTTAGTGCATTAAAATTCTTTTAAAAAGTGTGTTTTTCCCCAAAAAATGCGTTTGGAAAAAAAAAAAAAAAAAAAAAAAAAAAAAAAAAAAAAAAAAAAAAAATCGCTGAGCAAATACTGTGTAAAAAAATAAAAATAAAAAAATGAAACACCCACCATTTTATTCTGTAGGGCATTCGCTTTAAAAAAATATATATAATGTTTGGGGGTTCAAAGTAATTTTCTTGCAAAAAAAATTATTTTTCCATGTAAACAAAAAGTGTCACTAAATGATATATTGCTCAAACATGCCATGGGAATATGTGAAATTACACCCCAAAATACATTCTGTTGCTTCTCCTGAGTACGGGGATACCACATGTGTGAGACTTTTTGGGAGCCCAGCCGGGGAAGGGACCCTGAAAACCAAGCACCGCCTTCAGGCTTTCTAAGGGCGTAAATTTTTGATTTCACTCTTCAGTGCCTATCACAGTTTCGGAGGCCATGGAATGCCCAGGTGGCACAAAACCCCCCCAAATGACCCTATTTTGGAAAGTAGACACCCCAAGCTATTTGCTGAGAGGTATAGTGAGTATTTTGCAGACCTCACTTTTTGTCACAAAGTTTTGAAAAAAAAAAAAAAAAATTTCTCTTGTCTTTCTTCATTTTCAAAAACAAATGAGAGCTGCAAAATACTCACCATGCCTCTCAGCAAATAGCTTGGGGTGTCTACTTTCCAAAATGGGGTCATTTGGGGGGGGGTTTGTGCTATCTTGGCATTTTATGGCCTTCGAAACTGATAGGTAGTGAGGAGTGAATCAAAAATTTACGCCCTTAGAAATACTGTAGGCGGTGATTGGTTTTCGGGGCCCCAAAAAGTCCCACACATGTGGTATCCCCGTACTCAGGAGAAGCAGCAAAATGTATTTTGGGGTTTAATCCCACATATGCCCATGGCATGTTTGAGCAATATATCATTTAGTGACAACTTTTTGTCATTATTCAATCACATGGGACAAAAAAAAAATTAATATTCAATGGGCTCAACATGCCTCTCAGCAATTTCCTTGGGGTGTCTACTTTCCAAAATGGGGTCATTTGGGGGGGGGGGGGGGGTTGTACTGCCCTGCTATTTTAGCACCTCAAGAAATTACATAGGCAGTCATAAACTAAAATCTGTGTAAATTCCAGAAAATGTACCCTAGTTTGTAGACACTATAACTTTTGCGCAAACCAATAAACATACGCTTGACATTTTTTTTACCAAAGACATGTGGCCGAATACATTTTGGCCTAAATGTATGACTAAAATTGAGTTTATTGGATTTTTTTTTTTTATATAACAAAAAGTAGAAAATATAATTTTTTTTCAAAATTTTCGGTCTTTTTCCGTTTATAGCGCAAAAAATAAAAACCGCAGAGGTGATCAAATACCATCAAAAGAAAGCTCTATTTGTGGGAAGAAAAGGACGCAAATTTTGTTTGGGTACAGCATTGCATGACCGCGCAATTAGCAGTTAAAGCGACGCAGTGCCAAATTGCAAAAAGTGCTCTGGTCAGGAAGGAAGTAAATCCTTCTGGGGCTGAAGTGGTTAAAAACCAATCATATGACTAGGATTCTTAAATCACCCACCATCACCAAATGGTATAAAAATCATATACCTCAGCACACAGTGCACAAGCTAATATATAAAAATACCATCACTTTATTAATAACAATACAAAGGACAAAGATAAAAAAAAATCTTGTCCAAGAATATAATTAATCACCATCCACATTTCATAATTGGCAATTTTAGTCCCCATGTAATGAAGATGGCTTATCCATTCAGGAAAGGCGCTGCTCAGATCTTGATATTCTGTATCTCACATATTATATATAGATAATTTAATCTCCAGCACTCAATTCTATGTGTGGTAGATACAATCCACCTTTTAACATGCCAAACTTCCAGTATACTGACCAAAACACCGGTACTAAACCAGGACTGGCTCTGCATGCAGAAGATTGTTCATTAATAACAGTTGTGAGAACTAACATCAAAAGGTGGAGCTTTTAAGGACACAGCCACTCACTTTTCTTCTTTTTAAGGGCTTTTCTTTCCCATTTTTATTAAAAGAAAGTTCAGCAGACACAAAAAGACAGGTTTCCCTCACAGGGGTTTTCAGTATTTCACTCTTGCTTCAAAACAAACCATCACTTAGCCTCCAGGCTTGTACATGCAGCATTCCTGCTCTGGCCTTACCCTTTAGGCCTTTGGTCTGTCTTCCACAGACTGGTCGCTCACCAACTCAATGCACACAGCTAGCAGCCTCTTGCTGCAGTGACTCCCACCTCTCTCCTAGGTGGAGCGCTCCTGGGCAACGACCTCCTGTCTGCCAGGGTGTAGCCCAGAACCATGGTCAGGTGTTTACAAAAAGACCAGCACACACCTGACCAATTTGTTTGCTGGCTATTTTGAATACCTGGACTCAGGATTGAAGATTTTCTCCCACCCAGATCACTTTGAAATCTCCAGGCTCCAGGTTCCAAATGGACTTTAGAAACAATGAGGAAACTGAAAAGACAGTTTCCTCTGCATTAAGCAAACCCCCATGAGCCCCTCAACCCTCCCTGGTTGAGAATTCTGGGTCAAAATCTCTTTCTAGACCCTGGCAGGGCAACGCTCTGCCACACAGTATATTGTACAAGATGTACTGTGGGTGATATCACGACCTCACAAAAAATGCAATAACAATATTCTACAGTCCATCATCAAATCTACAGAATTGTTGTGAAATAAATCAAATGTGCTGTTTTTGACTGGGGGATTATCTTAAAAATAATTAGGTAACAGATGCAACAAACAAGGTGCAACAAGCAAAATCAAACAATATTTAATGTTCAAATGGCAAAGTGTCACTGGATAAGTGAAACTCTTGTTACCTAGAATGGTGTATCAAGTGAATTACATCAAAAATAATTTCATAGGTAAATAGCCACGATCTGTTCACCAAAAATGACAAATAATAAATGGTGCAAAAAGTTAATAAATAGTCCAGTGCTCCACAATTCAATGTGTTTAGTGAAAAGATGATACTCCAACTTTTCCCACATGCAAATACAACAAACTGTTTGTGGTGCAGCTAAAATTATCCACAATGGAAAGTGTGTCACTGCTGTGCTCTATATGTGAAAATTGTCCTGTTACTGAATCAAATGATCCCACCAAGAGATCATATGCGTGTGAATGGAAGTTCTTCTGAAGAAGAAGTGGTCAGCCAGCTCCAGGGAATGTATCCAGGCTTATGGTGCTCCTTAACCGCTTCAGCCCTGCAAGATTTTACCCCCTTCCTGACCAGAGCACTTTTTGCGATTCAGCACTGGGTCGATTTAACTGACAATTGCGTGGTCATGCGACGTTGCACCCAAACAAAATTGACGTCCTTTTTTTCCCACAAATAGAGCTTTCTTTTGGTGGTATTTGATCACCTCTGCGGTTTTTGTTTTTTGCGCTATAAACAAAAAAAGAGTGACAATTTTGAAAAAAAAGCAATATTTTTTACTTTTTGCTATTATTATTATTATTATTATTATTATTATTATTCACGATTTATACAGCACCAACAGTTTACGCAGCGCTTTACAATGTAGAGGGGGGAAAGTACAATACAGAAGGGTCAGGAGGGCCCTGCTAGAATAAATATCCCCCAAAAATATATAATAGATCAAATTTTTTCCTCAGTTTAGGCCGATGTGTATTCTTCTACATATTTTTGGTAAAAAAAAAAAAATTTGCAATAAGTGTATATTGATTGGTTTGCGCAAAAGTTATAGCGTCTACAAAATTTTTCTAGTTTTATGGCATTTTTATTATCAGTTTTTTTTTTTACTAGTAATGACGGCGATCTGCGATTTTTATCGTGACTGCGACATTATGGTGGACACATCGGACACTTTTGACACTAATTTGGGACCATCATTGTCATTCATACAGCGATCAGTGCTATAAAAATGCACTGATTACTGTGTAAATGACACTGGCAGGGAAGGGGTTAAACACTAAGGGGTGATCAAGGGGTTAAGTGTGTCCTGTGTCCAAGGGAGTGATTCTAACTGTGGGGGGGATGGGCTTCCCCTCACATGACAGCGATCACTGCTCCCGATGACAGGGAGCAGTGATCTCTGTAATGTCACAAGACAGAACGGGGAAATGCCTTGTTTACATAGGCACTTCCCCGTCCTGCGGCTCCATGACACGATCGCCGGGAGACCAGTGGACATTGAGTAGGGTCATGGTGTACGCGGTGGGCGCACGCGCCCTCAGTTCCGCCAATTAAAGGGGACGTACAGGTGTGCCCATTTGCCCACCGCTGCCATTGTGCCGACGTATATCGGCGTGCAGCTTTCGACAAGTGGTTAATCTCATTAATCACATCATATAAAAGATCATGGAAGATGCTCATAGTACATTACTGCATATAAACTACGTATATCGGCGTGCAGCTTTCAGCAAGTGGTTAATCTCGTTAATCACATCATAGAAAAGATAATGGAAGACGCTCATAGTACATTAATGCATATAAAGCTGGTTTATTAACCACTTCAGGACCAGCCGCCGCAGTCTTACTGCGGCAGGTTGGCTCGGCTGGGCAAATCGATGTTACCTTACGTCGCTTTTCCTTTTGGCGTGTTTACCTTTTGTGGTAAACACACAAATCCCGGTTCTTTCAGGGGAGTAGAGACGGATTGTGTGTTCATACTAAGTATGAACACCAATCTCTCTCCTCCTAGACAGTCCCATCCCCCCTACAGTTAGAACACAGTCAGGGAACACAGTTAACCCCTTGATCACCCCCTAGTGTTAACCCCTTCCCTGCCAGTGACATTTATACAGTAATCAGTGTATTTTTATAGCACTGATCGCTGTATAATTGTCAGTGGTCCCAAAAATGTGTCAAAAGTGTCCAATTTGTCCGCCGCAATATCGCAGATAAAAATCATGATAAAAATCGCAGATTGCCGCCATTTACTAGTTAAAAAAAATAATAATAAAAATGCCATAAATCTATCCCCTATTGACGCTATAACTTTTGCTCAAACCAATCAATATACGCTTATTGCGATTTTTTTTACCAAAAAAGAGTACATATCGGCCTAAACTGAGGAAACAATTTGTTTTTTGAAGAAAAAAATGCATCCTATGCATTAAGGTAAAAAAACTTCTGACAGTGACCGGCCCCCTAGCCCCCCACCCCCCATTTTACTCACCTGAGCCCTGTAATTCCCATGGCAGAGACGCGCTCTTCCTCTCTGCCCAGGGTTCTCGGCTCTTGATTGGATAGATTAATAGCAGCGCAGCCATTGGCTCCCGCTGCTGTCAATGAAATCCAATGATGCGGGCGTCGGGTGGTGGGGCCGAGTCCGGCATTCTGTGTCTATGGACGCAAATGCTGGACTCGGGAGTGCGCCCGCACATGTCTGTGCTCATGTGGATCCTGTTATTGATCATGTAGTATAGTGACATGGAAACATTACCTTCCACATGCTGGTGAAGGCAGTAATAGAATCCCAGACCGAGAGGGTATGGGCTAATTGCGTTTACAGATTTAAGACGGTGTGCGGGAGGAATCCATGGTATGGAAGAAGGAGGAATTGGGTTGACATCCAAGACATCTATAAGGGTCCATAGGGGTGCCAATTTACCTGTACGTAGTTGGACAAAGTGAGTGATCTGGGCTGCTTTTTAATAGTGGGCAATATTGGGAACTCCCAACCCTCCCCTGACTTTCAGAGTGTACAGAAGGGATCTATTAGGCCAGGGTCTGATTCTACCCCAGATGAATTTTAAGATAAGGCATTGTAAAATAAGAATTACATGAGAGGGAATGGGGATAGGAAGAGCCCTAGATGAATATAGTATTTTGGGAAGGAGGCACATTTTGATAGCGTGGATATGACCAATCCATGAGATTTGGGGAAAATCCCAAGTATCTAGCAGGCGTTTCAGAGAAAATATAAGAGGGGGATAATTGGCGGCTTATAGAGAATGGAATAAAGAGGTAAGATCATCCTCCAAGTACGGTAGCGAGGACATTCACTGGAATGGGAATTGGGCTCACAAATAATCATAGAGGGGATCAGGTAAAGAAACATTTAAGGCCTGTGATTTGGACGGATTAATATGAAGACCCCAAATGGTTGCAAAGTTGCCCATGAGGCAGAGAAGGTTTGGTGAAGAGTATGCAGAGAGGAGGCATATATAAGCATGTTGTCTGGAAACATTGCCAACTTGTGGGTTACTCTAGCCAACTCCACCTCTCTTATGTTCGGACTAGCACGTATATGGGGCGCTAAAGGTTCTAGTGTGATAATGAACAAAATCGGGGCAAGGGACAGCCCTGCTTTGTGCCTCTCACAATGGAAAAAGTAGGAGACTCATAGCCCATGTATTTCACCAAGGCTGAAGGGGAGCTATACAGGGAGTCAAACCAAGACAGGAACCTGTCGCCCAGCTCTCTGCGGTGTAACACTGCTCAAAGGTAGGTCCAGGAGAGGGTGTCAAAGGCTTCCCGGAGGTCCAGAGAGAGCAGCATAAGCTGCTGCAACCTTTGACATGGATAATAAGTGAGAAGGATCGTGTGTCGGATATTATCCGCTCCCTGACCTAAGGGAACAAAGCCCACCTGATCCTCGTGGATTAAAGGGTGAATGATCTTATTCAGTCAAGATGCGAGTATTTTAATCAATAGTTTAAGATCAATGTTCAGAAGAGATATTGGGCAAAAGTTAGCCTAAGATTGTGTGTCCTTATCTGGCTTTGGTATCATAACTATGTTGGCTCTCAGAATGTTAGGGGTAAGGCTAGCTTCATCCCTAAGGCTACTGAACATGTGTCAGGGCTGGGCTCTCAGCCCTCCCTTCTCAGTGCTCAGGTTGCTCAGCTGTCTGTTAATTGCCAACACTCATCGTTCCACAGTGGCTCACCTGGTGATCATTTCCTGCTCGTCAGTCTAGCCTACAGCCAGCCCCTTCTGACAATTTTAACTGCCTGGTTCATTTCTTCAATGCCTTTGCCTTGGTCAAACATATCTGGAGCTTCTCTGCTGTGTTCCTGTTGAAGACTTGCCTTGCTGGCGTCCCTTCTGGTTCCTGATTTGTCTGCTGCCTCTGACTACGCTGATCTCTGGCTTCCTGATTTACTGGCTTGTTCTGATTACCCGCTTTGGCTACTGAACCCCGGCTATTTTTTGACTACGTTTACTTTTTGTACAATTTTTACCATTTTATTAAAAGGTGTCGTTTTTACTGCATTTTATGTCTCCGTCTGATTCATAGTTCCTGACAACACCATGTTTGGTAGCTTTTTATAGAAAAGGGCTGAAAAGCCATCCAGGCCTGGGCATTTATGGGCCTTCAGATCCTTAATTACCTAATGTTCCTCTTGCTCCGTGATAGGCGCACCCAAGGTGTCGCGCTGTGTGTTCGATAAAGCCAGAAGAGGGAATTCAGCAAGGAAAGTGTTAATGTTTATAGTATGACAGGCATCCAGGGCTGAATATAGTTTAGACAGATGTTGTAATTCATCAAGGATCTTGACCGGGTTAGCAGTCTGTTTCTGGAACCTAGTTTTAAGTGGAAAAGCTGAGCGCTTGGAAGCAAAGGATTTAAGTTTATTGGCTAACATCGAGCCTATCTTGTTACTGCTAGCATAGAATTTTTGTTTGGTCCAACTGAGATAGCGTTCCACTTTATCCATCAAGCATAGGTCAAAATCTGCTCAAAAGCGCTCAACCCTGTCACGATTAGCTCAGGAGGGATCTTGCTTCAAAAGAGCTGTAGCTGTATCCAGCTCCGATTCTAGGTGTGCTATGTGAGCTAACCTCTCCTTCTTTCATTTATATGTCTGTTGTATCAAATGACCACGAATGACAGCTTTGTATGCTTCCCATAAAGTGACGGAGGAGCGAACAGAACCTGTGTTAAGAGTGAAATACTCTGTCAATTTAGTGCAAAGCTCCTCCACTACTTTAGAGCAAGACAGGAGAAAGTAATTTAGACACCAGGACATTAGTAGGGGTTTAAGCAAAAGAGACCTACATGTAACTAAGTTAGGATCGTGGTCTGACCAAGGTACCATCAGGATAGAAGCAGATACAGCTTGAGGAAGGAATTGTTTTTGGGTAAACACATGGTCAATGCAAGAGTAATAAAATGTATAGTCTCTTGTTATTGGATGAAGCTCCCTCCAAATAACCACAAGCCCATGTTTATCCAAGAGGTCACAGTATGCCTCAGAGTTGTCTGACTGTGATGGACTAGGAGAGGAGTGATCAAGTCTAGTACTGAGGACCAAGTTTCAGATGGGATTGGATTACAGCCAACAAATGAGACAGAAAAGGGAGCTGTCTCTCGTTTGGTGCATAATAGATACGGAAATCGTTACTTCCGCATCCATCAAAGCACCAAGCAGCAAAAGATAGCACCCCTGTGGATCTGCAATGGACCTGTGATATGTGAAGGGGACACTTTTATGGACTACCACCATATCCCTACGTCTTTTGTCTGAGGCTGAGGTATGATAGATTTGTGGCATCGAAATAGTGTGGGACAGACGAGGAGCCGAAATGTGTATCTTGAAAGCACGCAACATCTATTTTGCAATAGCGGAGGAACCGGAAGACTTTTGACCTCTTCTGAGGAGGGTTGAGACCCTAAGCGTTCAGGAAGTAGGTGGGGGGGAGGGAAGGGAAAAGGCTAAAGTGAAGGGGGTGGGGGAAGGGGGAGTAAGTGGTGGGAGCAGGGGTAAGGAACAATGCTGGAGCCGAGGAGGGAAAAGAAAAGGGAGTAAGAAAATGACTCCTCTGGGTGGAGGGCCCCAGCCTCTATGACTATGAAGCAACCATTATTTAAGCTAGGTGACACAGGTCGCATTGATGAAAAAAACAAACAAAAAAAAAACCCCATAAAGATAACAAGGTGCTACTGCTATTTACAAAATAGGGACACTGTCACTCTGTAGGCCTAGGAGTTTAATCCTAATCAGACAAGTGAAGTGAATGACATAATGTAATGACAACATAACCAGTATGATAGGCATAAAAAGATTAGAGTCCTATGGATCTAACACTAGTTCTAATCAAAACAGGCTCCTGTAGTGATCCCGTGAGCCCATGTTGAGAGAGCCGAGTGTTGCAGTGCAAAATTTATGTGGTCAGCAGGTAATGACAGGGACCATATAATGGTGTGGCACATAAACAACTGAGACAATATTAAATGTTAGAGCTGTGTGGTTCGACCAGTGGACCTGACTAAAACTGGCCCTTCCAGAAGCCCAACAAATTCACATGTCTGTCCTGGAGATTCTCCAGGGAGGGCCTTATACAGCGAAAGCTAAAAATGAAAATGCTCCACAGTTAGTAAGCTAGAAAAACACAAAACGTGATGTCCAGGGCTCATACAGATGGAGACCTTAGCTGCCATAGGAGCCTTGAAGAGAACACAGAGAAATTGGCTACTACCAGCTGAGAAGTTTAGGAAAGGAAGCAAGCTCATCCCTGAGTGAGCTGTTAAACATATCCAAACAAAAAATAAAGAGGGGCTCACAAGACAAGTTCAGACCAGGCAACTGGTAGTTGAGTTCCTTCCCAGATGAGGCAGGAAGAAGAGAAAAGGGTGACAATGAGTCATCAGATAGGAGCCACAACACTATCGCTCAACCTGCTGCTGAAAGGTCTGCGAGTGAAGGTGTTGAATTGCTTGAGCTCATTGAGATCTGGTGTACCGAGGACCCTGGCCAGGGTCAGATGAAGGCCGCTTAAAGCTATGTGGTTGCTGTGAGGTGGCTTGGTTTTTGGACCCTATTTCTGCCAGAACAACCAGGCCAGCGTCCCGGAGGCATTTCCGAAGCTCTGGGAAGGTGGTGGCCTCAAAGTGAGCATCTCCATGTTCAAATTGTACTTTGAAGGGGAAGCCCCAATGATACCGTATGTCATTAGATTGGAGGATTTGCAGTAGGGGTTTCAACACTCTCCGCTTCAAAATGGTGGATTGTGAGAGATCAGCAAAAATTGGGTAGGGGTGTCCCTAGAAGGAAAGGTTCTGCGATTCCCTGGCTGCTTGCATCACGGCTTCCTTCATGCGTAAAAAATGAAACTTTAGAACAATGTCTCTAGGCGGACCATCAGATTGCCTTCTAGTCAGTGCCCTACGGACATGGTTCCTCTCCAACCTGTCAGCAGGAATGCCAAGCACTAGTTCTTGCAACAGGGCCCTAGTGGAGCCCTGGAGGTCTGTGACACGCTCTGGGATTACCCTAAAATGGATGTTACTCCTTCTTGCCCTATTTTCTGCATACTCTAACTGGGATCCCAGCAAAGCAATCTCACCATGCAGGTCTTCCAGATCAGTTTCATGTGCATCCAGGATTGTGGCAGCCGCATCCATTCTTGCCTCCATAAGGGCTGTACGTTGCCCCAAATCTTTGATATCCCTCCGGAGGTTAGTGGTAAGTCTCAGCTAGTTCCTCTCGCACTATGTCCTAGATCTTTTCCAGCCATCCTGGGTCCAGATCGGCTGGCTGTGACTGGAATGCTGAGGGGAATTGTTGTAGACTGCCAGGAGACCCGCTGAAATTCACTCATAGAGAGCGGCATGGTCTCGTCCTTTGGCAGGCTCTGTGCCATCTTGGAAGCAGGGCGCTGCTGAGTCTTTGGATCTCCCGTAGACCGGGGCTTCATATTATCTGTCTGTCCCAACACTCAAATGCATGCTGATCCTACCACGGTCTGAGGAGACTTAAAGCTGGTCTGTATCTTCTGTGTAGCTCGCAGGGCGAACGGTTGAATTGCCCGGGTGTGTGGATTTGATCTAGAATGCTGCCATTCAGGTCTGCTGCGTGCATGTGCCCCCTGTGACATTTGTTTTATTATATTTTTCTACATCTCCATACCATCCTTACTTTTTATTGGGGCCTTGTTAGCACCCCTGTGATCTCGATCTCTTCCATTTTGTTAAGGTAGATTTCCACCTCTCAAGAGTTCCCAACCCTTGGCCTAGTTTATTTCAAGAGTTTCTTACCAATTTCAGGCTCTCAAAATGCTCAATCACACTTGAACATTCCAAGATGTCTGTGCAAATATCAATATCCACAAGAGTACTTAATCATTTATATAAAATGTTGACTTCCACAAGAAAAGAAGTCTCATATCATGAAACAAAACCCTGCTTGAATATTGAACATTAACATTTAATGATACTAGAACAATTTTGTCAAACCAAAGGGGAGATGTCAGAGGTCTGTTTAGACCCCTGATATCTCACCCAAGCCCCCCCAACAGGGTTGATAAAAAAACTAAAAAAAAAAAAAAAAAGGAAAATTGGGTGTCATGATGGGACATCATTGCCAGTAGTCTGCCATTTCTATCCCCCTGCTCAAAGAATCTTTGTTTGGTGTGAAATAACTCTAAGCGCGTAACCTCAGTGAGATGGAGGTGGAGATCTCTCTTTGTGGACTGCAGCAGTTCAAAATTGGAAACCGAGGGGTCAGACCCGTAAGTGGCTGACGCCACCTCAATCTCCCCCTCCAACCGCCTTGTGCTGGCTTCTTGATTTACTTTCACCACCTTAATTGCTGACATATAGTGTCCTCTAGTGAACGCCTTGAAGGCGTCCCAAACTATGGGTGGAGAGGATGACCCTGCGTTATGTTCCCAGAATTCGCGCAATGTTTGTGGAGTGTGCCCTGCAATCTCGTAATGGGAGATCCAGTGGGCCCCAAGGTGCCACATGGAGCCACTGCGTTTGTCTTTGGTCCGCATAGTGATCTTGAGGGGGGAATGATCAGAAAGCCCGCTAGGTAGGTATGTTGCCTCCACTATGTAATTTAGCATAAGTTGATTTGAAAACGCCTAATCAATTCTAGAGGAGGTTTTATATGAGGTAGAAAAACATGAATAAGCTTTAGTCTGGGGGTGTAACACCTCCAAACCTCAGTAACCCCTGCTGAAAGTGTCCACCCCAGCAGGTCCCCAGTAGAGGACTGCGAAGGTGTGGGCCTATCAAGATCAGGGGAGAGGGTATTATTGAAGTCCCCTAGGATTAACAATTTAGCTGGACAGTACGGGGTAATCCTCTCCAAAATAGTGTATAGCACTTCCGGTTTGAAAGTGTGTCAGTGAAATAATCTTTAATTCAATTTTCATTAGGGTTGCACCGACACCACTTTTTTAAGACCGAGTACAAGTACCGATACTTTTTTCCAGTACTTGCTGATACAGATTACCGATATATTATTTTAATGTCATGTGACAGTGGCATTAATATGCAGCATTGATGGGCACTGATAGGTGGCACTGATGGGCACTAATGAAGCGTGGACTGTGTCAGTAATTTTTTTTTATTCTTATTTAATTTTTTTTTACAATTTTATTTTTTATTATTTTTTACAATTTATATTTTTCTGTTGTGTTTTTTTTTTTTTTTACAATGCTTTATATTTACAATTTTACTTTAAAATATTTATTTATTACCCATCAGTGGCGGAATTATCAGGGTCGCACCAGTCGCATTTGCGACTGGGCCCCTGAGTTTTGCCAGTGTGGGGGGGCCCGCCGCCGCCGCCCAGGAGATAGTCATTCACCTGGAGTCCCGATCGTCCCGCCCATCCTCTCCTGCTGCTCCGCCCATCCTCCCCGCCCATCCTCTGCTCCCTCACTCACGGGGACAGGCTTCGCCCATCCTCTCCGCCCGCACAGTCCCCGCCCATCGTCTCTATCCCCGCCCGCTCCGCCCATCTTCTCCTGCTCTGCCTTCACTTAAGTCCCCGCCCATCTTCTCTGTCACACCTGCACTCACGGGCACAGTCCCCACCCACTCCGTCTTTACTCACAGGCCCCGCCCATCCTCTCTGCTCGCCCAAGCAAGACGGAGCAAGGAGGGGGACCAAGTGATCTGCAAGTGAGTGGCACCCATTCTTCAATATCAACACTGCCACTGATCCCCCCCACGCCACTGCCACTGATCCCCCCCCACACCACCACTACTGCCACTCATCCCCCCCACACCACCACTACTGCCACTGATACCCCCACACCACCACTACTGCCACTCATCCCCCCCACACCACCACTACTGCCACTCATCCCCCCCACACCACCACTACTGCCACTCATCCCCCCCACACCACCACTACTGCCACTCATCCCCCCCACACCACCACTACTGCCACTCACCCCCCCACACCACCACTACTGCCACTCATCCCCCCCACACCACCACTACTGCCACTCATCCCCCCCACACCACCACTACTGCCACTCATCCCCCCCACACCACCACTACTGCCACTCATCCCCCCCACACCACCACTACTGCCACTCACCCCCCCACACCACCACTACTGCCACTCATCCCCCCCACACCACCACTACTGCCACTCATCCCCCCCACACCACCACTACTGCCACTCATCCCCCCCACACCACCACTACTGCCACTCACCCCCCCACATACCACCACTACTGCCACTCATCCCCCCCACACCACCACTACTGCCACTCATCCCCCCCACACCACCACTACTGCCACTCACCCCCCCACACCACCACTACTGCCACTCATTCCCCCCACACCACCACTACTGCCACTCACCCCCCCACACCACCACTACTGCCACTCACCCCCCCACACCACCACTACTGCCACTCGTCCCCCCACACCACCACTACTGCCACTCATCCCCCCCCACACCACCACTACTGCCACTCATCCCCCCACACCACCACTACTGCCACTCACCCCCCCCACACCACCACTACTGCCACTCATCCCCCCACACCACCACTACTGCCACTCATCCCCCCCACACCACCACTACTGCCACTCATCCCCCCCCACACCACCACTACTGCCACTGATACCCCCTACACCACCACTACTGCCACTGATACCCCCCACACCACCACTACTGCCACTGATCCCCCCCACACCACCACTACTGCCACTCATCCTCCCCACACCACCACTACTGCCACTCATCCCCCCACACCACCACTACTCCCACTCATCCCCCCACACCACCACTACTGCCACTCATCCCCCCACACCACCACTACTGCCACTCATCCCCCCCACACCACCACTACTGCCACTCATCCCCCCCACACCTCCACTACTGCCACTGATACCCCCCACACCACCACTACTGCCACTGATACCCCCCACACCACCACTACTGCCACTGATCCCCCCCACACCACCACTACTGCCACTCATCCCATCCCCCTCCAACCATCACCCTTGCCACTGATCCCACCACCTCTGCCACTCATCCCATTCAACCCTCCTACCACTGATCTCACCCCCCCCAACCACAACCCTTGCCGCTGATCCCATCCCCCCTCATCGCTGCCACTCATCTCATCCCCCCACCACCACCGCTGCCACTGATCCCATCCCCCCCACCATTGCCACTCATCCCATCTCTCCCTCACCACTGCCACTCATCCCATCCCCCGCCACTGATCCTATCCCTCCCCAACCACCACTGTTGCCACTCATCTCAGGGGTGTAACTACAGGGGTAACAATTGCAATAGCGCACATGTTGCCCCTGAACACCTAGGTGTGGGGGGGGGCATTTAGTAGAAAAAATCCCCTCAGTTTTTCTCCTGCAGCCACTAAAAGTCTGCTTCTCCTTCTTTCCCTCTGATAGGCATTAAGTGGTTGCAGGAGGAAAATGGGGGGGATTTGTTCTCCCTCCTATCCAGGTCCTGCTGCCCCCACGATCAGTGGGAAGGGTCCTGGCTGGAGGTCAGGGGGCCCTCCATGGTTTCTTGCACCAGGGCCCTGAAGGTTTTAGTTACGCCACTGACCCCCATAACTTTGATCCCCGAACTGATCTCTCCCACGGGTGAATCTATTATGTCCCAAAAAGATATCCTAAAGGAGTTTCAGTCCTTTTATCAGACACTATACAGTACCACACTCCCTTGGGATGTGACCCCTTGCGAGGTGGCGCCTCTCCTGGACCCCCTGGCTCTGGGGTGGCTCTCGGATGAGGAGAGGTCCCATCTGGTTAGGCCTATCACTGCGGAGGAGGTACATGCTATCATTAACACACTGGCAGGTGGGAAGGCACCGGGTCCTGATGGTCTACCCGTCGAATTTTATCGGTCTTATGCGGATCTACTGGCCCCCCTGTTGGCGGACCTGTATACCCGATGTCTGGAGGAGGGAGCGCTCCCACCCTCTATGGCAGATGCGCACATTATTCTAATCCTTAAGCCCAATAAAGATCCCAAACAGTGCGCCTCATACAGGCCCATTGCACTTCTTAACATTGATTTCAAAATCTTAATCTAAACTAATTACTGTTAGACTCAACCCACTTCTGCCCTCTATTGTAGACACAGATCAGACTTGGTTCATGGCACATAGGTCAACGGATATTAACCTCCGCAGATTATTCACCAATTTACATGCCATACATGACAATGTGGGCACTAGAACGGTTGCCTCCTTCGATATCGAAAAGGCATTCGATTCAATCGAATGGCCATTTCTCTGGGAAACTCTGCAGAGGATGGGATTTCCGTTGGTTTTTATTGCCTGGCTGCAAACTTTATACAAATCTCTTAGAGGAGCGCTGCAAGTATTGACTGAATTCTCCAAGGTAACAGGATTAAGGGTGAACTGGACAAAATCCCAGTTGCTGGCTATTGACACTGAGGCAAAAAGACTGGCCCCGCAGGATCTGCAGATGCAATGGATGGACAAAATGGTGTACTTGGGGGTATGCGTCTCGAGAGACGCATCCAGCTTTATCCCCCTTAACCTAGACCCGGTGGTCCAAGTAGTCAAGGCAAAACTCAAACTTGGGAGAAGGGGGCGTGTCCAAGATGGCGCAGAGAGCGGTCGCTTGTTAACTTCGCTCTCCTCTCCGGCAGTAACATCCTGAGCGAATCCTGGTGTAAAAGGCTCGTCCTGCACGTCCCTTTAGGCGGCTGTTTGGGAGGAGGCTCGGGCGATGCCCGCAGGCAGAAAAGCAGGGACAAAATCGAACGCTGCCACCCCTGTAAGCGCCCGACACACGTCGCGGCCTACTCCCCACGAGGCCTCGCACATGGAAACTCAGACAGACCCGCCGCCTCCGGGGGTCATAGAAGCGGGCTCGGCGGCATTTGAGGCCCTCATGACGGCAATCTCCACTTGTCAGGCTGCTCTGACCACAAAGATAGAGCATGTTCAGACCGAGACGGCGCTTATCCGCAGAGATATGGATACGTTTCGGGAGCGGGTGACGGAAGTGGAAAGAAGAGTATCGGACACTGAGGACACCCTGAGGGAACAACATGCAGACATCCGAGCGTTACAACTGAAGGTAAAACACCTGGAGCACAGAGCGGAAGATGCCGAGAACCGCAACAGGCGCAATAACCTGAGAGTACTCGGCCTCCCGCAAGGGGGCAGAGGGAGAAGATCCGTGGGCTTCATGGAGGGCCTACTTCCATCCTTGCTTCCCCGGGCTAAGTTTTCCCCACACTTTTCTATTGAAAGAGCCCACCGCATCCCAGCTACCAGAGGACCCCCGGGCAGTCCACCTCGCACCTTTATATTCAAGCTGCTACACTACCGGGACCGGGACACCATGCTGCGGGCAGCCCAAATACAGGGCGAGCTGAAATTTGCAAACGGGAAATTGCTTATATTCCCCGACTATACGGTGGAGACGCAGCGCCAAAGAAAAGCATTCGACCATGTGCGGGGCATGCTACGCCAGAAAGGTATAAAATATAGCATGCTTTTCCCTGCGAAGCTACGCATCCAAGACGGGGAACATGTCCATTTTTTCACCTCTCCAAGAGATGCCGCAGCGTGGGCTGAATCGCTACCTAACTGAACCGTCATACGGTACGTTGCAACTTTTGTTTTATGTTGTACTGCTGGTCTACACTTCAAGCTCCCAAACCTGAACCTGGTCAATAAGCCTCAAGTAAGAGGAAGTTAATGCGCTGCAGAGATCTCAACAGCACAGCTTTGGCGGGGGTATGGCGAATGCACGCCCTTCCCCCCCGTCCTCCTATATTCCTATGGAGGAAGGTGAGACTATGGTTTGCGATTACTTCTCTACCAGGACTGGCCCTTGAACTGATCCTCCGGGCAAGCATGATAGTTCGCTCCCGCTTTTTCGGGGAGGGGGGGAGTCGGTGGCAGCGGCTTCCCTCTGACCTCTCTGGGTGGGCGTGCCTCTGATGTGGCCTTTCCTCTTCGTGGGGTGCCGGTGGGGTGCGGGGGGGGGAGACGTTGGTCATGGACTCTGGAGCCTCATGGTTGCTTCCACCCCTTAATGTCAACCTCATCACACTCCCACCCTGGGGGATAGGAGGCCATACAACCTAGAGAACTTGACTTTCTGCTGTGCACGATTGGAGGCTGATGGGAAGCCCGAATTCATCACTATGCTGACAATCCAAACCAGGAACTTTAGCCAGATTCAGCAGTACTAATCTGGGGGGAGACTTTTGACTTTGTTATCTCAGCATGTTTTATTTAACTCCCCCCGGGTTTGAAGAATGAGCCCCCGGGGATCCGGGTGATTTACACAAGTTAATCCTCCTTTTTTATTTTTGTTTCTATTTTTTCTGCCGGACTGTTATACGCATATCGGTAAAAAAGAAAGTGCGCCTTTTGCACAGTGCCCTCAAGTTGAGCTAGATAGCTCTTGTTTCTATCTGGGGAGAGATGCCCTCCTGCTGTATTGGGGGATGGGCGGGGTGGGGGGGGGATTTACCGGTTATCTTGGTCTGCCGATGCAGACCCTGTGTTGCCTCTATTGTTTATGTTTGTTTCTCATTTTTTTCTTTTTATGGTATAAGACAGTACGGTTGTTATTTACTAATGGCATGGAACTATGGAATTCAGTCTCCTGTGTGAACCTGGATGGGTCTGAGAGCCGGGTCGGGGAATGCTTTTTGCAAAATGGTCCTCCTAAATTACCCACTAGTCATTTAGATGTCTTCCCTTAGGATAATCTCCTGGAACACCAGAGGACTCAACTCACCTATAAAAAGGTCTTTGTTATTTCAATTTGTTAAGTCCTACCGCCCTCACATCTGTGTGTTCCAGGAGACACATCTGATTGGTAAGAAGACGTTGTCCCTTAAGAAGCCGTGGGTGGGCTACCACTACCATTCGACCTACTCCACCTTTTCCAGAGGGGTAAGCATTTTAATCCTTAAATTGCTCCCTTTCAGGCTCCTCGACCTGGCTCTGGACCCTAATGGTAGATTTGTGGTAATTCATGCGCTGATCCATCATGTTCCCTGGGTGATAGTGGGCCTTTACCTCCCCCCTCCGGCCTCCCTCCAGGTTTTAAACCAAATTACATCGAAGATAGCTGAATTCTCCACTGATAATGTGGTCCTCCTGGGAGACTTTAACCTTGTCCCGGATGCAAACCTGGACAGGTTGTCTCCTGCTGGTACGACCCGGAGGGGGCTTGCGGACTGGGCTGACACATATGGCCTTGTTGACCTGTGGCGATGGAAATTTCCTCAGGACAGAGTTTTTACGTGCCACTCTGCTTCCCATAGAACCTTCTCCCGCATTGACCTTGTCTACGCGGGCAGTCCGGTTCTTCCTAAGGTTCGTGAGGTTGAGATCCTTCCCCGGGGTATTTCGGACCACGCTCCACTCCTCCTAGAGTTGGACCCCTCGGACAGGCTTTGGAGACAGTCGAGGTATTGGGTCTCGGATGTGGAGGTGGAACCGAAATACAGAGAGGAACTGGATTCGTTCTGGGGGATAAATGCGGGTACAGCCTCAGCCTCATCCGTATGGGATGCTTTTAAGGCATTCTCTAGGGGACAATACCAGAAAATAATCATCAAGGTCCGTCGTGCACGTAGGGAGGAACTCACAAGCCTAGAAGCAGAGACGTCAAGACAGGAGGCATCATATATCAGGTCACCGAGTCCACAGTCCTATACCAGGCTGCAGTCCCTTCTGCGGGACACTCTCCTGCTGAGGACATCTCTCACACAGAAGAGGCTCCTGCACCAAACACAAAAAATATTCGAGCAGGGGGAAAAGACGGGTCACCTTTTAGCATGGCTCTCCAGGGAACAGACAGTGGGAATGACCATAGGTCAAATCCGAGCACCAGATAATTCACTACTGTCCACCCCAGCTGAAATTAACCGAGAATTCACCTCCTTTTACCAGTCTCTATATACCTCTAGAGTGTCTTATGAAAGGGAGGAACTCACTGCATACCTAGATGGGGTTGACATTCCAACTGTTACCCCAACATATGCTGCTAAGCTGGATAGCCCCATTAAAGTCGAGGAAATATACAAGGCCATGAAAATGATGCAGACAGGGAAGACACCGGGACCGGACGGTTTCCCGGTGGAGTTTTATAAACTCTATGCCGAACAACTTGCCCCTAAACTCCAAACACTGTTTGCCGAATCATTGGAGGAAACACGCCTCCCAGACTCCATGCATGAGGCTGTAATAATTGTCATTCCTAAGCCCGGAAAGGACCCCACCCTTTGTTCATCTTACCGTCCCATATCTCTACTTAATGTAGACACAAAAATTCTCGCCAAAATTCTGGCAAACAGACTCAATTCGGTCATTACAGCTCTGGTTCATCCGGACCAGACGGGATTTATGCCTGGGAGGGGGACAGACATAAATATCCGGCGCTTACACACCCATATAGCGAGGGCCCCCTCGGATGGACGGGGAGTGGTGGCCTCACTCGACGCCGAGAAGGCTTTCGACTCGGTCGAGTGGGGCTACCTTTGGGAGGTCCTCGGTAGATTTGGGTTCGGACCCAAGTTTTTAAAATGGCTCGGAATGCTTTACTCCCACCCAACTGCCAGAATCCGCACCAATGGGACACTTTCCGGGGCGTTCACGCTGGGGAGAGGCACGAGACAAGGTTGTCCGCTCTCCCCGGCGCTGTTCGCCCTGGCATTGGAGCCCCTTGCGGCCCTTCTGCGGGCGGATGACTCGGTCAAGGGAATACGTGTAGGTCCTTTGGTGGAGAAACTCTCATTGTATGCTGATGACTCCCTTTTATACTTGGCGGATGCCTCTGACTCCCTAAAATCAGCCCTAGCAATAATTGACAAATTTGGTTACTTTTCTGGAATCAGAATCAATTGGAATAAGTCAGTCCTCTTCCCCCTAAGTCCAACAATGCCCCTGGTAGACACTGGAACCCCTTTAAAATGGACACAGGAACTTAAATACCTGGGAGTGAGAGTAGGTGGGGATCCTGCAGGATACCTCGACAAGAATGTCTTCCCGCTACTTTCTCAACTCCAACAGAAATGCTCCACATGGAAATCTCTCCCGCTGACCCCAGTGGGGAGGGGAAATCTCCTAAAAATGGTTTACCTCCCGAAATTTTTATATTTTTTTGGACACACTCCCGTAATAATCCCCAAGTCATTTTTTCGGCGGATGGAAAGCATAGTGGTCTCCTTCATTTGGGCAGGAAAATCCCCGAGAGTTGCAAAGAACATACTTTACCTCCCTTTGTCCAGTGGTGGCCTGGCACTGCCCAATTTCCAGATGTACTATTGGGCCGCTGTCTTGGTAACGGTGAGGTGGTGGTTCGCGCAACCCCAACTTAACCCAGCAGTCACCCTTGAGGCAGCCATAGTGGGCTCCTATGCAGCCCTGTCTAATTTACCATACAGGGGGGTAAAGGCTGGAGTCGAGGCTACAGGCCCTATGAGGGCCACCATTCAGGTCTGGAGATCATCCAGAGCCGCCCTCATCGGGGAGTCCTCCATTTCCCCGCACACCCCACTATGGGCTAATCCCATGCTCCCCCACCTCCTGACTATCCCAGACCCGGCAAGTTGGGCCAAAAAAGGGATTGTCAAATTAAAACATGTTATTCGCAGGGAGGGTATAATTCCGTTCCGGGAGTTGAGGCTGAGCCATGCGTTGCCGCAAACCTTTTTCTTTAGATATAGGCAGCTACACCACGCTCTTAGAGCACAGTTCCCCTCCCAGGTAATCCTCGAACCAGACCCGATAGAACGTGTCCTAATTTCGGGAATGCTGGACAAACCTCTCTCAACTCTTTACATGCACCTCACAGTGGCACACGATGTTAAAACAACTAGGTCAATGGTAAAGTGGCAAGTTGATATCCCCTCTATGGGGGAGGAGAAATGGGAAGAGTGCCTGACGACTTTTATCCCCACTATGATAGCAGCTAGAGATAGGTTTGTTCAACTAAAATTCCTGCACAGGGCGTACTACACGCCACAAAGACTGGCTAACATATACCCGGGACTCAGTCCCAACTGTAACAGACGTGGTGTAGAGGTGGGTTCCTTTTTTCACACAGTGTGGTCATGCATTAAGCTGCGCCCTTACTGGACTTCAGTGGCGGATATATTAGGTAACATATGTGGAACCAAAATCCCGCTCAACCCCCTTACTATGCTACTGAGTCACTTGGAGGACATAGAGGGAGATCGCTATGTTAAACTCTGCCTTACATACTCCCTATTCTACGCTAGACGAGAAATACTCCTTAGGTGGAAACAAAAGGAACCCCCAACTATAGCAGCCTGGGAAAAATCGATCAATGGTGTATTGCCCCTGTACAGGCTTACCTACGAAAGTAGAAATTGCCCACAGAAATACGACAAAATATGGTCAAATTGGGTAAATACATGTGGATGAACGCTGTCAGGGGTCCATGGCCCCTTTTAGGAGAACGAACACTTGTGATCCAGATAGTATAATGGGTTGTGACCTACAGATGTAGGTCACCTATCTTTGCTAAGATTCAAGGAGGTTGGAGTGAGGAGGCTGAAAGAAGAAGGGGAGATCAGGGAGGAGGGAGGAGGGGTAACAGACGTACTGATTATGAAAAAGTGTTGTTATGGATGGTGTTTTTTCCCCTCCCCCTCTCTCCCTCCCCCGCCCCCCCCTCCCACATCCCCTCCTGCTCCTGCCCAGTTCTCCACATTTCCCCTTCCACCTTCCCCTTCTCTCTGCTGGAGACCTGAGGACGTAATACTATCACTCAGGAGGGAACTTCCTGACCCCTCTGTGCCTCGGTTTTCAAGTGTATGATTTTGCAGTAACCCCACCTGTTTTAGAACGTGTAAACCTCATAGACCCCTTGGTTACCCAATAGGATGTTGTATTAACAACTGATTACACATACGAAGAAACATAAACATGTTATTGCAAATCCTGTATCTGTATTTAGTGATATTCCTTTGTATAACTCCTTCTCAATTTGTACTGTCTTATTGTTCAATAAAACTCTATTCTGTTAAAAAAAAAAAAAGCTTGGGAGAACCTTCCTCTATCTCTATTAGGCCGCATTAACTTAATTAAAATGAAAATCATACCTAAATTTACATACCTATTTCCTAATTCCCCACAATGGATACCTTGCTCATTTTTCACGAAATTGAACCAAATATTCTCCTCCTTCCTCTGGGGTCCAAATCCCCCTAAATTTAAACTCTCCACACTAATGCGTCCGGTGTCGCAGGGGGGCTGGCATTTCCAGACTGCCAGAAATATTTCTGGCAGCCCAGCTGGTCACGGCAATTTGGTGGCTAGTACCGGTTGCGTCCAACCCCGCTGCGGTTCTGGAGGCTGCGGTGGTTCGCTCTGTGGAAGCCCTTACACATTTACCCCTTCGAGGTCCCAAGGCTCCATATGATTTGACCACCTCCATGCACACGACTCTAAGGGCCTGGAGGGCAGGACTGGAACTTGAGAAGTTCCCACGAAATGCAGTCTCCCCGCACACCCCCCTTTGGAACAACCCTACCCTACCCCATCTCTACTCATTACCAGACCCTAAAATATGGGCCAAATGCGGTATTAAACTGATGTCTGACCTCGCCACCGGCACCGCCATACACCCCTTCAATCACCTGGTATCCCAATACAATGTGCCTCCCTCGCATCTATTTCGCTATATGCAACTGTCTCATGCGTTTAAAGCCCAAATAATACCCAACGACATGCAAATAGTGCAATCCGATCTGGAGAGGGTCACAAGATATGAATGCACCAAGAAACCGACCTCAGTCCTTTATGCACATCTCCTCAGAGTTTCCTCTCCAGATCTGTCAAAGCTCCGACAGCGATGGACACAGGATATCCCGACACTAGACTCCGAGGATTGGGAAGACATGTGGGAATTCCCCTTCAAAATCCTGGTCTCACTTCGAGACCGTCTCATACAATACAAAATATTACATCGGGCATATCTCACCCCATATAGATTGCATAAGATGAGAACCTCCCTGTCCTCGGAGTGTTGGAGATGTACTGGGGATCCAGGTGATTTTATACACATTTTTCTGGTCAATTAAAAACTACTGGTCACAAGTACTATCTGTAATAAAAGAAGTGGTGGGAACAGATATAGCCCCAACCCCGCAGATCTGCCTTCTAGGTTTAGTGGAAGAATTAGCCCCCAGGATAGCAGAGAGAACCCTCATAGGGCTCCTGCTCTTTTATGCAAGGAAAATGATCACTCTCTGCTGGAAAAAACGTGCCCCGCCATCCATATTGTTATGGAAAACACATGTCAATAAAGTACTACCACTCTATAATGAAACCTATCAAAATAGGGGATGCCCCAAAAAATATGATAGAGTGTGGGCCAAATGGCTAGCTGAGGCCTCCACGGCAACCGCAGACTGATTGAACAGGTACATAATACCACTCTACGGGAGAAAGTGATATTGCTACATTGGTTGATTTTATGGTAATGTAATCTCTGAAATGGGTTTCTTTGATATCTAATATTGTCCCTTGGGTCTCAACTGATAAATCTGATCCTGAAATACTTTAATTGAGCAGGAGCCAATACCGCACTAGGTTTGTTTGTTGTTGTTCTTTTCTTTCGGACATGCTACAGCTGTATGATATTAATGCTGGATGCAACCAATGGCCGGCTGGCACTTACTCCTGCGTGGGTCTAGTCCCAATGCTGTGGCAGGTTTAATGTTGTTAATTGTTTGTATGTCTTATACTCAATAAAAAGATTTAAAAAAAAAAAAAGATTATTTCACTGACACTAATACCCAATTAATGATTAATTCATTGAGAGTAATTGTCTTTTAGCCCCTAGCTCAGGCAGGACACAGTTCAGCCTCCATAAGTATGTTAGAGTTTGACAATGGGCTGACATACTCTGACAGGGGAGAATACAATGAAATAACAGCACACACACAGATCCCTGAGAAATAAGGCAACATTGGTAAAACAGCTTAAATAAACTACATTGTGGTCTTATAACATACTTGCTTTCCAATCTTTCTTTAGATTTAAGCCCGGTACACACGTAAAGTTTTTTTACGTTTAACCCAGCAGGCTAAACAACAAAAAAACTGACAGTTCACCTTACTAACACATGTGATGTTAGTGCAGCAAACTCCCCTGCTGTCACTTACGGTGTGTGAAACACCTACTGAAAGAAGGTAACAACTAAGCACCATCTTTGAAAGGCATTTGAATGCAAATTGTTTTGTTAATTGAAGTAAAATGCACACTTTGGAGGAATATGTTTTTAATTAATAAAAAGGGTAATACACTATAGTACTTTTTATGGTATTCTTTTTGGTACATGGGAATCTCCGGAGGTGAATTGGTACCAGAAAGCGCCTGATTGGAGGCCAGGAGAGCTGTCCTAAGGAATACAATTTATATGTGTGGCTAGGCCCGTTTTAGGGTCAGATATTCTGGTAAGTGCATAGTAATGGTGGTGGAATAAGGAACACAAGGTGAATCTTTTGGGAGGAATAAAGTTAACAGATAATATCACTAAAGATACAGGAAGTGAAAAAGGGGATGTGAATCAAATTTTGAAGATACACGGGAGGACTGTTTATTATTTGGACAATTAACCACTTTCATATGATTTCAATTTGTTGTGTTTTGTTCATTTATTCACATGGTGAAAATTTGGATTTGGTCGCAAATTGGAGAGTATATGCATTCGTTTGGACCATTGCTTAACTTGGTCAAGTTTTGTGTCATATATATTTATAATTTTTTAATTCTTTAATTTTTTTTTTTTACATTGCCGATAATACCTTTATAGGGGTAGTGCAGCACACATTTTATTCCCATCCCTGCTGCTTTGGCTTTGTGTTTTGACAGGGGGACTGCCCCCAAGTCAGAACACACTAATCAGCAATTGCAGCCATTGGCTGTGATTGCTGATTGGATTCTGGTGTTGGCAGGTTCCTGTGGAACCTGCTGATACCAGCTGCCACTCAGCCTGTGAGTCTGCCTGAAAGAGGATGTTTATTGCACTCCTCTCTATTTTATTAAATCATTGTGCTTTTTTTATTTGTAAAGCATAGACTGTATACAAATATAAAAAGAAAATATATATATATACTTAAAAAATGTAAATAAAACTGACCCAAAAATATTTTATTATCCTTTTAGAAGTAAAGATTCAGAATCTTAAAAATGTTCTTTGCTAGCTGTCTATTTTTAAGGAAAGGGAATTGTTTTTCCCATGAAAACCAACTAAAATATTGGCTATACCTTTATTAGGGCATTTAAAAAAAGAAAGCAAAGTCTAACCTTGTCTCACTTGCTGTAAAAGCTGTATTGATAACTGTAAGGCAAGACTGGAAAAAAAAAATACTATAAGAGCTGTAAAAATGTGTAATAGACTTCCACAGGTGCTTACTCTATAGATTGTTTCAGAAAAGAGCTGAATGTATTTATAAATATACAAAATATGAACAGCTACTAATCCTCCTGGGGAAACATACATTTTATAATGTTGCCCTTTAAGGGTCAGAAATCATTTTTCATGGGGGCGTGGCCTAGCGATGGCTGAGTGAGGACGTGTTTCTTGAGAGCTCCTGGCTTCCCCCTTCCTCACCCACGATCCTAACGACTTTACATTCCTGAAAAAGAGGTATGCTAACCTCCAAGAGATATAGGACAAGATCGCATACAAACGGGACTCAGACAGCTTCTCCACGGGGCAGCATCCGGAGTTACTTCCAGGACTCACAGAGGAGATCACCGGGCGCCATAGTATCAGCGCCACGTGGACAGCTAATGGCAGACTCTGATACGCTTGAATTACCTGGTTCCCCGGCGTCATCTACAGCTTCGGAGTATCTCTCGGAGACCCCAGCGGTTTTTGGATCTACCATGGCTGCTACAATACAGAAGCACAGTGGCATACCAGACGATCTACGTGCCATTTTGCGCGCCCTACCTACCAAGGCAGACATTGAGGCCCTACCCTCCAAGTCTGATATTGAGACTCTTATCTCTCGGGTAGAGGAGGCACACGCCAGAGACATTAAAGAAATAAGAGAAGAGATTCAAGTGATAGCGGATCGAGTGGAGACGGGAGAGAGTTCAATTGCCTCCCTCACACGAAGAGTCGCTTCCCTAGAGCAAACCCAGGCTGCCCAGGCGACCACGGCGGTGGAACTACAATTACGCTTGGAGAACCTAGAGGACCGCAGCCGCCGCAACAACCTGAGGCTGCGAGGTCTTCCTGAGGCTACGGGGGCCGAGGACTTGGAGGCGACGGTGGTGGCTATCTTTCAGCAGGTCCTAGGGACCTCCCCGCCTAAACTTGAACTTGACCGTGCACACAGAGCTCTGGGTCCTAGATCGTTAGACCCAGATAGACTCCGAGATGTGCTTTGCAGTCTCCACCGCTACACGCAGAAGGAACAAATTCTGCGAAAGGCATGGGACCATGGCGCAGTGGAATTCGATGGAGCGGCGGTCAAGATCCTGCCTGATCTGTCAAGAGCTACTCTACAGAGAAGAGCACTACTGAGACCAATCCTGGACCTGGCCCGACATCAAGGCTGTACTTACTGATGGGGATATCCTCTGGCGGTCAATTTCCGTAACGGGACCACAACCTTCACTCTACGATCCCCGTCAGAGCTGCCAGATCTTTTCACTTTCCTCGGTGCTGAACCGATCTCAGTCCCGAACTGGCTGGCACTGCTCCCTCGTCCAACTGGTCGTCCAGGTTCTTCATTCCAACGGAGCTCCCAACCTCCCCGTCAGCAACGCTCCAGAAGAAGGAATCAAGCTCTCTCGGAAGATGGTACACGGGAGTCGTGACAGTCTATCTCTGTGGAATTCTGCCAGGACTAGTACAACAGTTTTACCCATGTGAGTTAAAGCCTCTATCAGTTTTTTTCTTTTTTTTGTTTGAACTGATACATTGAGCACAAGCTTATCCCCATACCAGCAGATATGTTCTATATCGCAATCCACGACCCAACCCCTCACACAAGGATTTATTGCTCGATCCTAGGAACCAGATAGAGTGGAAGAAACCCACTGTTGCAGAGTCTTGTGGCTACTAGAATGCAGGGGGAGATAGAATTTCAGTGGCCGAGCCAGAACTATTCAAGCCGGAACCATGATTATTGCACACTGGGACACTGCGAGAATTGCTACTGCACAAGGCCGGAGACAATGTCCCTTTCATCTCATTCCCCCTGTCTGGATGTTAGACGGTACAGGTCTCCACTTTCGGTTCACATCCTGATTTCATATATCGAACCGGACTACTCTAGTGGTCCTCAAGGTAGAGGTTAAATGGGACTGCCTGGGGGTATTGCCTTAGTTTGGGGAGGCTTGTGTGATAACAGAGACCGCCTGCAAATGAGGTGTTGTGCCGACGGGGGGGGCTCCTCCCCCCCCCTCTGTGCGGTGCCTCTCTCTGATATGTGATGGGGTTTCCGGGGGAAGGGGGGGGTGCTCCCCTCCGCTCTCGGTCTTCCCTCCTAGACAAGATTAACTCGAGCGGATCTGGAAGTTCTCCCCTGCTTGGGTATGTTGCAAAGGATCCCTACAGAGAGAAGAGCCCAGGTGGAATGCTTAAGATAGGAGCTTGGTTATCTTACGTGAAATGCTTGGAGATTAGAGAATACCAGGTCAAGACACTCCAGATGGGCGATTTGAAGGTGATAAAGGGGGGGGTTTACACCCTTACCAACCTACGGTCTCCCTGGTAGCCGGATCGGGGGGATATACTCTAGAACCTACAGGCTTATAAAGCTTAGACGACCCAAGGACTCCCGTGTTCTAGGTTATCCCGAGACTGATATGTGGAGATGTGATAGAATCTAATAAGACTTACTGCATATACGATCTCATATGTATGGGACACTTGCTGTATTAGTGTGGCTTAGTTGTGGAAGTTATAGTTTTGATCTGGCTTGGCATCCAACGGATGAATAGAAGTCTGATACGATGGTATGTACTATATCTAGCACAGTTACCTTAAATGTTCTTGTCTGTAATATTTTATCTGTTATACAAGTAATACAGTCATTGTCTTCACAATGTAATTATATTTTTTATACACTTGGGTTGGGGAAGGGGAGGGGATCAGTGGGTTCACCTCTGTCTATCGCTTCCTATGCTCCCACATAGGTCTGCGCTCGATTACCAGTATTTTGCTGGTGAGCGTCCTAGCACTAGAGTGCTATCTTATTAGATTGCCCTGAAGCACCCTAGAGGTGCGTATCTGATACTCTCTCTCTTTCTAATTCTCGCAGCACTCTTCTCTTTACCTTTTTTCTCTTCGCTCCTCTCCTTACCTCCCCCTCAGTCCCAATCCCCTTGTGCACGAGTATTACCTTGCTGGGCTCATAAATTGTAGCTGAGAGCCATGGAGACGATCAGAATTTTTTCATTAAATGTGAAAGGCCTAAACGTCCCGGAAAAAAGGCGGATGCTGATTAATGATCTTAGACGCCATAAAGTTAATGTGGCATTTCTTCAGGAGACCCATTTTAAGAAAGACAATCTCCCGATCCTGAAAAACAAATACTTTCCAACGGCCTATCACTCCACCTTCGCGACTACTAAATCGCGGGGAGTCTCCATACTCTTTGCGCGATCAGTCCCCTGGAAATGCGCGGAAATAAGACAAGACCCTGAGGGACGTTACCTGTTCCTTAGAGGAGATATAGGTGGTCAAGAAGTAACATTTGCCAATATTTACGCACCCAGTAGCCACCAAGATCATTTTATTACCAAGACCCTAGAGACATTGATGGCATTCACGAGAGGACAATTGATTTCTGGGGGGTGACTTCAATATGCCTTTGATCCCTACGGAGGATACTTCCTCAGGTCACTCCTCAATTACACCGACAATTAGGAAACGTATAGCTCGCTCCCTACACACAGCTCAATTGATTGACGTGTGGAGGCTCCTCCACCCAAGTGAGAGAGATTACACCTTCTATTCTAATCCGCATAAAACATACTCACGAATAGACTTTTTCCTAATCCCACGCGCCCAATTACACGCCATACGGGGCTCCTCGATTGACTCAATCACGTGGTCCGACCACGCTCCAATTATACTGGTATACGCCTTGACTGATAATCACGCCTCCAGAACACGATCATGAAGACTCAATGAAAGTCTTCTACAAGATGAAGAAATATGTAAAGACGTCATCAGGGAATTGGACCATTATTTTAAGACTAACACTGCCACAGACACGGACTCTGGAATATTATGGGAAGCACATAAGGCGGTGATCCGCGGCATCCTTATTAAACATGGGGCACGAGTTAAAAGACAACGTACGGCACAGGTGAGATCCCTCCTAGACGACCTACATAGAGCTGAAGCTAAACACAAACATATACAATCCCCTACAGATACAGCAGAAATTTTGCTGTTACGCAATAAAATTTCCGACCTAATGCTATTTCAGGCTAAAGCGGCGATTCAGATATGCAGACGTGTCTCATATGAGTCGGGAAACAAATGCGGTAGGCTACTGGCTAACTCCCTGAAGTCACAGGTATTAGCAAATTATATCCCTCATGTGACGTCATCCGCGGGTCAGAAGATTACTCTGCCCCATCAAGTAGCACGGGAATTTAAAGATTTTTATGCGTCCCTTTATAATTTACAATCAGCACCATCTACTCAGGGCTTAATTGAGACGTATCTAGGTAAATCTGGGCTTTCCACTCTTTCTTTTGAGACTAGTAAGACACTAGATGAACCAATTACCATCAAAGAAATTCAGGCAGCAGTGCAGGCTACCAAATTGAGGAAGGCCCCTGGGCCAGATGGGCTTACTGCTCAATATTACAAAACATTATTACCTTCCTTGGGGGGTCCCATGCTTAAATTCTTCAACTCTTTAGGGTCAGGAACAATCTTTCCAAGAGATACATTAGCTGCACATATAACAGTGATCCTGAAAGAAGGGAAAGACCCTATGGCTTGTGGCAGTTACAGGCCAATTTCCCTACTTAATGTAGACCTAAAAGTCTTCTCCAAAATATTGGCCACCAGAATTCAAAAGCATATCCCATCCCTGATTCATTTAGACCAGGTAGGTTTTGTCCCAACCAGGGAGGCAAGGGACAACACGATAAAAGTCTTGAATCTTATTCATACGGTTGATCGTACTAAAACTCCCTGTATTATTCTTAGCGTGGACGCAGAGAAGGCCTTTGACAGGGTGAACTGGCAATTCATGACTTCAGTCCTGGAACATGTAGGTCTGGGTAATACAATGCTCAATTGGATAGGGGCACTTTACACCACCCCCACTGCTCGGGTTCGAGCTAACGGGGTTTTGTCAGATCCGTTTACTATTAAAAACGGAACACGACAAGGTTGCCCTTTATCCCCACTCCTGTTCGCCCTGTCCTTGGAACCCTTCCTGTGTACCATAAGATCTAATCCAGACATATATGGGGTTAAAATGGGAGACTCCCAACAAAAGGTGGCTGCGTATGTGGACGACATGTTATTCTCACTTACTAATCCGGCAATCTCCCTTCCAAATTTATTACAAGAATTCAGAACATATGGTAGTTTATCCAACCTGAAAATTAATCTTACTAAGTCTGAGGCTATGGGTATAGGAGTTCAACCACGATTACTGGCCTCTCTTAAAGATAATTTCCATTTTAAATGGACCACCACGGCCCTGAAATATCTGGGCACCAACATTCCTCCCAAAATATCCAGGATATTCGCACTAAATTTTCCCCCGTTGCTGACATCGGTTAGGACCTTATTAAATAATTGGCATACAGGCCTACACTCGTGGTTCGGGAGATGCAACATCCTAAAGATGTCTATCCTTCCCAAGTTTTTGTATTTGTTACAAGCTCTGCCGATTCAAATCCCATCTTCCTATTTCGACCAAATTAATGCCCTATTTTTTGATTTTATTTGGGCTCATAGAAGACCCAGACTAGCAAGACGGCTGCTCACCCTGCCCAAATTATACGGAGGGCTAGCGGTACCAGACCTCCGCAAATACTACTACGCTACCTACTTGACCAGACTTATAGACTGGAACCGTCACCAGACTACTAAACTGTGGACTAGACTGGAACAAAACCAAAGTGACATCCCCTTGAACAGAGCTCCCTGGTGCTATGATAGTCTCCCAAGTACTGTGAAATCTCATCCCCTGATAGGAGTGACCATACGCATATGTTCAGCTCTATTCACGAAATTCCGTCTCATATCCCTCACATCTCCACTACGTCCGATTTTAGGAACGCCAGAGTTCACCCCAGGATACACAGACCCTGTATTTCAATCCCTTAGGGACTTGAGACTGTTTCAGGCCTCCCACTTTATATCAAATGGCAAATGGCCTACCGTAGCAGAGCTGATGTCCCCGTCAGGCCCATTTCACTTAGATTTCTGGAGAGCTGCACAGCTTAACCACTTCCTTAGGACATTGCTGCCCCCCAGGAGTTTTGACCAAAGTCTGACGACGTACGAGATTTACTGTTCTGAGGAGGATATCATGCCCCATGCCCTGTCCGCTACATACCAATTACTCATTACTCCACCAGATAACTTCAGCCTGCACTACATAGAGGAATGGGAGCGAGACTTGCAATGCATATTAACGCCACGTCAAAAACAGAATATTATACATTTTACATATAAATCCTCGATTTGCACGAAAATGCAAGAAACTAACTACAAATTGTTAACTAGGTGGTACAATACTCCTGCAAAATTACATAGGATATTCCCATTCTCCTCAGACAGGTGTTGGAGATGTCAAAGGGAACGGGGTACCATCCTCCACATCTTCTGGACCTGCCCCTTACTAGAGCAGTTCTGGAAGACTGTCCAGTCTACAATCCAGAAGTTCACGGAACGTCAAATTTCAAGTGACCCGGCCTTCTTCCTGCTCCACGCCGCTCACTCATCGAGTAAAGTGTATAAAAAATCACTGATACGGCACTTGCTGGATGCGGCCAAAGCGTGTATCCCTTTGCTGTGGAAATCCACACGACCCCCTTTGGTGGGTGCGTGGATCAGGAAGGTGGAGGATATTAAAAAAATGGAAGATTTGATTCTGACTGCTAGAAATCGCAATGAACAATTCACTAAAACCTGGACTAGATGGAACATGTTTATATACTCTGATGAAGGCCAACTACTCCTGGGAAGAGATAAATAGGTGATAAACAGACCCTGTATGGGGTTGGGGTTCACCGATCCCAGCGCGTAAATGCTAGCTGCTTTATACACTAGCTGTTCTTCTGGGCCTATACCTCTTCCAGGTGCCTCTCATATGCACAGTCCCTCCCCATCCTCCCCCTGTTTGTCCTCTCTCTTTCCCCTCCCCCCCTCTTCCCTCCTTCCACTCCCCCTTGCCTCTTCTCTCTTCAATTCACTATTTTCTGGATATCCCTTTGTCTTTTCTTCTTCTCTATGTACTGAAAATGGAAAATGAAGGGGATAACCCCAATTATTCTTATTTCACTTCAGATAAGGCTTATTCGGCATGTAGTATTGATTGTTTTGTAATATATGGGCGTCATTATTATCTTAACAGTGAAAGATTGATCTACTTGAAGTTACGACCCCGATGAGCTATATATGTTAGCCTTGTTATTAATGTGATGGAGTTGTACCCTTCTTTGTGTTTGAATAAAAATTATAATTTGAAAAAAGAAATCATTTTTCATGTTAGAATATTGGAGTAAATTGGCTCAAACTTTACAAAGGGATTTTTGATCAACTACAGGTTTTTTTTTTAATTGGAAAAAAACAACTTTATTAAGAAAATATATGCTTGGTACATAAAAATAATATATGCCAACATGGCAAAATCAGTAGTACATACATGAACACATTAAATTATCCACGTAATATAGAGTGGAATATCCACCGGACATGAAGCCAGTACACCATAGAGAAGAAGGGGGAAGAAAAAAACAAAAAAGAAAAAAGAATGGGGGAGAGGAGAGGGGAAAATAAGAGATGAACATAACAACGTTTCAAGTACATGTTTCACCGTCTTCTAACCATCTGTTCCAGACCTGCTCGTATTTATGTGGGCATCCTCTATGTATATAAATCAGTTTCTTATATGGGAGAGTGTCGTTAATTTCTTTTTTCCAGCACTGTATTGTAGGGGGTAGGGCCTGCATCCAATTGCGGGCTATCGCTTTTCTCGCCAAGAATAGTGTTTCATGTAGAAAGGTACGGAGGGGTTTGTCAGTGTCTAATTCAGGTAGCAAACCGAGTAAACACATCTTAGGGTCTAGAGTAGCCGGAGAGCCCATCTGGTCGTGTAGGAAGCGAATCACTTGTATCCAGTATGCTTGGATAGTTGGGCAGGACCATATAAGGTGGTAGAAAGAGCCTGGGGTGTGGTCACATAAACGGCAACCTGGATTATACATGGGTTTGAAACGCGCTAACCTCTGAGGGGTCAAATATGTCCTATGTATAATATACAATTGTGTTAGGCGGTCTGACAGTTTAGGGGAGACTTTTTTCGCGTCTTCCAAGATCTCGTCCCAGTCCTCATCCTCAATCAATCCAACGTCCGCCTCCCATTTAGTCTTAGCACCATAGGCCAAGGCTGTGGAGTCTGGAAGACGGATAGCGGAGTAAAGAGTGGAGATTAGTTTGGCAGGCTCAGCACCTGTGATCGTGTCAACTATGGAGGGGACTGTAAGGGATGGGTTAGAACCAGCAAACTGAGTTTGTATAGCATGGCGGAGTTGTAAGTACCTGAAAAGGAGGTGATTGGGAAGTGAGAATTCGTCTTTTAACATTTGGAATGTTTTAAGTCCTGTGGTGGTCATGATCTGGTGTATGTACAAGATCCCGTTGCATATCCAAACCGTAGGGTCTGGGATAGACAACAGCTCAGGCAGGCGTGTGTTGAACCATAGGGGGGTGTGGGAGTGAACCTGTGGGGTCCCAAGTTTCTGAAGTGCCAACCGCCACACCCTCCGATGATGTGTCAACATGCCCGCTTTGTGTTGGGGGGTATGCCCTGTCGATGGGGCCCTAAGGACTGACTGAAGTGGGGTGTGAGCTGGGTTATCAGGGTGTTCACAGAGTAGTAGTTGGTATCTTGGTAGCTCGCTCCTGTCAAAATGATAGAAATGGGACAGTTGGGAGGCAAGATAATAGTCCTGAAAATCTGGAAGGGCAGCTCCTCCCAATGTCACTGGGTTCTTAAGTATTCTCCAAGATAATTTATGTCTGCTGTGTCCCCATATAAACGAATTAAGAATAGACTCAATTGTTTTGAAAAATTTTTGTGGTATATATAGGGGAGCGTGCCACACCAGATAAAGTATTTTTGGGAGAAGTATCATTTTGACTAGACTGATGCGTCCCATGACACCCAGGGGTAGTCGAGCCCAATTTTGTGTCTTAGTCTTGATCAGAGTGTACAGGGGTTCAATATTCAAGAGTGTGTAGTCTAGTGATCTAGTAACTTGCACTCCGAGGTACTTAATTACAGAAACCCTTGAGAGCGTCAGAGGGGGGGATGTGAGTGAAGGGGGGAAATGGTCAATCGGGAGGATCTGGGATTTGGACCAATTAATACTTAGGCCCGAGTGACTGCCAATTTGCTCTATGGAGTGGAGGGCTGCAATGAGGGAGGGACCAGAGTCGGCTAAATAGAGGAGCGTATCGTCTGCGTACATCCCAATCTTTTCTTCCAGATTCCCTATCTTGAGGCCTCTGATATTTGTGTCCGCACGATCAACTACAGGTTTAAAGCGCTGAGAATGCAAGTTATTTTCCTTTTTTGGGTTGAACTCAATAGATATTTTAATGACCTTTTTTTCAGCCTACCATGTATTTTAACTTTATTTGGAATCTATGTAGTTGCTCTTAATATTAGTTCAGTTTGCTATGATATTTTTTTTTGTTTTTCTGTTTTGTTATAACATTTAGGGAAAAGTAGGGGTACTGTTTCTTCTAATAGTATTATAAAATAGTAATAACAATAGTACAAAAGTCCAGCTCAAGTGTCTAAAGTCACTACAGCAGCGCTCCTGTCATAATGAATTATGATCAGCTTTCATGTGTTTAGACTACATAAGTAGATACAGTTGACAGATGTGAGAAAAAGTCCCAGAAGACATGCAGGCGGTGATCCTACTATGATAAATACCAGTGCACCTCACACCAAAATTTGTGCATCACACTCCCCTTTGGGATTCACACTCACCAGAGATCAGGTATGGATATGAATCAATAACATGAAGGGGGTCACAGTTTGTCCTGGGGTCACCACTGGTAATCTAGGTAAACAAGGAAGGGTACATCTGTGGGTAAACGCTCTGTGGGGCATCCATCACACTGGTCAGTAGAAGGTATGTTGTCTCAGCCGCTCTGTGGGCTCTCCTGGCCGGCAGGAAGATGGTATGATGGTGGAGAGCTGGAGAAAGGCTTGGAACACTTTCTGGATCGCAGTGCTAAAGAGGATGACCTCACAGGCTTGATCGCAAAATGTTTCTGGGCTGGTGCACCCTGGTGGTGGGAGGAATGTGCGCTCCTTTTTCAAGCTTGAAATCATACCATCTTCCTGCCGGCCGGGACAACCCACAGAGCAGCTGAAACAGCTGAGACAGCATACCTTCTACTGACCAGTGTGATGGATGTTTACCCACAGATGTACCCTTTCTTATTTACCTAGATTACTGGTGGTGACCCCAGGACAAGCTGTGACCCCCCTTCATGTTATTGAGGCTAGTTGTGGCTAACATATCCAAGCCTGATGTGTTCATCTCTCTGGTGAGTGTGAACCCCAAAGGGGAGTGTGATGCACGGTTTCTGGTGTGAGGTGCAGTGGTGTTGGATAGCAACATGGTTTAATATCTTACTTCTGGTATTTCACTTCCTGTTTGACACAGCCAGGTAGGAATGAAACACATCAAAGCTTTGTGATCAGAAGAACAATGCCTTGGCTCAAGCCCACCTGCTGTGACATGTGTGAGCACAAGTTTCAAAGAGACCACTGCTGCCAAGATGTCTATTGAAGATCTGACACAGGGCTAATAGAGACGCTGGCCCTGGTGGACAATATAGCATGCCTTCCTGGAGAATGGGCAGACATTTGGGAGGGATACCTCTCGGCAATGTATATTGGATAAAAGGCAAATGGGGGTGGCTACGAGTGGGCGTGTATGTTTGAATGAAAGGAACACACAGGCTTTTGTTCTTTCTCTTGGTTGCTGAGAAGCCTGCTGTAAGGGTGTCCCTCTGCTATCTTGGGACCTCGCTCTGACCGAGGGCTTGGGCCTATATTCCATGTGGCCCAGACCCCTTTTATCATCCAGAACCCGCAGAGGAAACCATGTGTGATAAGTATCTTTGATATTTCATTGTTGTTATATGTTGTAGAGATATGCTGTTAGTATAGTGTGTTCTGATTGTAAGCTATGTAACATTGTAATACCCTTTTAGTACTTTTATGATAGTTTCCTAACTCCTTGGGAAATAAAATAAGATATTGTTTTACTAGCAGCACCGTGTGTTTGGTTTCATAGCTAACCTGGTATTATTGTGATATTAACAATAGCATGTGCTCAGAGTTTAATAGACCAACTAATTATAGGGACTAGATAAATTAATACACAGATATAATATTAATAATTATATCGTTTATTACAATTGGCACCCAGAGAGAGTGTGAATTTTATTTTTACACAGAATCCACAAAAACCTAATGTATTTTTGTCTTGAGTCCCTGTAAGGATAAATCCTCAACTACACCCAGAACTCAAAATCATCTCTAGTGTGGACAAGATTGGCGCTGGCTCACGAATTCTGAAACCACGCTTGGATGGTCATGAAGATTCTGTGAAATATTTCATCAGGGAAACGTAGAACCTGGTGAGTTCTTTCGCTGATATATGTATATATGTTAAACGTTTGTATCATTAATATGCTTTAGGCCTGTAACCAGCCAAAGGTGCTGGCGAGTAAAAGGGCTGATCACCCTTGGTTAGAGATTGACAGGAATTACCATACATCTTTGAGGAAAAAGTGGGAGAAATATAGATTGTTATTTTAAATTTTTAATTTTTTTACAATTTTTTTTTTTTTTTTTCCCACGTGAGAGTGAAATAGCTTTGTTCCAATAGGAGATCAATGTGGCCTGCAACCTAACGGGAAGGCATTGATTGAGAGTCTGCCTTGTGTCTTAGAATGTGCCTTGCGTCTGGTAGGCTGTAGAACTACAAGTCACTGTTAGGTTTAAATGGCTTTGTATCAGTTTTTGGTAAGCAACTCTGGTAAAAGCAGGTCAGACGAGCTTCAGTGGGGGTAGGCTAATTAGCATATCAATGGATATTCCCCAGTAAGCATGTGGTAATCCTAAAAGCCACATAGAACCTACAAAACAGAAGTGCTCATATACAAGGCAGCCGATAATGCCACAGTAAGTGTGGTGGGTCTTTTCTATGGATATGCAAAAGTTTAATGGTTTTGAAGGATATCAGGTAAAAGTGGTAATGAATGAAGAATATTGAATGCTAGAAGAGCGATTCAGTTTTTTTTTTCGTGAGTTGTAAGAGCTAACGATAATTGAGTTTGGTTTATTACTCAGTGCAGTGTTGGAACGCTAGTACAAATAGAATTGTGTATTGTGTGGATTGTATGGTTGTGAAATGGAACTGGTGTATACATATGTTAAAAAGTACGCTTCTGCCAATTATCATTCATGTGCAGATGAACCTCTTAAAAGCCAGTGTAATGTATTATTGTCTCAGTGTCACCAACATAATAGCAGATTATTGGGTAAACAGCTAAAAAAGAAAGTTAAAAAAGAAAGGTTGGCAAATGAAATTGCAGTGTTGCTCAGAATTAAATTTATATCTGAGCAAATGGAGGGGAAGTGGGAAGCAGAGAGGAGACGTCTCGGGGAGGACATAGAGAAAATCAGTGAAAACCTTCTAAAGATTGCAACAGCCTCCAGTAGTGAGATGGATGAATTGCGGACTACAGCAGGCAATTTCTCAGAAAGAAACAGTGAGCTACAAGAACAGCTTCAGAGGTGCAGCATGGACTGTGATATGAAGAGCAAACTTTTAGAGTCATTGCGAATAAAGTTGTCAGAGATGGAAGAGTTGGTTATGTCTTTAGAAAAAAAGTTAGCAAATGCACACTCCCAGCTTTTTACTAAAGAGCAATGTATAGTATCGCTCAATGAGCACAAAGGAACATGCCAATTGGCCAATATCTGCACAGTCAATGAGGAGAAGGGCTGTGATGAAACACAGTCTGCTATTGCACCCATAGCTTCGAAGCAGGATAACAGTTTGATTACAATCCAAGAGAGACTTACTTTGTGCCAGATTCTGGGTGAATTTAATGCCCTGGAATCACCAGTGAGTCTGTCCAATAAATTTGAGGCTCTAGTCCTTAAATTTCATTTGACTAATGAGGATGCATGTTCTCTTCTGAGAGCATGGCTACCAGGACCTTTGGCAGGCCAGTTATTTGCACAGGTTAATGATAACTTACCAGATGCAGAGGTGCGGAGGAAAGAGTTGCAGCGTATTGTGGACAGTCGTGATAATGGTATGAGTGATTTACAACGAATGAGATTTAGGAGAGGAGATGACCCAATTTTGTTCTGCAGTGAGTATCTTGCATTGTATACGAAAGTGTTCAACTGTCCTGACTTATTGGAGGATGATACAAGTTTCATATACTCAATGGCCAATAAGTGTTATGTAAGCTATCCCACTAGAATGGCTCTGAGGAATGCTAGATCCTACCAAAATGTTGTCAATATCCTGCAAGACTTCTGTCAAGAGTCCAGTGATAGGGAATATGGGTCAAAGGCAGGTGTATCCGTAATAAGCAGAGGTACAGGAAGGCAGAGAGAGTTCAGACGTTCTAAATGGAATAGGCATGGACATTTTGTAAAGCCCTTAACAGTGCTAGCATGGAGCAGGAAACCCCAGAATTACAGGGTGCACAGGCAGCCATAATGGAGTTATCCTCCAAACATGCAAAAGCTGAATGTGCAATGGTGAAGGTACCCTCCGCACATGCGCAGTGCTCAGCAAAAATAGAAGTGGAGCATGCAGAAAAAACAGACGCTCTTATTGCTGCAAGTGATGTTGCTATGACAGAAATCAATGGTGGAGATGTAAATAAAAATGCGATAACTGTGCTTGAAAGTGATTCAGGAGTTGAAACTTCTGATGACTCCTCAGATGATGAAAGTGTAAAGTATGGATATTCCAAGCATAGTAATCATAGTAATAATGTCCAGCAATGTGAGTTTCCAATGCCGTATGCTCAAGAAAGGGCTGATACAGAGGGACCAGCCCTCAAATGTATTTTGTGTAAAAGGGAGGGTCACATCGCTAAGTATTGTTGCGCAGCGAATAATGATATCAAAAGAAGGTCGCAGTACCCCATAACGACCCCAAGGTATTATGAAGTGTATTCTGCCCGATGGGGTAGCAACCCAAAGCATGGAGGCCATAGTAATCAAACCCATTTCCCTTTAAAGACCCAAATGCGGAGACTACAAACGGAAAATAGCCAGTATGTAGAACAGTTACGTAAAGTCAAAATGGAGGTAGCCGCATGGTTATTCAAATGTAGCACTGGGGAAAACAATGTTAGCAGCACTTAGTGAGCTGCATGGTTGCTAAGAATTTCATGGTCAATGTTTCCTTGCCATATTTTATTTAAATATGACGCTCACATCTAAACCGTATTCATAACAATTGTTCCCCTGGCATTGCAATTAATGGGAAAAGGCTTGGGGGACTCAAAAAGTCAATTGTCATGATAATTGTGTGTAATCACTGTCTTTGTGTTCCTTTTTCAGAGACCTTGGAAGAAGATAAAACTGGTTTGGATACTAATGTCTGTGTTTGGTTGCAGGTTCTTCAAAGAGAGAACAACAGTGGGCACATTTAGCAAAACAGGGGCTAGGTTATGGTAAAGACATAATCGACTATCAAATGGTACCATGAGCTCATGAATTAGTAATTGTTTGCAAACAATGAAAAAATAAGATAAACAATGGTCAGGCATTAAGGGTTTCAAGTGTTAAAAGTGAAGTTACAAATGTTGTGATGAGGTACAGATATTTTGTTTTTTTGTTTTTCCCATTAACTAATTGTCTTTCAGATGGAAATGAGCACTTACTCTTCTCAGGAGGAAAATTCATGGATGTCTTTAGTTAAAAGTTGAGTGTTTGTCATTGTCTTATGGTGGTTGTCTTGTCATGTTGTTTTTGTGTAATAATGGGCAGAATTTTAATTTTTTTGTTAAGTTTTTTAATTTTTTTAATATTTTTGGTATTTGTTTAGTCATCCATTTTATTTTTGTTTGTTCAGGTGGAGAAATTATTGTTTAGTCCACCTGAAAGGGGAGTAATTGTCCATTCTGTCAATTAGCAGCTGAATAGATGGTCATGGGATATGTCCTGCAGCTGAATACATTTTGTTGATTTAAGACAAGAGTTGTTGGTAGGAGGCCATTCTAGCTTCTGGAGTTCGTTTTTTTTTCTCTTTGTTTTATGTTCATTCAGGTGGGAAAAGTTACAAGGTGTACGCTTTGTCCACCTGAAAGGGGGGTTGGTGCATAGGTCTGAAAGTACAGATAATGCATTGTCTTTTTAATGCTTAAAATTTTGAATTTTTGAGAAGTAACGTTCAAGTTCATGTTTTTAAAATTTTTGATCATACCATGGGGATCCATTTTAGAGTGGGTTCAGCCTAAAGAGGTCATGGTTGTTTTGATAGGTTGGTCAGAGTTGCAGAAACCAGGAACACTAAGTTCCTGGGTTCCAAGGAAGGAACTATAAGTAAACGTAGTAAGCGAGCAGATATTATGGATAAGAATTTGATTCTGCTCTTGTGTTTCAATTCCAGAGTCCTGGTGGAGCGTGATTGGAGGGGTCTCTGGAACATGGATGACAGATGTTCATCTGGTTGGCAGTTTGTCTGTGCCATACCACACCGCAAATTTGTTCTTATAGACATCAGGAGAGAAGGGACAGATGTTTAATACTTGTTTTTGCTTATGGACAATTTAGGGCTAATACTAAATCTGAACGACTGTGCCCATCAACAGGACTTGTGAAACATTTTTGCCGGAGTCTCTCCTGAAGAATGCAAACATGCTATTAATACATGTGCAATGGGTTGGAGGTTGGGGAAGGAATATACACATTCAATCCGTCAGAACATGAAATGTGAAATATATGTTTTTTGTTGAAGGGAGGAATTGAAAGAAGAAAAGGTTTTTAATTTATGACATGTATTGGCATAACGGAAGTAATATGGTGCAGGTGCCAAGGTGACTGGCGCTTATACATAATAAGGTGTTGGTTGGCCAGACTAGAGGTTGGCCAGGTGACACATCAATGGGGTGAAAATTTCCTTGTATGGGGGGATACGCCTGGTTGATGTCTCACCAGAAAGGTTGAAACACTGCACAGGTAATGCCAGTGAATACACACAGGAGCACGCTCCGTTAGATAAAGGGAACAAACGCTGGCTACCAGGGTACAATATGCCTTCACCACATGGCGCTGCAACATCTCACAGTGGTTGATAAAAACCTATTACCCTATATGTGCTGAGTATACACTGAATCAAGTGCAATCATTGTACCAGTGACTTGCTCCCAGAGATGTGCGGACACAGAATGAGGTTCATGCAGGGCGCGTATGTCTGAGGAGTAACCGGAAGAGGAGGGATGTATTCAGCCCTATATTGGGGGAATAGGAGCTGGGATGGATGTTGTTAATGGGGTGGACATCGGCCTCCTGGGGAACAAACTCGCAGCCATAGCTTCAGAACTTAAGCGGGGCTTTGGTACTCAGAGAGATTGGTGGCATCCATGATAGCATTCAACAAAGTCACATAAATACCCAGGTTAAAGTGGCTCAAGATTTTGTCAACCATGTTGAGACATTGGTAGAGAATGTGATGGTATAGGACAGGAATCTGTCATTGGCTCTTGCGTGCACGAAGTGGCAGGTGGAAGTGTCAACCAGCATTGAGCTGATTGTACAGTCTCCATATGAGGGACAGAGGCCTTTTGATTTAGCATCACCGCTCAGTAAGACTTTGCCAAACACGTCGCTTACACTGATTCAAAGTGGTGGTCGATTGCCTGGATGGGCTGTACCAGTTTGGATTGTGAAAGGTGTTATGCTGTATGATCTCAAATACAGAAGTGCAGACTCGGTCTGTATATTTGGTGGCATTAATGGGCTTACTGACTGGGGATTCTATCTTCTTGCGTTTGAGGCTAATTGCCCACATATGATCAAATAAGCTGGAAGATGGAGGCAGGTTGATACTTCCCTTGGTCAGAAGCATGACCATGATGTCCTTTGTATGCCAGGTCAATACATGGTGGTGAACAAAAAAATGTTGGGAAGATATTTCATTCTGTATTCGGGATGGAAGGATCATTGCTGGGAAGGAAGCACCTGGGTATTATTTGGGACATAGACGAGTTTGTTTCCTTGTCCTAAAGAATGCCGATGTAACGTTAGTCATGGAACTAGATGGTTCTTTGAACCTAACAATAGGTAGGGGTGCATGGTATACCCTGGGCATGGTCTCTTAAATCCAGGCACAGGGATGGAATTGTGTGGGTTTTGTCATTGTTGCAGATTTATATGTGTTGTTGGACTTGATATTTATATAGAAGGGTCGCCCAGTTATCTATGCAAGCTGGGGAACGAAGTGACGGTAGGGTCTCTGCGTACAGGTTAGAGACTTTGCTGCCAAGTCAGAGCCCTGCAATACCACTGACATGCCCGAAATCTGAAGGGTCATAGGTATATATGTATATATTATGGTAATGGGTGATTTATGTCATGGTATAGTGTGATAAAGGTATATTTTTAAGCTAGTAACATGGGCAAAAGGCCCTCCTCGAGACTCTATATCTGAAAGCTGGTTAAGATGCTGCTCTGGATGTGTGCTGGTGAATGATGAGTGTATGGACACCCCTTGCCTGTTTTATACCCCTTCATGAAGATGTTAGAAAGAAGAAGATACAGAATGGTGACATGGGAGCTGTCACGGAAGAATGATGTTGGTGTGTCACACAGTAGCAAAGCGGCACGTGTTGGTAAACACAGCACGTTAGGACCGTTATGGACTGTTCCACAGGAGCTGGTTCTGAGGCCTATGTTGAGAGGCGCAACATGCGTTAAGACATTTATGGACTGTTCCATAGGGGCTGTTTCTGCACATGTTGAAAACACAACACGTTAAGACAGTTAAAGACTGTTCTATAGGTACTGGCTTGGAAACACATGTTGGGGAGGAAACAGTTATGGACTGTTCAATAGGAGCCGTGTCTGAAGAAGGGAGGTATGCGCCCTTTAGGCGCAAAGCAGCATATGTTGGATAGCAACATGGTTTAATATCTTACTTCTGGTATTTCACTTCCTGTTTGACACAGCCAGGTAGGAATGAAACACATCAAAGCTTTGTGATCAGAAGAACAATGCCTTGGCTCAAGCCCACCTGCTGTGACATGTGTGAGTACAAGTTTCAAAGAGACCACTGCTGCCAAGATGTCTATTGAAGATCTGACACAGGGCTAATAGAGACGCTGGCCCTGGTGGACAATATAGCATGCTTCCTGGAGAATGGGCAGACATTTGGGAGGGATACCTCTCGGCAATGTATATTGGATAAAAGGCAAATGGGGGTGGCTACGAGTGGGCGTGTATGTTTGAATGAAAGGAACACACAGGATTTTGTTCTTTCTCTTGGTTGCTGAGAAGCCTGCTGTAAGGGTGTCCCTCTGCTATCTTGGGACCTCGCTCTGACCGAGGGCGTGGGTCTATATTCCATGTGGCCCAGATCCCTTTTATCATCCAGAACCTGCAGAGGAAACCATGTGTGATAAGTATCTTTGATATTTCATTGTTGTTATATGTTGTAGAGATATGCTGTTAGTATAGTGTGTTCTGATTGTAAGCTATGTAACATTGTAATACCCTTTTAGTACTTTTATGATAGTTTCCTAACTCCTTGGGAAATAAAATAAGATATTGTTTTACTAGCAGCACCGTGTGTTTGGTCTCATAGCTAACCTGGTATTATTGTGATATTAACAATAGCATGTGCTCAGAGTTTAATAGACCAAATAATTATAGGGACTAGATAAATTAATACACAGATATAATATTAATAATTATATTGTTTATTACAACTGGTATTTATCATTGTAGGATCACCACCTGCATGTCTTCTGGGACTTTTTCTCACCATCTATCAGCTGTATCTACTTGTGTGGTCTAAACACATGAAAGCTGATCATAATTCATTATGACAGAAGCGCTGCTGTAGTGACTTTTGACACTTGAGCTGGACTTTTGTACTATTGTTTTTACTATTTTATAATACTGTTATGCATGGCATTTAAGCGGCAGCTAAAAATAATTTGCATATAACGTTAGCGCATATTTTGTGCATTTTTGTGAGTTCTATATTCTATGAAACCTGATACTTACATAGCACCGAGATAGTGGAAGTAGGTCTGGAATTTCACTGTAGGTTCCTTCTGCCTAATGCTGTGAGACAAGAGGTGCTTACTAAAAAGCTTTTATAAGTAGATAAAGCATAATCATTTTAATAACAATGATTAGGATATTATTATTATTACTACTGGTATGGTTTCTACATATTAGAGCCAGCACAGGTGTCATTTCCTACATATAATTGCACCATTGTTGAATCAATAGATTTTTCCTTTATTAGTCAGGAAGGCTCGGTTCACACTGGGGCGACTTGTCAGGCGACCTAGTCGCCTGACAAGTCGCCTCCCGTTCTGTGCTATGGAACCGTTCTAATCGGAGCGACTCAAGTCGCTCCGACTTAGAAAAAGGTTCCTGTATTACTTTGGGGGCGACTTGGGGCGACTTGCATAGACTTCTATGCAGAAGTCGTCTCGCAAGTCGCCCCGGCAGTCGTTTGCAGGTCGCCTCGCTGAGGCGACCTGCAAGTCGTGCCGCCGATGTGTGAACCGAGCCTTACTGTACAGAGCTCCAAACAAGCACACTTGATTTTGTGAACAGAAAACAGCATTTTTTTCAGAAAACAGCATTTTTTTTAGAACCAAGAGTCATAATTGTAATTGTGCATCCTTATTTAATAAAGCAAAGAGGAATGTGCAATGTGTAATAGCAAATAGCAAACCACAATCAACTTTCATTGTTGTGACTGCAATTTGGTTGCTATGGACATCATTATTAAATAGTCCTGATTGTCTTGATTATGATGTTGCAGACTGCACCAAGATACACCAGAGAGTGAGAGGAATCTCCCTTAAGCTGGCTATACATAGATCGAAATTCAGCTGATTCATCAAGGACCAGCTAAATTTTTATCCGTGTGTGGTCACTGCGGATGAACAGAAGTTGATCTTGCAATTGACTTTTGTTCAACTGCCCTGCTGAGTGAGTACACCCCTCACATTTTTGTAAATATTTTATTATATCTTTTTATGTGACAACACTGAAGATATGACCCTTTGCTACACTGTAAAGTAGTGAGTGTACAGCTTGTATGACAGTGTAAATTTGCTGTCCCCTCGAAATAACTCAACACACAGCCATTAACCGCTTGCCGACCAGCCGCCGCAGTTTTACTGCGGCAGGTTGGCTCGGCTGGGCCAGTGACATTTACACAGTAATCCGTGCATTTTTATAGCACTGATCGCTGTATAATTGTTAATGGTTTCAAAAATGTGTCAAAAGTGTCCAATATGTCCACCCTAATGTCGCAGTCCCAATGAAAAAAAAAATCGCAGATCGTTACCATTACTAGTAAAAAAAAATAATAAAAATGCCTTAGATCTATCTCCTATTTGGTAGATGCTATAACTTTTGCGAAGACCAATCAATATACACTTATTGCGATTTTTTTTACCAGAAATATGTAGAGGAATACATATCAGCCTAAACTGAGGAAAAAATTAGTTTTTGTGATAAAAAATGTGGGATATTTATTATAGCAAAAAGTAAAAGATATTGAGTTTTTTCAAAATTGTCGCTCTTCTTTTATTGATAGAGCAAATAATAAAAACCACAGAGGCAATCAAATGACACTAAAAGAAAGCTCTATTTGTGGGAAAAAAAGGACGTCAACTTTGTTTGGGTACAGCGTCGTACGATCGTGCAATTGTCAGTTAAAGAGACGCAATGCTGAACCGCAAAAAATGGCCTGGTCATTGAGCAGCCAAATCTTCCAGGGCTGAAGTGGTTAATGTCTAAACTGCTGGAAACAAAAGTGAGTAACCCCCTAAGACCCCTTTTACACTGGGGCGCTTTGCAGGCGCTACAGCGCTAAAAATAGCGCCTGCAAAGCGCCCTGTGTCTCCAATGTGAAAGCCAGAGGGCTTTCACACTGGAGCGGTGCACTGGCAGGACACTAAAAAAAGTCCTGCTAGCAGCATCTTTGGAGCGGTAAAGGAGCGGTGTGTATACCGCTCCTCCCCATTGAAATCACTGGGTAGCGCAGCTATACCGCTGGCAAAGCGCTGCTGCAACAGCGCTTTTTGGGTGGTTTTAACCCTTTCTCGGCCAATAGCGGGTGGTAAAAGCGCCCCGCTAGCGGCCGAATAGCTCCGCAAAATTGACGGTAAAGCGCCGCTAAAAACCGCCGCTTTACCGCCGACGCACCCACCACCCCAATGTGAAGGGGACCTAAGTGAAAATGTCCAAATTGGGCCCAAAATGTCAATATTTTGTGTGGCCACAATTAATTTCCAGCACTGCCTTAGCCCTCTTGGGCATGGAATTCACCAGAGCTTCACACGTTGCCAGTGGGGTCCTCTTCCACTCCTCCATGACGACATCACGGAGCTGGAGGATGTTAGAGACCTTGCACTCCTCCACCTACCATTTGAGGATGCCCCACAGATGCTCAATAGGGTTTAGGTCTGGAGACATGCTTGGCCAGTCCATCACCTTAACCCTCAGTTTCTTTAGCAAGGCAGTGATCATCTTGGAGGTGTGTTTGGGGTCGTTTATCATGTTGGAATACTGCCCTGCGGCCCAGTCTCTGAAGGGAGGGGGATCATGCTCTGCTTCAGTATATCACAGTACATGTTTTTCATTCATGGTTCCCTCAACGAACTGTAGCTCCACAGTGCCGGCAGCACTCATGCAGGCCCAGACCATGACACTCCCACCACCATGCTTGACTGTAGGCAAGACACACTTGTCTTTGTACTCCTCACCTGGTTGCCGCCGCACACGCTTGACACCATCTGAACCAAATAAGTTTATCTTGGTCTCATCAGCTTACAGGATATGGTTCTAGTAATCCATGTCCTTAGTCTGTTTGTCTCCAGCAGACTGTTTGCAGGCTTTCTTGTGCATTATCTTTAGAAGAGGCTTCCTTCTGGGATGACAGCCACGCAGACCAATTTTATGCAGTGTTCAGCGTATGATCTGAGCACTGACAGGCTGACCCGCCATCCCTTTAACCTCTGCAGCAATGCTGGCAGCACTCAAACATCTATTTCCCAAAGACAACCTCTGGATATAACGCTGAGCACGTGCACTCAACTTCTTTGGTTGACCATGGCAAAGCCTGTTCTGAGTGAAACCTGTCCTGTTAAACTGCGGTATAGTCTTTTTGCACCATGCTGCAGCTCAGTTTCAGGGTCTTGGCAATCTTCTTATAGCCTAGGCCGTCTTTATGTAGAGCAACAATTCCTTTTTTCAGATCCTCAGAGAGTTTTTTGCCATGAGGTGCCATGTTGAACTTCCAATGACCAGTATGAGAGAGTGAGAGCAAAAACACCAAATTTAACACACCTGCTCCCTGTTCACACCTGAGACCTTGTAACGCTAATGAGTTACATGACACCGGAGAGGGAAAATGGCTAATTGGGCCCAATTTGGACATTTTCACTTAGGGGTGTACTCACTTTTGTTGCCAGTGGTTTAGACGTTATTGGCTGTGTGTTGAGTTATTTTGAGGGGACAGCAAATTTACGTGGAACATAATTGTGAAGTGGAAGGAAAATGATAAATGTTTTTCAAAGTTTTTTACATATAAATATGTGAAAAGTGTGGGGTGCATTTGTATTCAGCCGCCCTGAGTCAATACTTTGTAGAACCAACTTTAACTGTAATTACAGCTGCAGATCTTTTTGGGGATGTCTCCACCGGCTTTGCACATCTAGAGAGTGACATTTTTGCCCATTCTTCTTTGCAAAATAGCTCGAGCTCTGTCAGATTAGATGGAGAGCGTCTGTGAACAGCAATTTTCAAGTCTTGCCACAGATTCTCAATTGGATTTAGGTCTGGACTTTGACTTGGCCATTCTAACACATAACTATGCTTTGATCCAAACCATTTCATTTTAGCTCTGTTTGTATGTTTAGGGTCGTTATCCTGCTGGAAGGTGAACTTCTGCCCCACTCTGTAGTCTTTTGCAGACTCCAACAGGTTTTCTTCTAAGATTCCCATTAACTCGTACCAGTTTCCCTGACCTTGCTGAAGAAAAGCATCCCACAACATGATGTTGCCACCACCATGTTTCACAATGGGGATGGTGTGTTCAGGGTGATGTTCAGTGTTAGTTTTCTGTCACACATAGCATTTTGCTTTTAGGCCAAAAAGTTCACTTTTGGTCTCATCTGACCAGAGCATCTTCTTCCACATGTTTGCTGTGTCCCCCACATGGCTTCTCACAAACTGGAAAGGGGACTTATGGTTTTCTTTCAACAATGGCTTACTTGCCCCTCTTCCATAAAGGTCAGATTTGTGGAGTGCATGACTAATAGTTGTCCTGTGGACAGATTCTCCCACCTGAGCTGTGGATGTCTGCAGCTTCTCCAGAGTTACCATGGGCCTCTTGGCTGCTTCTCTGATGAATGCTCTTCTTGCCCGGCCTGTCAGTTTAGGTGGATGGCCATGTCTTGGTAGGTTTGCAGTTGTGCCATACTCTACATTTTTGGATGATGGATTTAACAGTGCTCTGTGAGATGTTCAAAGCTTGGGATATTTTTTTATAACCTAACCCTGCTTTAAACTTCCCCACAACTTTATTCCTGGCCTGTCTGGTGTGTCCCTTGGCCTTCATAAAGCTGTTTGTTCACTAAGGTTCTCTAACAAACCTCTGAGGGCTTCACAGAACAGCTTTATTTATACCGAGATTAAATTACACACAAGTGGACTCTATTTACTAATTAGGTGACTTCTGAAGGCAATTGGTTCCACTAGATTTTAGTTAGGGGTATCGGAGTAAAGGGGGCTGAATACAAATGCACGTCACACTTTCACATATTTATTTGTAAAAAAGTTTAAAAACCATTTATCATTTTCTGTCCACTTCACAATTATGTGTCACTTTGTGTTGGTCTATCGCATAAAATCCCATTAAAATACAAATGTAGAAAATTTCAAGGGGTATGAATACTTTTTCAAGGCACTGTAGGTGTGGTGTCCCTACTGGAAGATTTCACAACAAAATGGAAACAAAATGAAAGGTTGTACAACTATAAAATTGTGAGTTTTTCCCTTCACTTTCTGTCCCAAACAAACTAAATAAACAGACTAAGCTGTCCCTCAATAACATACAAAGCAGGGTGGTTTCTAAAGTTTTAAAACTTTGTTATGGCATACAGTGTTTAAATCTAGTTTACAGCTGATAAGTAAGACCTGTACAGACAGGATTAATTATGTTAACTTTTACAGCCTCCTTCTAAACATTACAAAGCAGGTAGAATATGTAAGGATATTTTAGCGAGTAAAAAGAGCTTAAAAAGGTAACCAGTATTTTTAATTTTTTAAGTTATGCTATGTTAATTGAATCATGTAACAAATATAAAGTAGGTGCTATACCAATATGGCTGCAAAACTAGAACATTGCTTAAAAAATGTGGCTAGAAACACTCTTTAAAAATGCAATGGTGAGATAATATGATCATTTTGCTAAAGAAATCACAATTTTGTATTGTAATTGATCATTCTACTGGACCATCCTGTTGAATTCTACCTAACTGATTTATACCGATTGTTTTTGATATAACGGTTGAATCTATGATTGATTGTTGTGTTTGGCCAGCATTAGAACCTTTAGGAGAGGGGAGAAGATAGAGAAAGAGGAGGGGAGAAAACAGAGTGAAAAGAGAAAGGTGAGGTAGAAAACAGGAGAGGAGAGGAGAGGAGAAGACAGAGAAGGAGAAAGGGAGAGGGGAGATGGAGAGGAGAGGAGAGGAGAAGAGAAGACAGAGAATGAGAAAGGGAGGGGGAGATTGAGAGGGAGGATAGGAGAGAAGACAGAGTATGAGACAGAGAATAGGGAGAGAGGATAGAAAGAGAAGAGAGAGAGAAGTGAAAAAGAAGATCAAGATAGAGAGGCAAGAGAGAGAAGAGAGAATTGAGAAAGATGACAGGGGGAGAAAAGAGAATAAATAAGAGGGGAGAGAGAAGCAGAGAGGTGGAGAAAGAGTGAGTGGCAGAGAAGAGGGAAGAATCTCTTTAGCCATGCAAAAATGTATTTGGTCATGCCAATAAAACTTATTTATTTTGAGAGAGGGAGAAGCAAGAGAGAACAGAGAGGAGATAGTGAGTGAGAGGAGAATAGAGAGAGAGGGGGGGGGGGGGGGGGGGAGAGAAGAGAGAGAGAAGAGCGAGAAAATGGAAAAGGAGAGAGAGAAGAAAGTAGGTAAGAAAGAGGAAAGAGAGACAGACAGACAGAGAAAGAGAGACCTATAGCCCAGTTTTGTGAAGGATTCACTTAAGTATTTAGCAGTCATTATCAACAATCATATCTAAACTATTGTTAGAATGTATTTTTTATCTGTGTAGTACAGCAAATCTTTCACAGCATCTGCATCACCACGTCCTTGATAAGCTGGAGTTCTATGAAGTGCAAGAGTACTAAAAATGTATTACAATTCTGAGCAGAGGTACATTTTTCTTTTGATTCCCCCAGAGATTTGAACAGTGACATAGTAAGATTGATTTTCCTAAATTAACCCTCCCACTGGCTACAAGTTCTAAACTATACACATCACTACAACAGACAAGAACAGAGCAACCTTGACATGAAAATTAATAAATATTTCTACCCTTTCTGAGTCTTATTTTAGAGATTCCAGGCAAAATTGCATATGAGATTTAAACTTGTCTGTTCTCTTACATGACAATATTTCATAGTGTATATCCCAGTCCTCAGAGTGTCAGTCATTTGATTAAAAAAGAAATCTGATTTTCTGAGAGAATTGCTACTTAGACATTGTGTAAAAGCACTGAGTCATCATCTGCATTATGAAAGCATACAGTATAACACTGAGTTTTCGCTTAAATAAATCGTATTGGAGGTTTAATATCAGAATTATATATCATTTTTTAGTTAGCGTATTTTTTAACAAAAAAAGGTACTTTGTATGGTGCACTGGAGTGTCATTCATATGGAACGGCACAAGAATGTAATAGCCAATGTGTAGACTGTAGGTGGCACTGTGCCATGGTCACAAGTGGATTGGGGTCTGTGAGGGAATTGAACCCTTGTGGACTCCATCGGGGTCTCAGAATAGCCAGATCCTTGATTGAATGCTCCAACCACCTCTGGTGCCCATCTTGACCAGGAACCTTATATATAGGTTCTCCTGCATCATTCAGTCATTCCTGGAGCAAGTGGTTGGTCAGGGGCAGAGTTCATGCTAGTGAAGGAAAGTGTATAGTGCAGGGAAAGGTTCCTGATATGTGGGGTCAGAACAGGGACAACACCTGCCTAGAGGAAATCCCCCAGTGTCTGGATTAGTAGTGTGTGACTTTTCCCAACAGTTTTACAGGTTCCAGTAGCCCACAAACCACCACCTTTCCAGCTGAAGTCATCCTCTGGTAATATAGACCCAAGCTTGGTAACACTGTGTAAATAACAACTGTTATACTGCCTTGTCTCATCACTTACAAGCACTGTCGCTAATCATTATTAATTTCCACTAACCTATTTAAATATACAACATAGATACTACAATCATGGACTTTTCATGGTCTCATCGTGATTGGGTACTGTAACAGACCCAACCTGAACAAGGGCTTTTGGAGGGGACTGCAGGCTAGCCTTTTGCCTACTAACTATGGGCCCTGGTGTTTGAGGGGTGTTTGTGGAAGCTGGAGATTGCCTACAGACAGCTGCAAGACTCTGTTTAGCAGCTGGGCAGGGCTCCCTTTGCCTGGGACTATCGGGAAGTACTATCCGACAGCTCTGAAATTCTGGCTGAAGTGTCTGCTATAGGGCAGAGTAACAGTATGCTTTGCCCACTTCCTCCCACAGCTATGGAAGCAGAGCTCTTATGGTGGATGCAGCAAGTGTTGACTCATTTTGACAAACCTGTTTCTCCGCAGGACGAGATGCACGAGAATGCATCTGTCCAGCAACGGAATGGGGATCTGAGAGATGAAGCAACCAGCTCAATACCCTAGTGGCAGTATGATGACTCGGGAGTGGGGGAAGCCATCTCCCCTTCCCAGCAAGGGTCCATGCCCCTGGAAGACAGTGCCATGGAGATGTGGTCTCTGCAGCTGGATGGGTCTTAAGAAGACTGTAAAACAGGTGTGTATTATCCAGCGCTCCCTAACCTAATGTGTCCCTCACTTTTAACTTGTGTCTGATGGCTGCAACCAAATAATTGTGTTCCAAAAACTGCAAACAAAACATAAGAGCGCATACGGGAGCTGCTGCCCCGTCGGATGATCTTTTAAATCGCACTGTTTCAAGTTTTAATGTAAGTGGTTATTATGCAATAAATTTGAAACCTTTATATACTACACAATGGAAGTGTATCTTTCTACTGAGGGGAAGTGGAGGAAAGGAAGTCCACACAAAGCCAGCTCAGTGAGGAGAGAGGAGAGTGGAAGGAGAATGAACAGCTGAGGAGCCTGGAATTAACCCCAGCAGGGGTAGGTGATTTTAAACTTGGAAACAGGTCTATACTGGAGATGAGCGCAGTGCTGGAAGGTGGTAGGAGTCATTGCACAATTGTATTAACTGAAATCCACAAGGGTGAAGGTGGATAAACTGCAGGATATGAGAAGCACATTTAAATGGAAAAATATTTAGAAGAAGAAAAGCACTACTAATTGAATTATAGTCATCTGGAACTGTCACAATAATTTTATTGTACACAAGAAAGTTTGTCACTGAATAATGAAAGCAATTTTGTGGTTTGAATGTAAGGTTTTGGTTTAAAAACATTAATTGGATAGGCGCATAGACTGGACAGCTGGCTCAGCTCCTCAGTGGCAGTCCAGAGGCCAGGGAGAGGAGGAAGCAATTCTCCCTCCCCAGTGACAAGCCAAAGAGCAGAGAGAGGATGAAGTCCTCCTCCCTCCTCAGTGACAGATTCTCCATCCAGGAGAGGAGGTGGTCTTCCTTTCCTCCAAGCGATGGATCAAGGACTTAAATGCAGAGTAAGTTGTCCTCCCACCGTCAGCCACAGCAGAGGGTGTGGGGTCCTCAGCTGAAGCGCTGGCAACAGGGCAGAGTGCTGCTGGCCTCTGTCTAGCACCTACTGTGTCTTCACAGCTCCAAGGATTCGGGCAGTCGGGACCTCTCCCCAGCAGCAGACCAAGCCCTGGACAGGTAAAGACCTCCCAGCAGAAGCGATGGCAGGCAGAAAAAAGGGCTACAACCTCTGCCCACACCTACAGATGACAACTCTTCCCTGTGGCCAAGAATGGAAATCATGTGAACAGACCATGTCTGTTCACTCTACCCAACTAACGCATGTTCAGACCAGTTTGAGGTCTGGAATCTGGTTATTTTGCCTTGGGGGGGATTGACAGACCCAGCTGACAGAGGCTTTTGGAGGGCACTGCAGGCTAGCCTCTTGCCTACTGACTATGGGTCCTGGTATTTGAGGGGGCTCTATTCTTTGGGAGGTGTGTGCCTGGGGGACCTTTAGAGTAGTTTTAATTCGGATTCAAGTCCATGTCTCCCCAAAACACAGACTCTAAGAACTGGAGGACCGGATACAGATTTGGAGCCTTTTTGTTTTTGGTTGGGTTATAGAATCAACAGGTCTTGTGGAAGGGTTTGGCGGAGGCACCCAGGTGGGGTGTCAGGTGGTCCATCACAGGTACCTTGAGCCTAGGCCCAGCCTACAAATGTACTCACACTGTAGTGCACTGCAACACACATGCTGTTCAAAAAAATTTCACAGCTCCAGTTTCTGGTCCGTTGCCATGAAATGGCAGCCTGTTCAAAATGAATGGGATGCCTTAATACAATGCACATTAAAAAAAAAACAAAATACCACATTTTAACATGTTTGTGGTCACATACGGTAATGGACTATGAAGGCCTGAAGGGGTCTTAAAATCTTGTTAAAAATGTTTATGCATACCAAAATATCTCTTGCAAATCATGGAAATCAGATGGTGTAGTGCAACGTGTTGATTATACTGAACTGCCGCTTGTTATTCAAGTAATTTTAAATGGAGTTCTTAAAAACAAACAACACAAACTGCCTGTGAACATACGTATGTGTTTTAGTATGATCTCAGTGCAGCACTCTCCTGCTAATATGCAGCAGTGTGCTTTACTTTCTCAGATTAACTAAATGGATAGAGCAGGGAAGAAACTGCATGTTTCCAAATCCCAACACTCATAACCAGCAAAAGAAGAAAGGGGGGGCACTTAGGATCATGACACTCTTGCCATCTTGTCTCTGACTTCAATCTACCAGCAACAGGATGACTGGAAAGGGCAGAGAGAAATGACAGAAATGCCGCAGAATGTCTCTTGCCAGCAAGGGAGTGACACCATGGAAACGAGAGATTTTTTCTGACCTGTATAGCAATTCTGTTGCTGGCAAATCATTGCAAGTGTCACATATAGGGATAAGCCGAACACCCCCTGGTTCGGTTCGCATCAGAACATGCGAACAGGCAAAAAATTTGCGCGAACATGCAAAGAAAAAGTCTTTAGGACGCGAACGTGAAAAAATCTAAAGTGCTCGTTTTAAAGCCTTATATGCAAGTTATTGCCATAAGAAGTGTTTGGGGACCCGGGTCCTGCCCCAGGGGACATGTATCAATACAAAAAAAATTTAAAAACTGCCATTTTTTGGGGAGCAGAGATTTTATTAATGCTTAAAGTGAAACAATAAAAATGAAATATTCCTTTATATATCATGCATGGGGGGTGTCCTTAGTATGCCTGTAAAGTAGCGCATCTCTCCCATGTTTATAACAATACCACAGCAAAATTACATTTCTAAGCTGTACAGCTGTAATGTATTGTCGGATTCCGGCAATATAGATAAAAATACCAAAAATACTAAAAAAAAAAATGGCAAGGATGTCCCCCAAAATCCATACCAGGCCCTTCGGGTCTGGTATGGATATTAAGGGGAACCCAGCACAGAATTATTTTTAGAAAATGGCGTGGGGGGCCCCCAGGCACTATATACTCTGAACAGTAGATATATACTATACGGCCTGCCCTATATACTCTGCAGAAAAACTGGGCCTTAGGTGTTGGTGGTACCAAAACACTGTAACCCCTCACAGTTACTCTTGTTGGGGACAGGAACGGGCCCTGCTGTGAAATATTATATCAAAAATTGAAATTACTCGATGGATGTCACCCCTGGAGTCACAGACACACACATACAGTAGCTGTGCTTTTAACCCCCTAAATTCTGCATCACCCCACCACAACCATGTGCATTGCATGCGATTGTGGGGAAGTTGTAGTGGGACCCTTTTATTTGAATGGGTTGCATTTGGTGAGTGGTAGCATCCGCCAAACACAACTGGTCCACAAGTTAGGGGCGCAAATTACTTGCTTTGCCCTGGGCACTGACAACCCACACTATGCCATTGGGTAATGGCCAGCTAATCTATGAGAGCAGTCCCAGTCTTTAACGCAACCTCTGGCACCTACTTCCCCAAGCACATGCACACCAACAGTTTTTATCAAGAGTCTTACTCACAATGTCAAGATAGCTTTCGCCTACCGGGTTCCATGCAACATTCTTTCATGACGCCAAGATCCCTCCTTAGGTCAGTCTCCACAGGTAATGCCCTCCAACAAGTGCCATTTAATGCAGATTCCTTCAGACCTTCAGCCTATTACAGGCCGAGGCCCTACAATAGCTCTCAGAAACATTCTGAGAAAACCTCCCAAATATTTATCTACTCCCTTAGCCCCCTTCTGGGTTCCCCTCCCAGGGATTGGCTGAGAATAGATAAATATTCATAACCTCAATGATTGGCCATCCTATTCTATCTTCTGGAAGCTTCTCCCAGAGACAGGCATGAACAACCATCAAGTTTAGGGAGACCTGACCAGACCTAAAAACCAGATCACTACTCCACCGAGTAAAGCAGAGAGCAAAAAAATTAGTTTAACAAGGGTAGGACGCTACACATAGATAGATAGATAGATAGATAGATAGATAGATAGATAGATAGATAGATAGATAGATAGATAGATAGATAGATAGATAGATAGATAGATAGATAAAACTGCAGTTCTTGCTTTTCCTGTATTTATATTAAACTATTGACAACCTTCATCATTTATATTAGTTTTCCCCCTTATAATGTATGACTTATTCTTCCTTTTATACACATATCTTATTAATTAGGTCTCTTCTTTGAATAGAATAAAATGAAACAAACCATAACACTTGTAATTTGCTTGCTGAAATTACAGAAAAATACATTATAGACCATTACACAGAAAATTTACTCTTGACAATTAGATTAATAAAGTTATGAACAAAATAAGCCTTTAGGAGATTTATTATGCCTGCATATCCAAGACACCTGCACTGTGTCTGTGAACGTCAGCACTGCCACAAAGAAGCCATATAACAGATGACGCATGTCCCCTGTGTATAGGCTTGTAGTGACTGTGTCATTGCTTAAGTGTGAGTAAACAGAAAATGAGACAGCACTTGGTCAGCCGGAACCAAGTCGTTAGGTGGTTCTTTAATATATGGAATTATGCAAGAAACACGTGTTGCTGAGTGTTTCTTTTCAAACTAATCATAGATTGGCCATAACCACATAGCTGTATGGAAAAGCATGAAAAAAGCAATTAAATACACGTAATACGTCAGATAACATTTCAGAATGATTGTCTTATTATTTCTTTGTCATGTTTTGGTAACAAAAACCAAAAAGTGGACTTATAGGGCCTGATTTGCTAGAGGAAATAAATAAAAGCAGGGCTTGCATGAGTGTATGGATATAATCACACATAGCAATTGTGACCTTTAAACCCACCTAGCAAATCATACACTAATGTTCAATGCATATTGTGCTGCCCAAGTTTCCAGTGTATGTTAAACATCCAAAAAACTGCCTGTGTCAAGGGAGCATTGGTTTGCGTCAAATAGACCTGACATTCCCATACAAGTCAATGAAAATGTGAAACCTGCTTTAAGCAGGTCAAATGCAGGTCAGAAAAATATCAACTGCAGGTGAAATGCACCTGTCAATGAATTCTTAATGAGCTCAGAATCATCTCAAACAGGTGGTTTGGCCAAGAAACATCTGTGTGATGCATTTTAAGTCCATTTTACATATGTTTTAGGCATGCTACAGACAGATGTTTACACTATGCAATCTGATTGTATATTGTGTACTTAGTGAGAAGGGTGAACACCAATTGATTGCGTTTCATTTAAAAAACGTGCACCTGGGAATGGGAGGGTGGATGAAGCAGGGTGTGTGCTAATGAGCATAAAAAACCTAAAAACCATGCGCTTACTCCAAAAAAGTCATAAATGTAAGCAGCTAACACAACAAATAGAAAATTTGTAGTAAATCATATGTAACCAAGTGTAGCGCTAAAAATTGAAAAAGAGAATATTGCTATATCACATAAAATAGCAAAATGAATTGTGAAAAGATAGTGTTTTGTATACTTTGTGAACATTCATACATATAGAACACTTATATTATAAAGCCTTAGGGTCACCAAAAGTGATGACAGGATGTAAAATGGCAATAAAGTCCAAAACTGAATATGCAGGTACGGTGAACATAAATTTTGCAATGGTGATAAATTCCAAAACATATATTCGTGAGAGATTTCTGTATGTAATCCAACATGTGCTGACAGACACTTGTGCAAAACCACCACCTAGGATGACTGGAGGCTTACCAGAAAGTTGGGACCCACCTAGCATACGCTATATGGGTCAAACAGGCTTGGATTGCTCACTGGCAATAAAGGTAAGGAACCAAAGGCTGGTGAATGGTGAAGTAGTAACGTTGCTATCCCAAAAAGGTCTTCTTCATATGGAAGCTCGGACACCAACGGACATTACCCACATGTAATGAAGAAGGGGCTCATAGCGTAATTCCGTAAACCATAAAAAATTTTATTAAAAGGAAAAACACTTACATTTCAGAATAAAAAGCGCTTGCAAGTAAAATGGCGGCAGTGGAGTCCTCCCGACGCGTTTTGTCATACAAGACTTTGTCTGGGGTACTTGCCCACTGCAGCCAGACTCCTTTATATAGGGACAAGGACCCCTCTAATGAGAATCCAGCTCCCAGGCTTGTTTGCATTGGCACTTCCGGGGTCATCCAAGATGGCGGACCCGAGTGCTTTCCAAGCCTCTCTTTCATGTAATTCAATCCCCATAGGTCTAATGGTGTCATGTGTTTCAAGAGGAGACGTGATGCTGAATGCCTTCCAAGCCTCTCTTTCATATGATTCCATTCCCATAGGTCTAATGGTGTCATGTGCTTCAAAAAGAGACATGATGCAGAGTCCCGGCGTCCGGAACCTCCCACTTTCACTTATTACCACCCCTTATGACCTCTTAGTGGGTGTATGGAGGGGGGAGCTCTGCGTCACCACATCAATGGCCTCCCCCCTAATGTGTATTACGATAAAGAACCGCGCTCGCGCATGTGCGCGGCGTAGTTCAGCGCTATGACATCAACCAAGGGTGTGTAAAGGGCGAGGCCGCCACTGTGCGTCTCAACCTCAATAACATCCCCCATAGTATAATAGAGACCGCGCTCGCGCTCGCGCTTGCACGCGACGTGGTCTAGCGCGGTGACGTCATCAAAATACGACGCATGCGTACATCACCTCCGGTCTCCGTTCGATCACACCAGGAAGTGACCTGCAGAGAGGGGAAAAGGGCCGGAAATGATGTTGTAATCCCCGGACAAGCCTACAAAGTGTACGCAATAAGTGTGCATTAAGGGGTGACCTAAACACAATCAGGACTTCATTCAAAGATGATAGATGGGACCATGAAAAACGAAAAAAAATTATATATATGAAGAAGATGAATTCTCAGCAGGAGAGAGAAGAGATGGACAATTAATTATTCCATCTCCTGACTCACTCCATGTCCCCATATAACTCATATTGTATTACTTCAAAAACGACAATACTTTAATAATAACTATCCGGGGCGTGGCCTAGCGATGGCGGAGTGAGGACGAGTTTCCAAAGAGCTCCTGACCATCCCCTCTCCTACTCAAGAAACTAACGACTTTTACAACCCATGAAGGAGGAATGTTAACCCCCAAAAGGTACAGAACAAGATCTGCTACAAACGGAGACCGAGTAGCCACCCCACGGAGCAGTATTCGGAGATACTTTCGCGGCCATCAGAGGCGATCTCCGGGCGCCATAGTTGCAGCGCCACGTGGACACTATATGGTAGACTCGGATGTACTAGCCTTCCCTCTGTCCCCAACTTCGTCTGTGTCCTCAGACTGTTTGTCCGAAACACCAGCGATTTTCGGCTCTAACATGGCAGGCACATCACAGAGACAATCTGGAATTCCAGAGGAGCTCCACGCTATCCTACGTGCCCTACCTACCAAGGCAGACATCGAGGCCTTACCCACTAGATCAGACATTGAAGCTCTCATATCCCGGGTGGAGGAGGCGCACACCCGGGACATACAAGAACTCAAAGCGGAGATCCAGACAGTCTCGGAGAGGGTAGACTCAGGGGAATTGTCTTTATCGGCACTGGCATAGAGAGTAGAGACCTTGGAGAACTCCCGAGACTCACAGGCAGCTACAGCAGTGGACTTTCAACTACGCTTGGAGGAAATGGAAGACCGCAGTCGGCGTAACAACTTGCGGCTGCGGGGTCTTCCTGAAGCCACAGGTGCAGAGGACTTAGAAGCATCTGTGGTTGCTATCTTTCACCAAGTCCTGGGAACCCCACCGACATCTCTGGAACTAGACCGGGTTCATAGATCACTGGGTCCCAGATCAACGGACCCGGACAGGCCGAGAGATGTGATCTGTAGGATCCACCGCTATACACAGAAGGAGCTTATACTGCGAAAAGCCTGGGACCAAGGGTCGGTCGAATTTGATGGAGCGACGATTAAGATCCTGCCAGACCTTTCAAGAGCGACGCTGCAGAGAAGGGCACAACTGAAACCCATACTAGACATGGCTCGCCGGCAAGGATGCACATACCGCTGGGGATACCCCTTAGCGGTGAACCTCCGTAAGGGATCTAACACCTTTAACCTCCGCTCTCCACAAGACCTACCGGACCTTTTTACTTTCTTGGAAGCGGAACCGATCCCAGTTCCTAATTGGCTGGCACTGATCCCCCGAAGAACGGATCGACCAGGCCCCTCCCAACGCCGGATTCCTCAGCAGCCACGCCAACAGCGATCCAGAAGACGGCACCGGGAGCCCTCCGACGAGGGTACACGTGAGTTGTAGCTTGATTTTCTGATCCCAGTGCAGCCCCGACATCCACATCCACTATCCCCTGGATGCCTTGCCTAAAGTGAGCCCCCCGACACGATCACAATGCCCCCACCTGCATGACAACAAAACTGCTTACCCCACAATCTACGGTCACCCACCCCACTCACTAGCTATACAAGGTACTGGGATCCTGTCAGCTGGAGCGTGATTGGGATAAATTCATAGCCCTGTTCACTGAAGTGACTTCCTGAACTATGTACTCAGACCCACAACATCGGTGAGAATCAGAGTCTGAACTCTGGTTGACGACCACGGACACTCACCACTCTATGCACCAGCCGGAGACAGCAACCCCTGACCTCTCTATACCTCGCTGATAACAGTGAACAGTGCCAGCCTCAGCTCGTACAGATCCCCCTTTTGTTAGGAGAGTACACAATACAGGTTCTAGGTTAATAATATAGTTTTGTGCTCCTAGATGGCTAATATATTTGATAGTCACATTCCGCTGCCGGGGATGGCAGAGGGGAGGGATCTTCGACATTGACATCTTAATGACTCACATATTGATAGATGATGGGGAAACCAATAGGAAAATGACCACAGTCCCCGGAGTCTTATCTCTTTCAGGTGATAATCTGGGGGTAACAGAAGTAGATAACATACTAAGATAACACATACAGGTCTTTATTAAGGAGTGGGAAGCAGGTCCACTACCTCTATGGGCTCAGCCGAAGATAGAAGGAGGGATGATTGGGAATGTTCAGGGTATACTGGATGACAATACAATACTCAGTTTGTTAACCTGTTTGTGTTTAACTGTTTTAATGTTCTGTTCTACCAATTAACACTGCATATGAAGGTTTACTAGTCGTTTTCATACCAATACTGTTAGCCTTTCTCAAGTGAGTTGGGAGAGGGGGGTCGATGAGTTCTATTCTGACTATCGCTTCCCACACCCCCAATTAGGATTACGCTCGTTTACCAGCAGCTCTCTGGTGAGCGTATTAGCACTAGTGTGCTACTTCCTTTAGATTAATAATACTGCACCCTACAGTGCAAATTCGATTCGATCTTCTTTCTCTCCTTTCCACTTACTGATCTATTTCATTCCTTTCTACCTTTTTCCCCTCCCCCCCCCTTCTTCCCCCCCCCCCCTTCCCCCCCCCCTTACTACCCAAACCCACGTATTACGAAGGGACATGGAGACGGTGAAAGTATTTTCACTTAATGTGAAAGGCCTCAATGTGCCTGAGAAGAGGAGGATGTTGATCAATGATCTTCGCCGACACAAAGTCGATGTGGCGTTCCTACAGGAAACCCACTTTAAAAGGGACAACCTCCCGATCCTGAAAAACAACTTATATCCATGGGCATATCATTCCACTTTTGCGGAAGCTAAATCAAGAGGAGTTTCCATCCTGGTCTCCCGCTCAATCCCATGGACATGCGCGGAAGCAAAATGTGACCCAGAGGGACGCTATCTGTTCCTCAGAGGAGACTTGGGTGGAACAGAAGTGACACTAGCCAATCTATATGCACCTAATGATCACCAAGACTCTTTCCTAAGCAAGATAATAGATGATTTAATGGAGTTTCAGAGGGGTCAGCTAATCCTGGGTGGGGACTTCAACGTTCCGTTGATCCCCACGGAGGATACCTCCTCGGGTCACTCATCAGTCACACCAACTACCAGGAAGCGCATTGCACGCTCCCTGCACAAAGCCCAATTAATTGATGTATGGAGACTCCTTCATCCAACGGAGAGAGACTACACTTTCTACTCCTCCCCACACAAAGTATATTCCCGAATAGACTACTTCCTAATTCCCCATGCGCAATTACATTCTGTCCGCAAATCCTCGATTGATTCAATCACATGGTCAGACCACGCCCCAATAATGCTGACATATGCCTTGACAGATAATTCTACCTCCAAAACTCGGACATGGAGACTCAATGAAAGTCTTCTTCAGGATGAAGGAGTCTGTAAGGACGTCATCCGGGAATTAGATTTTTATTTTAAGACCAACATTACCCCGAACAGTAACCCCGGGGTAATTTGGGAGGCACACAAGGCGGTAATCCGGGGCGTCCTAATCAAACACGGAGCAAGGATCAAAAGACAACGCACGTCACAAATAAAATCACTCCTAGATGAGTTACAAGCAGCTGAAGCTAGACACAAACACGCCCAAACACCCTCTAATGAGGCCGAAATCCTACTCCTGCGTAATAAGATTACGGATCTAATGTTATTCCGAGCCAAAGCGACGATCCAGATCTGCCGACGCAAGAGTTATGAATCGGGAAATAAGTGCGGTAAATTCCTAGCCAATTCCCTGAAAGAACAGGTTTTGGCGAATTATATTCCCTACGTCGTGACCCCCTCAGGCCGGAAAGTAACATTACCCCGAAACATCGCAAAGGAGTTTAGAGATTTCTATGCATCTCTATACAATTTACAACGACCTCCCTCCCCACAGGACCAAATTGACGCATACCTCCATAGATCAGACTTACCTACACTTCCCACTGAAACTAGGGAATCACTAGAGGAACCGATTACCATAGAAGAACTTAAAACAGCAATAGGGGTTAGTAAATCAGGCAAAGCCCCAGGACCTGATGGGTTAACGGTGCAATACTACAAAACCCTGATTCAATCACTGGAAGGTCCCATGCTTAAATTCTTTAATTCCATAGGCTCAGACACATCCATACCAAGAGACACCCTAGCTGCTCACATTGTAGTGATACCCAAGGAAGGGAAAGACCCCTCGGCCTGTGGTAGTTATAGACCGATCTCCCTCCTTAACACGGACCTGAAAATATTCACTAAAATTCTGGCCAACAGGATCCAAAACCACCTCCCGAATCTGATCCATCAGGATCAAGTTGGATTCGTCCCAACCAGGGAAGCAAGGGACAACACGATCAAAGTGTTGAACCTCATCCACATAGCTAATAAAAATAAGACCCCATGTGTGCTTCTAAGCATAGACGCAGAGAAGGCCTTTGACAGGGTGAACTGGCACTACATGACCTCCGTCCTGGGCTATATAGGTATGGGCAACAAAATGCTCACCTGGATAAACGCACTCTATTCAGATCCTACAGCCCAGATCCGAGCTAATGGGATCTTGTCTGACTCGTTCCCGATCAGAAACGTAACCCGCCAGGGATGTCCGTTATCCCCCCTTCTTTTCGCCCTGTCATTGGAGCCCTTCTTGTGTAATATAAGAGCCAACCAAAACATAAAAGGAGTTGAGGTCGGTAACTCGCAACAGAAAGTGGCCGCTTATGCGGATGATATGATGTTCTCACTAACCAACCCATTGATATCTCTCCCCAACCTCCTACAGGAATTCAGGGAATATAGCGCTTTGTCTAATTTGAAAATTAACATCACCAAATCCGAAGCCATGGGTTTAGGTATAAATTCTCGACTACTTACTTCCCTTAGAGGAAGTTTCAATTTCAAATGGGCGACTAAAGCGCTACATTATTTAGGAACTTATATCCCTTCCAAAATGTCCCAAATATTTGCACTAAACTTCCCCCCGCTATTGAATACAATTCGGTCCCTATTATCCAAATGGCAGTCAGGTCTACACTCGTGGTTCGGTAGATGCAATATTATTAAGATGTGTATACTCCCCAAATTCTTATATTTGCTACAGGCCCTACCGATCCAGATCCCTTCATCATACTTTGCCCAGGCCAATAAACTAATCTTTGACTTCATATGGGCCAATAAAAAACCCAGACTCTCCAGGAAGCTCATAACCTTACCTAAGCTGTATGGGGGTTTGGCGGTCCCAGACCTTCGTAAATACTATTACGCAACCCATTTGGTCAGACTCATAGACTGGAATAGACATCACACTACTAAACTTTGGACCAGACTAGAACAATTACAATGTGATATACCCCTCAATAGAGCACCATGGTGTTATGAATTACTCCCAAGCCACATGAAAAGACATTCCCTCATAGGAGTGACTACACGCATATGCTCGACCTTGTTCGCAAGGTTTCATCTTACATCATCAACATCCCCGATTCGTCCGATCTTGGGTACACCCGAGTTCACACCGGGGTATACAGACCCACTATTTATATCTCTGAAGAACTCTAACCACTTCCAAGCCTCTCACTTCCTACTGAATGGAAGATGGCCTACCATAACAGAACTTAGAAACTCAGCCGGACCGTTTCAATTAGATTTTTTGAGAGCCCTCCAACTTGATCACTTTCTCAAAACATTGGCACCCCCCGATAGCTTTAACCAACCCCTGACGACATATGACCTATATTGTACGGAAGAAGACTCCATGCCACATGCCCTATCAGCCACATATCAATTGTTAATTACACCCCCCGACAACTTTAGCTTACAAAGTTTAGAATCCTGGGAACAGGACCTACAATGCAAATTTACTATGCGTCAAAAGCAGAACATAATTCATTTCACATACAGATCATCGATCTGCACGAAAACGCAGGAGACTAACTACAAGTTGATCACTAGGTGGTACAACACTCCTGTAAAACTACATAAGATGTTCCCTCTCACAACGGATAGGTGTTGGAGATGCCATAGTGACCGTGGCACCATCCTTCACATTTTTTGGACATGCCCACTGCTAGATCGGTTTTGGGGAACCATTCGAAACGTTATACAAAAGTTTACCGAACGCACATTATCAAATGATCCTGCCCTCTTTCTGCTCCACGCCACCACCTCAACCAGCAAAGTGTATAAAAAATCAATGATACGGCATCTGATGGACGCTGCCAAGGCATGTATTCCCCTGCTTTGGAAATCTACACAACCCCCATCGATTGGTGCATGGATCAGAAGGGTAGAGGATATTAAGAGAATGGAAGATTTAATTCTGACTGCTAGAAACCAAAGCGAAGTGTTCACCAGGACTTGGTCCGGATGGAACATATTTATCTTCTCGGCGGAAGGCCAGGCGCTTTTAGAAGGGAACTAATCTGTTTAATGGAAGTCATCTTGATATGCTATTATCTGTTATAATAAAATAGGACTGATCCTCACTAAGCCAACAAGACGGCACAAGTAGTAGTCGTCTCCCTGCCCCCCCACCCCCCCCCCCTGCTACCCCATATCCTCTCCCATCCCTCTCCCCTGGACCCCCCCCCCCCCTACTATCTCATCTCTCTTCATTTCCCATTTCCTACCTTTTTCCTCTCTATTGTGCAGGCCTCTTTTTTCCTTTCTTTCCTTTTTCTCTCCTTCCTTCTTTCTTCTCTCTTTTTTTAAGTAAATTGAAACGGAAACGGAGAGGTTCGGTTCCACCCACATATTGTTTCTTAGTCATACATATAAGGTTTATTAGTAGCCTACAATGATTTGTTTTTGTTTTTCTTTTTTTACAAGAAATCATAATTACGGCATCCATACGAGCAGTTTATGTATAAATGGAGGCTGCGTCCTCAAATATATTGTTGTGCACATGCCTTGTATCACTATGTGGGACCCATGTCCTCTCCTGTTCTTTAATAAAATATAATTTGAAAAAAAAAAAAATAATAACTATCCAATTGTCAAAATAAAGTAAATATAATCATAATAAAATAATATGTAATAGATGGAAGGCACATGCGTGTAAAAAGTATCAGACATAATATACACCCTAGGTATTAGTATTCCTAAACGGAAGTTGATGCTTCTTATCTCATGATAAATCTGTCAAGACTCATTTAAAAAGGCATTAACATCTACTTCCACGTTCATGCCTTGAGGAAAAAAGGTCTGTAGTTCATACGCCCAGAACATTTCAAGGCGAGAGACCCCTCTGATTTTGGCCCCCCCCCTCCACGGCGGGACGTATTTGTCTATAATGACAAATTGTGATCCAGTGGGGTTACTATTATGATATTGCTTGTAATGTCTGAGTACTGTATGCTTAGAGTCCCTGCCTTTGATTAGAGCAATATGTTCCCCTACCCGTGTCGTAAACGTTCTGGTGGTACGGCCAATATATTGTCTACGACAGGGGCATGTGATAAGATATACTATGTATTTGGTACTACACGTGCAAAAAGATTTCACCTCTCCAGTTCCTACATACAATCGTTATACACCCTTGAGAGATGAGTACAGCCCTGAACGTAGGAGGGAGAACTTGGATCACCCCGTATATACACATACTACTAATCATTACAACAATCAGGGTTTTCACGAGGACCGACGCGCAAGGAAACGAGGTCCAGACCAAAGAGAGGCTGCAGAGGGGGGAGGAAATTACAAAGGAGAAAAGAGAAAGAGAACCTGAGTGGCCAGTGTGTCTTTAATCTAAGTTCTCACATCCTGACGAAAGCTGAATTATCTGTACTTGACAAAGGCCTCAAATACGCCCCAATGAAAAAACCAGATAAATTTCACACATTTATCGATGTGCATAAGTACATACGAAAAATCAACATTCAAAGGTACTTGATTTCTAACCCTGTACGTACGGATTTTCCGGCTGCCACATCTGGAACGGTACATTCAGGACTATCGAATCCTTCTCTTTTCTCCCCTCCTGTACCCACCGCACCAGCTGTGAAAATGTTCAGGGATCTTGTTCTCAGTGATTTATCCAAACTGCCTGTTAAACGTATTCGAAACTCTCCATTGTCAAAAGAGGGATTGGAATCATTATGCGCACAAAAAAATGTGGTTGTTCGTCCCGCGGACAAAGGAGGGGGCATAGTGGTTCTGGATAAGAGCCAATATGAGGAGGAGATGTTTAGAATTTTGAATTAACCTGGTACTTATCAAACACTCCCCAATAACCCCACTAATACATACAAAAAACAACTTCAACAGCTTATTACCAAGGGTTATGATTTAAAGATTTTGAATAAAAAAGAAAGGGCATTTCTGGTTCCCACAGCTCCCAGGATCCCCACCATATACTATTTACCCAAAATACATAAAAACTCTACATGTCCACCCGGTAGACCTATTGTCAATGGTATCAATTCCATTACAGCAAGAATTGGGAAGTACATCGACTTCTACCTTCAACCGCTAGTGAAACGTACACCCTCCCACCTTAAAGACACCGGTTCCACCATTAGACTCCTAGAGGAGGTCAATATACAGGAAGGATTCATTATGGCCACTGCTGACGTGGCATCCTTGTACACGTGTATAGCCCATGAGAGAGGTATAGATGCAGTCAAACATTTTCTCCATCGTGAACAGTCCCTTGCAACTTTTCAATGTGATTATATAATTGAATTGTTGGACTTCGCAACCAGACACAACTACTTCTGGTTTAACCAGAACTACTACCTCCAACAACGGGGAGTGGCAATGGGTGCCAAGTTCGCACCTAGCTTTGCAAACTTGTTTATGGCCAAGTGGGAGGAGGATGTCGTCTATGCCCATGGGACCACTTGGTTGGTTCTGTGGGCTAGGTTCATAGACGACATCCTCCTCCTGTGGAATGGCTCTTTTGAGACACTCGAACAATTTTTCGAGTGTCTGAATTCTAATGACAGGGGCATCTCCCTTTCATATGAGGCCAGCAGGACCAAGATACATTTCCTGGACTTGGAGATAGAAATAGTAGACAGAAAATTTAAATTTAACACCTACTTTAAGCCCACTGACCGTAATGGTTTCATTCCCACCACCAGTTGCCATCATAGATCCTGGTTAAGTGCTGTTCCTCGCAGCCAATTTCTTAGGCTCCGTAGGAACTGCACGGACACGGAAGTGTTTATCACACAAGCAGGTGTCCTTAAACAAAAATTTATAGATAAAGGGTATGACAACGCCAACCTGGATTTTGAGATCCAGAGAGCCATGAATACCGAAAGGAAAACTTTACTCGAGGTAAAGCCAAAAAAGGAACCGGATGAAAAGTTTAAATGGGCAATGATAACATCTTTCTCAACCCAGCACAAACAAATTAAAAGCATTGTAAAAAAACACTGGAATGTCTTGAGACATGATAACATTCTAGGCGGGTCATTGCCAGAAGAGGCCAAGATTATATTTAGGGGAGCACCTTCTCTACAGGGTCAGATAGCCCCCAATATTATAAATCCACCATCCCGGCCTTCTTTTTTCCATAACATGACAGGTTTTTACCCGTGTAGAAAATGTGTGGTATGTTTGCACAATAACCTGGAAGGACGTAAAGTCACAGAGTTCACATCCACAGTCACGGGAAAAAGATATACAGTGAAATCTTTTTGCACATGTAGTACCAAATACATAGTATATCTTATCACATGCCCCTGTCGTAGACAATATATTGGCCGTACCACCAGAACGTTTACGACACGGGTAGGGGAACATATTGCTCTAATCAAAGGCAGGGACTCTAAGCATACAGTACCCAGACATTACAAGCAATATCATAATAGTAACCCCACTGGATCACAATTTGTCATTATAGACAAATACGTCCCGCCGTGGAGGGGGGGGGGGCCAAAATCAGAGGGGTCTCTCGCCTTGAAATGTTCTGGGCGTATGAACTACAGACCTTTTTTCCTCAAGGCATGAACGTGGAAGTAGATGTTAATGCCTTTTTAAATGAGTCTTGACAGATTTATCATGAGATAAGAAGCATCAACTTCCGTTTAGGAATACTAATACCTAGGGTGTATATTATGTCTGATACTTTTTACACGCATGTGCCTTCCATCTATTACATATTATTTTATTATGATTATATTTACTTTATTTTGACAATTGGATAGTTATTATTAAAGTATTGTCGTTTTTGAAGTAGTACAATATGAGTTATATGGGGACATGGAGTGAGTCAGGAGATGGAATAATTAATTGTCCATCTCTTCTCTCTCCTGCTGAGAATTCATCTTCTTCATATATATAATTTTTTTTCGTTTTTCATGGTCCCATCTATCATCTTTGAATGAAGTCCTGATTGTGTTTAGGTCACCCCTTAATGCACACTTATTGCGTACACTTTGTAGGCTTGTCCGGGGATTACAACATCATTTCCGGCCCTTTTCCCCTCTCTGCAGGTCACTTCCTGGTGTGATCGAACGGAGACCGGAGGTGATGTACGCATGCGTCGTATTTTGATGACGTCACCGCGCTAGACCACGTCGCGTGCAAGCGCGAGCGCGAGCGCGGTCTCTATTATACTATGGGGGATGTTATTGAGGTTGAGACGCACAGTGGCGGCCTCGCCCTTTACACACCCTTGGTTGATGTCATAGCGCTGAACTACGCCGCGCACATGCGCGAGCGCGGTTCTTTATCGTAATACACGTTAGGGGGGAGGCCATTGATGTGGTGACGCAGAGCCACGGCCTCCCCCTCCATACACCCACTAAGAGGTCATAAGGGGTGGTAATAAGTGAAAGTGGGAGGTTCCGGACGCCGGGACTCTGCATCATGTCTCTTTTTGAAGCACATGACACCATTAGACCTATGGGAATGGAATCATATAATAGAGAGGCTTGGAAGGCATTCAGCATCACATCTCCTCTTGAAACACATGACACTATTAGACCTATGGGGATTGAATTACATGAAAGAGAGGCTTGGAAAGCACTCGGGTCCACCATCTTGGATGACCCCGGAAGTGCCAATGCAAACAAGCCTGGGTGCTGGATTCTCATCAGAGGGGTCCTTGTCCCTATATAAAGGAGTCTGGCTGCAGTGGGCAAGTACCCCAGATGAAGTCTTGTATGACGAAACGCGTCGGGAGGACTCCACTGCCGCCATTTTACTTGCAAGCGCTTTTTATTCTGAAATGTAAGTGTTTTTCCTTTTAATAAAATTTTTTATGGTTTACGGAATTACGCTATGAGCCCCTTCTTCATTACATGTGGGTAATGTCCGTTGGTGTCCGAGCTTCCATATGAAGAAGACCTTTTTGGGATAGCAACGTTACTACTTCACCATTCACCAGCCTTTGGTTCCTTACCTTCATTGCCAGTGAGCAATCCAAGCCTGTTTGACCCATATAGCGTATGCTAGGTGGGTCCCAACTTTCTGGTAAGCCTCCAGTCATCCTAGGTGGTGGTTTCGCACAAGTGTCTGTCAGCACATGTTGGATTACATACAGAAATCTCTCACGAATATATGTTTTGGAATTTATCACCATTGCAATATTTATGTTCACCGTACCTGCATATTCAGTTTTGGACTTTATTGCCATTTTACATCCTGTCATCAATTTTGGTGACCCTAAGGCTTTATAATATAAGTGTTCTATATGTATGAATGTTCACAAAGTATACAAAACACTATCTTTTCACAATTCATTTTGCTATTTTATGTGATATAGCAATATTCTCTTTTTCAATTTTTAGCGCTACACTTGGTTACATATGTGTGCTAATGAGGCCAGCTGGTCAACTCATTCCTGTGTCATGATCTACAGTCTGATCAGGAAGAAGACACTACTAATGGAAACGTCTGGAAACGTAGATTTAGACAAGAAAAGTAAGTGACTCTAGATTTAATGGAAAGCTTTGATACTGAAAAAGTGTACAAAGGTGAACTTACCCTTTAAAGTCTGGGGGGCATTGAAAAGTACATTCATTTATCTGATAGAGCAGTCCCCACGGCTTCTTCTTCTCACCCATGCTTCAGTGATCTAAGGTCCTGACATCATCAAGACTGAAGCAGGGTCCATATCCCTGCACTGAACAAGAGATCACCGAGAGAGTCCACTGCCGGAGTATGGGGTAGCACCATCTGCTGGAGGAGGGGGAGGATTGAGTAAGTAAAAATGTATTTGGTGCCTTTTTAGGGATTCGGACTAATTGGGACAAGTGCAGGGCTGGACTGGCCTACCGGGAAATTATCTGGTAGGACGCCTGACCTGGACCCCCTAGACCAGCTCGTGTGATAGTAGATGGAACACTGATTGCATCTGTTTTCTGCCTATCACACGACCCAGCTCTGTGACACACAGCGGGAGATGTGTGCATGATCCAGGCAATGGTGTGTATGTATTGATGGGCAACGAGGCTGCATTAAGGGGCACAGTGAGGCTGAATTAAGAGGCACAGTGAGGCTGCATTCATGGGCAGTGAGGGCACATTTAAGCTGCATTTATGGGCACACGGGGGCTGCATTCACGGGCACAGTAAAGCTGCATTTGATGGACAGTGAGGCTGCATTCATGGGCACAGTGAGGCTGCATTAAGGGGCACAGCAAGGCTGCATTTACAGGCACAATGAGGCTGCATTCATGGACACAGTGAGGCTGCATTTATAGGCACAGTGAGGCTGCATTCACGAGCACAGTGAGGCTGCATTCAGAGGCACTGTAAAGCTGCATTTGATGGACACAGTGAGGCTGCATTGATGGGCTGTGGCTGCATTCATGGGCAGTGAGGCTGCATTGATGGGCACAGTTAGGCTGCATTAAGGGGCACTGTGAGGCTGCATTGATGGGCACAGTGAGGCTGGATTCATGGGCACAGTGAGGCTGCATTCATGGGCACAGTGAGGCTGCATTCATGGGCACAATGAGGCTGCATTAATGGGCACAGTGAGGCTGCATTGATGGGCACAGTGAGGCTGCATTGATGGGCAGTGAGGCTGCATTGATAGGCACAGTGAGGCTGCATTCACGGGTACAGTGAGGCTGCATTCAGTGAGGCTGCATAGTAAAGGCTGCATTCAGTGAGGCTGTACAGTGAGGCTACATACAGTGAGGCTGCATAGTAAATCTGCATTTGATGGACACAGTGAGGCTGCATTCATAAGCAGTGAGGCTGCATTCATGGGCACAGTGATGCTGCATTCATGGGCACAGTGAGGCTGCATTCATGGGCAGTGAGGTTGCATTCATGGGCACAGTGAGGCTGCATTCATGGGCGCAGTGAGGCTGAATTGATGGGCAGTGAGGCTGCATTTATGGGCACAGTGAGGCTGCATTGATGGGCACAGTGAGGCTGCATTTGATGGGCACAGTGAGGCTGCATTTGATGGGCACAGTGAGACTACATTCATGGGAACAGTGAGGCTGCATTCATGGGCACAGTGAGGCTGCATTCATGGGCACTGTAAAGTTGCATTTTGATGGACACAGTGAGGCTGCTTTGATGGGCACAGTGAGGCTGCATTTGATGGGCACAGTGAGGCTGCATTTGATGGGCACAGTGAGGCTGCATTTGATGGGCACTGGTGAGGCTGCATTGATCTCTTGTATCATGTCCACAGTCTCTGACCATGTCTTGTATAAAGTCTGCAGTCTCTGACCATCTTCTGTATCATGTCTGCATTCTCTTGCCAACTTTAGTATGATGTCTTCAGTCTCTAACCATCTCCTGTATTATGCCCGCAGCCTCTGACACCTCCAGTATCATGTCCATAGTCTCTAACTATCTCTTGTATCATGTCCGCAACCTCTAACCATCTCTTGTCTTATATAATATCTGCAGTCTCTGAGGGAGTCTGGAGAGGAGTCAAGAGTGGGAGTGCCACCAGAATGGGGTCATGGGAGAAGTCAGATGTGAGATGTGTGTGGACTGTGGAGAGGGGATCATAGGATAAAACTAGAGCCACCAAGCTGGGAGCTGACTGACTGATCCCTGCATGGTGCACCTGAGAGGAGGTCAGTGACAGCACCGCTAGGCCAGCCTGAGGGGGGGGCACTGATGTAAGGGGGAGTGAATAAAGGTTTCCCCCTTATGACAGTAACCCACCCCCCTTATCTTAGTGTATTCTTTCTGCGGAAGGTGGTCTCTGGTCAACAGAGCCCACCCCCATGTTCCCAGAGTTCCTGGGGTCCCCCTTTATGATTGACCACTTTTACCACTTTTACTGGAATTTGCTTTTATATATATATAGATATATATCTATATATATATAGATATATATATATAGATACATATATATCTATCTATATAGATATATAGATATCTATATATCTATATATCTATATAGATATATAGATATCTATATAGATATATATATATGAATGAAGCCCTATGTGCTTTCATATCTGTCTTCTATATACTCTATATATAATACACTCTTCAAATTTACTTGGTTAAAATGCATTGTTTTCCCTTTCATTAATAAGGGAATAACGACATTTTGATGTTGGGCTGGTATATTAATGCTATGGGGCTGGTATGAAATACTTTCCAGGGCTGGTTTTTATTCCCTGTCTGGCCCTGGACAAGTCTCCCCTCTTCCCTCTCACCCCTGGTTCCTCTCTGTGCATCCCCTTTGCTCCTTAAAGACGGTATCCAAATTTAGGTATCCAGTAGCGGAAATGCAACGTGATCCTTCTTGCTATATTGCAGATAACCTTCTCCCACTTCTTGGCCATCTCCAACATAAATGCTTGGTGTGGTCCATACTCCCTCACTCCCTCTCAGCCCCACTGGGCATGTGAATCTACTGAAAATGATTTTCTTACCTACGTCTTTCAACATACCCCCACTCCCATCTCCAGGTCCTTATTTAACTGGTTGGATGGCATCATCTTCTTATTTATTTAGGCTTTCTAAGACAACCCTGTGTTTACCTCTCAATCGTGGTGGCTTGCAGGGCCGGTGCTAGACTATTGCGCCCCAGGCAAGACCAGCTAGTTGCACCCCCTACACATATCTACCGGCAAGTGCAGCCTGTACAGGGATAATTTCTCACTTCCTTGCCAACGTTCGCTCCATTAGTGGGGGCAGTATGTGGAGATAGCAGTATGTAGTGTGGGGGCTGTATGTAGTGTGGGAGCAGTATATAGTGAGGGCAATATTTACTGGGAACAGTATGTAGTGAGGACAGTATGACATGAGGGCAGTATGTACTGGGGGCAGTATGTACTGGGGCAGTATGTTCTGGGGGCAGTATGTAGTGATGGCAGTATGTAGTTTGGGCAGTATGTAGTGGGAGCAGTATGTGGTGATAGCAGTATGTAGTGATGGCAGTATTTAGTTTGGGCAGTATGTAGTGGGGGCAGTATGTAGTGGGGGGCAGTATGTGGTGATAGCAGTTTGTACTGGGGGCAGTATGTAGTGATGGCAGTATATAGTTTGGGCAGTATGTACTGGGGCAGTATGTGGTGATAGCAGTATGTAGTGATGGCAGTATGTAGTTTGGGCAGTATGTAGTGGGGGCAGTAAGTATCGGGGGCAGTATGTGGTGATAGCAGTATGTAGTGAGGGCAGTATGTGGTGATAGCAGTATGTAGTGGGGGCAGTATGTAGTTTGGGCAATATGTACTTGAGGCAGTATGTGGTGATAGCAATTTGTAGTGGGGGCAGTATGTAATGGGGTCGTATGTACTGGGGCAGTATGTAATGGGGGCCATATGTACTGGGGCAGTATGTACTGGGGGCAGTATGTGGTGGGGGCAGTACGTACTGGGGGCAGTATTTCGACAGACCCCCACTCCTATCTCCAGGTCCTTATTTAACTGGTTGGATGGTATCATCTTCTTGTTTCTTTAGGCTTTCTAAGACAACACTGTGTTTACCACTCAATCTTGGTGGCTTGACCCTCCCTGATTTTTTGGTGTATTGCTAGGCGGCTGTCCTGGTGACAGTACGCTCTTTTTTCTCCCGGCTGTGATCCTGGTGATGGCTCTCTTGGGCTCTTATGCTGAGCTCGGAAATCTCCCCTATCGCTGTCCCAATTCAAGTCCTGCCATCACAGTACCTATGAAGACGACCCTATGGGTCTGGTGTCAGGCCAGAGCGTAGTACTGGGTAGACAAAACTTTCTCTCCACATACTCACTGTGGGGCAATCCCAAACTCCCTCATCTGTCCACTGTGCCAGATCCTTCTCTCTGGGCTATATATTATAATATATACTATAATATACATTATTATGGTGCTCAGACATATTATGCCAAAAGGCCTTTGGCCATTGATGTGCTTAAACTTTTCTTCTCTCTACCAAATAATATGTTTTTTTTTCAGTTTTTACAACTGCATCATGCCATTTCTGCCCTTATTCCCTATAGCTTAAATTCCCTCCCAGCTATTCAGCATCGTTAATACCTTCTGAAGCACTTCTACACTCAGCTCCACCATCTTTAGCAGTTTTCTCTCACTGACATCTTCATTCCAATTTATCTTCCAAATACTGAGAGAACCCTGGTGCTTGACAGCCACATAGGTCTTCTGTACAGAGAAATAAAGAGAGAGATTTACTAAAACTGGATATCATGAATCTGCAGTAATGTTTATGCTCTGACTATCTGCTTACCTCTCAGATCTGTGTCTCAGCTTTAGAGAGCGTGCCCCCACACCTGGACATTTAAGCATGAGCTCTTAGCGGGGGACGCCTAACCCCAGAGGTGTGCATCTGTCACCTGGCCTCAGGTGACCTGACACTGGAACACTCGGAATCTGGTGCAGCTGTGCATGATAGCCAATTGGCTTCTAACTTCAGCTTGCTCAGTTAAGCTTTGATAATAAAACCTGTAAGTGTATTGGTTTCTGTGCAGAGCTGCACCAGATTTTGCACTCTCCAGTTTTAGTAAATCCCCCCCTTACAACCCAGGACTGATAATTTAGACATTTTACATTTGCATCAGTCCATGTCCTCAAGGAGCTTACAATTGAAGTCCATATATACGCACACATACTAGAGCTAATTTAGACAGGAATCAGTAACCCTACCAGCATGTCTTTACAGTGTAGGTGGAAACCAGAGTACTCAGGAAAACCCATGTTAGCATGGGGAGAACATGCAAACTCCATACAAGTAGCATCCTGTTTGAAATTTAAACCGAAGACCCTAGTGCTGCAAGGCAGGAGTGCTAACTTCTAAGCCAGTGGTTCTCAACTCCTGTCCCCAGGACCCACTAACAGGCCAGGTTTGCAAGATAACTGAAATACATCACAGGTAATATCAATTGCTGCTCAGTGATTGCAGTAATCTAGTCTGCATCTCCCCAAGGTAATACTTAAAATCTGGCCTGTTAGTGAGACCCATTTTCAGTGCTTCACAGGTACATAGTAAAAATTCAGAGGATACGATTTGGCCATACCAGATTGATTGATGTACTGGCATACAGGTATAAGCTTTAGTAAATCAGAAGGAACATGGTCTGATTAAGCTCCCATTCACACCTGAGCAGTTTGAAGCATGTTTCCAGAAGTGCTTCAACACTTGACACCAATGCTTTACACTGCGGCTTTAACTGCTGCGGAATCGTTAAAGCTAAAATGGGAAATTTTAATGCTGATCTCCATCAGATAGGTTATCTCCTTCAGTAAGCACAGTCCCGTGTGATTTACTGCAGCAAATTTTATCCAAGCCAGCTCAAACCTAATCCACACATTCACATTGCACTATAGTGTTTCAAGTTCAGTCCAGTAAGATCAGCAATTAATTTTCAGGTGGCAATACTGTGATTGCTTAAGATAACATTTCCATATTATCGGTATAAACATAACAGTGCGCCATTACCTATACAAGGACTCCCTATTACCATGATCAAACGTGTCATCAATAAGAATATGACAGATAAACTTTCAAAAGGCAAGAAGTGAGTGTCACTTATCAGTTATCTTTCAATCACTGGTTGTTCAAGTCCTGGATTTCTGGGAGGCATGCATATAGTGACAGGCTAAACTTCATACACAGCCCAGCCATATGATTCTCCATTAAGCTGCCCATAACCAGCTAACATGCTCTCCAGCCAGCAAGTGCAAAAGCCATTGCGGTCAATTACTGTTGATTCTGTTAGGATTCTAATTAGCTCTGTAAAATTATAATCTTGTAAATAGCCTCAATCCATATAACATTTGCAGTCAGAGCATTTGTGCCCCATCCACGGGCAAAACCATCAACCGGCTTCATCAAAATAGCCTCTGACTTCTTTAAACTGTAACTCAGAATATGTTACCTATGAATTTAAAGGGTAGTTCCACTTTTTTGGAAAAATAGCAATAACAATATAGCATAAACAGTACAATTGCTATACAAGCCATATTATAATTTAATGTTAACATTTACCTTTTCATTTCAAAGTGCAGCTGTTAAAATTTTGTGTAAAATTCAAATGCCATATGTCAACCTGGAGGCCTACTGTACACAGTTGGAGTACAAAATACCCCCAGAAATGTAATTTTCCTGCTTGTGTGAGCACTGTGGCTCACTAATTTTATGCAATAAAATACTGGGGAAAAAAATCTGATTTTAGGCATCCGCTGCAATAGGAATTATATTTTTGATGAGATGTTGCTTCTAGTGTGATGCAGACACTGCAATTTTTCTCATCAGAACTTTGTAAGGTCATCAGCTAATTATAGTAAGCCAGATGACCCAGATCAGAATCAGTATACAAAAGACATGGTCAGCTATTTCCTGAGAGCAGAAATGGGTAGGAATATGCAACAAAGTTGCAAAGTTTATTAAAATCCTTGCAAGGTTCATTAATGCCCCCTATTATCCTTACTTGACAACAAGTGACCAAATAATCAATAAACCATAACAATATTGATAACAAATATTATGATAGAATGAGAAAAAAATAAAAAGTCTGTTTATTCCCCCAGCATCAAGTGCACATTCTTGTGAGTAATGTCCTCCAAATACTGTATACAGTAGTGTCAAGAAATGTTCATCCACTGTGACTCTAGTGCCCCCCTTTCATGCTTCCACATTTACCAGAGATATTTACCTCTTTGCTATATGGCATATGAGTCAACTGTGCTCATGGATATATCCTCCCCTCCCGGGCTCTTCTATGCTCTCCAGCTCTCCTGGGTGTCTTCAAGATGGACCATATACTCTAGCAAACTTATGATGTCCTGGCTCCTTCACCACCTCCAAAGTAGGTCAATTCCACCTGCAGGCAGTGTTAGAAAAACAAAGGGAAAATAGTGCCATAGTGTAGCAATTTGTATTATAAAAACTCTCATAACAATTAGGCACTCACATAAATACAACATGAAAACCATATCTAGACCTGAAAGTCTCGCCTCTTTGTGCACACCACGGGTTGAAAGTGATGTCACCAAAAGCCCTGTCCAACACATTTTCTCCCCAGCCGTTGGGCACCCTCAGGAAATTACAGCAGTTTGCAGGTGCAATCTCATGTTCCTGCAGACTGTCAGTGTATATGTTTGTTCGTACTTTGTACAGGCAGGCAGTTGCACAATGACAGGAAGACTCAATGAACAACCTAGAGTGCTCACTAGCACCCTGGTAGTTCATTGAGAACTAGAAGCTGTCAGCCGCAAAGGCTGTAAGTACTTGTAGTTCATTCCATCACAGATCTCTGTGGATGAATATAGAGGGAGCCCCGCATGGCTGTGTTCTACTCAAATTGTGACAGCGGGTACGCGGAGAAGATCCCTGGCCCTCTTTCACAATGAGGGGGTGGGGGGAATCGGCTATTGCCTGCAGGAGTGGAAACATATTCTACCCATAAAACAATTTTTTTTAAATGAATATACTTTTTTGTTTAAGTTTTGCTGTAAATTTAAAAAAAATGTTCAATAAAAGTTACTTAATTAAAAAAAAGAAATAATAATCTAGCGTATACAATTGCGACACAAGTCATATTGTAATTGTTATTAAAAATTACCTTTTTCTTTCAATCTCAATTTTCTGTAAAATGCATTGCAATATGGCAACCTGGAGGCAATCTATATACAGATGGCGAACAGAACGGCCCCCCAGATATGTAATTTTCTGCTTGTGTGATTGGCTTACTGATTTTCCCAGAAGTCTGCACCAAGGTACAAATCAGATTTTGAGCATCCCCTGCAACAAAAATGTCATGACATACTTCCAAAGGGTAATCAAGTCTAAAGGAATGCAGATCTTGCCAATTTCCTCATTAGAACCCTGCAGATGCAGCAGCTGATTGATAATTAAAAAAACACTCCCCTACAGATTCACTCTGCATGTGGACACATTCTTCAGAATAACAAAAGGTAGGAATCTGCAACAAAGTTTGTTAAAATCCTTAGCTCACCCAGAGGGGAATGTTTTTTTCTTAACAAAAGTGGAGTTACTCTTTAAGAACACAGGGACATGGCCTCAAACTAGCAGGAGGAACTTTCAATACTAATCTTACGGTAGAAAGAATTTTTTTACTGAAAGAGTAGTTGATGCTTCAAATGGACTTCCATCAGAGGTAGGTAGTCAGTAAACAGTAAGTGGTTTCATACATGCTTAGGGCAAACATGGATCTTTACTCAGAGAAAAAAGGGAACCAAAAAACATTTCCCTTCACTTTTATCCCAAAGACACTACAGGATGTAAGGGCAATTTTTTCCTTAGACCCTTTTTTATGGAACAGGTATCTCTATTGATTGGAAGATTTTCCCACCTGTCTCTGTTCCACTGGCAACCATAAAATGTTGGATTTGCCATCACTTTAACCTCATACACATGATTGGATTTTCTGCTGACAAAACCTCAGACTTTTGTCCAAAGGGCGTTGGCCAGGAACTTGTCTTGTATACAAATGGCAAGGAATTGTCGGCCAACAAACACGAACGTAGTGACGTATTATGTGGTTTTCAGCTCTTTAGCGCCACCCTTTGGGCTCCTTCTGCTAATTTCATGTTAGTAGAAGTTTGGTGAGTGTTGATTCGCGCTTTTCATTTCGCGCTTTTCATTTTACGCTTTTCAGTTTGCGCTTTTCAGTTAGTTTCTGAACGGCCGCTCGACAACCAGCCCTGTTGCGTAATCGGGGCAGATGACGTGTTATTTTTTTATTGGCCTTGGAGTTATTGCTTTGACCCAAGTCCAGTGCAGGAACCGGAGGAGGAGGATTTCTTGTACCAAAAATTGGTTGCTTTATTAATCGTGACCAATTATGTTATATGCCTTTGCTGCGGGAGCTCCAGGAGAATAATCCGGATGATTTTCGGAATTATCTCCAGATGACGGATCCCTGCTTTCACTAACTCTTGGCATTGTTTTTTTTTTTTTTTTGCATGAGGCTTGTATTTAATTTTTTGGTTGAATAATGATTTTAGTTGGTATATTTTCTATATTTTTGGATGCATAGAATGCACTTTTTGGTTAAGTTCTATTGGCAGATAGCATGTCTAATTTTATTTGTTTTCTTTTTTAATGCACAATAAAAAAAATTGTGGAGAATAATTCTTAACTATATGTTTTACTTCGAATGACAGTTTGGGAGTAGGCAGTTACATTTTAAAAAATACAATGTAAAATTAACAAGGGACACCAACATAGTTGTATCTTTGAGCTTAAAAACTACAGGATAATGGTGTTGTGGTAACTTGCCCCCCCCCCCCCCCCAAAAAAAGCATAATAATATTATTCTTGATATCACTAGACAAAAAAAGCCTTTGAAAATACATTTGGCAGAACTCTATCAGTATCACCAGTAAAGCAGCTTCATTATTATCACATTAAAGAAGAAGAGAATTGTGCACTGCATTTCTAGATTTCATAATTTGCCACGTCACAAATGGTAATTCTCCATTACGAACACTAGTTTACAAGACCGACTGCTTCTGACTCGTCCTTGCTTCCGAGCATGCGTGTTTGTACTTTGAACTTTTGTCCGACGGACTTGTGTACACACACTTGGAAAATCCGACAACAGACATTTGTCCACGGAAAGTTGGCCAACAATTGTCTGATGGAGCGTACGAACGGTCGGATTTTCTGCCAACAGCCTGTCATCACACAATTCCTGTCGGAAAATCTGATCGTGTGTACGAGGCTTTTCTGTATCAGTGCCAACCCGTCACCAAATAGAGGAATGAATGTCCCCAGCAGGAACCCAGATAACAATACAAATCTAACAAATGTCCTTTTCCCTCCCTCTGAAAGTAAACTCTGAAAGTAAACAAATGGCTATAGATACAATTTAAATACAAATACAAAATACAACTTAGATACAATTTGTTATCAATGTTCTGACATAATCTGAAGCAGTGCTTTGAGAATGCAGTCTTCCTCCTGATAATACTAAAAAGCTCATTGGCTTGTATCAGCACAGAGTGAGATGCTCAAATCAGCAATGGCATGTATGCCTGGTGTACAGGGCTGGTGGTGTGTGTTTGTGTACCAGTAGATCAGTCGATGTAAATCTACTGGATCAGATTGCAAGAGTGGATTGAACGGGTTGATTTTATGGAATTGTATATCCATTTACAAGTTTATTGCATATTTATGTAGCAGCATCTCAAAGATGCCTATAGCACTTTAAAGTGGTTGTAAACCTCAGACATGAAATATGAACAAAGCATATCCCTCTATAGCAGTGGTCATCAACCCTGTCCTCAGGGCCCACTAACAGGCCAGGTTTGCAAGATAACTGAAATGCATCACAGGTCATATAATTTGCTGCTCAGTGATTGCAATATTCTAATCTGCGTCTAACCCAAGGTAATACATAAAACCTGGCCTGTTGGTGGGCCCTGAGGACAGGGTTGATGACCACTGCTCTATAGTGTGTTCTTGTCTCAATCCAGAGCACTAATTTCTGTCTGCTGCTTCATTCCTCTGCTGCCAGCACGAGTCACTTCTGACAAGTTTGCCTGACAAGAGAAAAAATGTGAAAAGGGAGGGAGCTCCAGCACCAGGGGTGTTGCTAGGTGGGAAAAAGACCAGGGGCTTCAGCCCGAAGGCACATTTGATAACCTCTCCCACCTTCTAAAGTCCAAGCCCGGCATAATGGGGGGGGGTAGGCTCACTTGCTGGTTTCTGCCTGGCTCACCAGTGCCCATCAAAGCAGCCTCACCAGTGTCCATCCATGCTGACCACTAAACTGACCTACCTGCCCCCTACACTGACCCCTACATTAAAATACCACACCCCTACACTAACCCCCTGAACCCTATACTGACCCACCTGACCCCTACACTAACCTACCTGACCATTACACTGACCTACCTGACCCCTACGGTAACCTATCTGACACCTACAGTGACCTACACTGACCTACCTGACACATACACTGACCTACCTGACACCTAAATTGACACATACACTGACACCTACCTGACACATACACTGTCATCTACCTGACACCTACACTGACCTACCTGACACATACACTGACCTACGTGACACCTACCTGACACATGCACTGACCTACCTGACACCTACCTGACACATGCACTGACCTACCTGACACCTACAGTGACCTACCTGACACATACACTGACCTACCTGACAGAACATGAGCAAACGTCAGACTTCAGGTGACCTCTGATCTCATGACCACTCAGACAGCCGCACCAGGCAGCCAGAGCCAGAATAGCCAACCACCCAGATAAACAGGTTCAATTTATGTAGGATAATTTGTTTAATCTCTGTGTATCACCTGAGGCCAGTCACTTCACTGGGTATATGGAAGAGTTTACAACCACGTTATAGGTTTTGAATAAAAACAAAGCAACACTGTTTCACTCTTATATTATTCTCTTCTTCCTCAGTCTTTTTAGATTACATAGTCACATAGGTAGCCTTAAGCAGGTAATTGAACTTTAAAGTTACCTAATGCAAAGAGTTCACACAGCCAATTTCTACTCAGAATGTAAAAAAAAAAAACAGCATGTTTAAAATGAGAATTATTAAATGTTTTTATGAATAATGCATAATGAAAGATTATATACAGTCCACTGTTCCTACACTCTTCCCTATACGATCACCTTACACCATGCATATGTACATTGATTCAACTTATGTCTAAATAGAGTCACATTATCAGTGTGGTATATGTTACATTATCCAATGAATGGAGAGATGGGAATAAATCGTAACGTGTTTCTCAAACTTCTTGGTCTGCTTCTTCAGGAAGGAATGGCAGTGTTTCTTCAAAGATTGTACAGCAGCACATAATGGCACAGAATAAAATGGCAATATGTGTGAAATTGCCTTTACATACAACTTTTAAATATTTGATATATACATCAAAATTTTACAGAAGAAGTTGACAATAGCTTTAGACTGTATATCATATAATGAAGTAGCGCTGAATATAGCACGTCAAAAAAAAACAAAAAAAGACCAAGGAATTTCTCAGATGCTCATGTGCTCATGGCAAATATAAACTCATATAAAAGTGTTCAAAATCCTAAAAGGTGCATCCCATAATATATATCTGAGCAATAATGCAATGAAATTTAGTAAAGTGTATCACATAAAACTAAACTAAAATTAAATTGTTTCCCAGGGATCACTGCAACTTTTGTCTGGTCTCCACGGTCTTTTCCTAGAAGAAAGTTTCCTCACAATCCTATAGGTGGGGCAACAATAAACGACCAGTCTGTTGTTGAAGCTTTCCTCACAAGGTCCCAGGAATCACTGTAACTTTTTCTCCGGTCTCCACTGTACTTTCCTAGAAAAAGTTCCTCCCAATCCACAAGATAGAAGATAAAAAAGAAGGCTCTCCATAGTGTAGTAGGTTTAAAGGTTCAAAAGTAATTTATTAAAAAAATCTAAAAACTCCTTTACAATAAAAATGGCAACAGCAGGCCAGGCAGCAAAAAAACGTGTCAAACAAATGAAAAGACTTCCGGTCACGGCCGTAACCAGAAGTGACGTCACCAAGCTCCTCCCGACTAGTTGCATCACAACACACGTGACTTCATCAAGGGTATAGGTGCTGGGTGATGGTGGTGATCTTAAATAGCAATACTAATTATGTAAATGGACAATATGTAAATGAGGCATAAGAGCAAAGGACTCTAGGTAAGTCAGATTGGCAAAGCAAAAGACTCTCACTAATATAGTTACATACTCACAAGAAGTAGTATAAAGACAGATACTGGTAAAAAAAAAAAAAAAAAAAAGGGGGAAATATACTTTATATGTATGCACTTTATTAATTAGCACTTTATTTGTATTGATACTCTGTTGGTAGCACATTAGTACTTTGCCTTATCAATAGTTTTAGACTGCTAAAAAATCTCCCACAGACAGACAAAGGGGCAACCAAAGATACAGCCAACGGGTAATCCACCTATGCTGGATGAGTCACTGACACTGAAAGGAATATTAATGGGCATTTGCAAACATAAGGGATGTTAAGACTGATTGTAAACCATCACTCTGGAGCCCCTTAAGATCATAATAATAAATATTCATTCATGCTTTACCTTTTATTATTTCATGCATTACCTTGTTAGTTATTAAAGCTCACAAAATATACATGTCATTCAAGTTTAAAAGCATAGTGGCTATAGGCACCACTGTTAGGATTGACCTGAAGACCAAATGCATAGCACCCCTAAAAACGTTCCCCTTAAGACGCTGACAACCTCCCCAGCTCACAAAATTCAAAATGCTATGGAAGAATTCTGCCCTATTCTGACATGCTTCCTCCCTCTATTATACCGCTCTCATTACTCCCCCATTCTTATCTAAGTGGGAGAGAGATCTCAATCAACAATTCAAAGCAGAACAACAAAACTACATACTTAATTTTGCACATAAATCCTCTATTTACAGCAGACTTCAGGAATCCAGCTATACGTTACTTACTAGATTGTAAAGGGTCCCTCCAAAATCTACAGTTCTGGGCAAACGTTTTAGGCAGGTGTGAAAAAAATGCTGTAAAATAAGAATGCATTCAGAAATAGAAATGTTAGTTTATTTTTTTATCAATTAAAAAATGGAAAGTAAATGAACAGAAGGGAAATCCAAATCAAATCAATATTTAGTTTGATCACCCTTTGGCTTCAAACTGCATCAATAAAGAGTGTCTGTTTGCAACAGTGAAGCATGGTGGAGGTTCTTTGCAAGTTTAGGGCTACATTTCTGCAAATGGAGTTGGAGATTTGGTCAGGATAAATGGTGTCCTCAATGCTGAGAAATACAGGCAGATACTTATCCAGCATGCCATACTATCAGGGAAACGTGTGATTGGCCCCATATTTATTCTGTAGCAGGACAATGATCCCAAACATACAGCCAATGTCATTAAGAAATATCTTCAAGAACAAGGAGTCCTGGAAGTTATGGTTTGGCTCCCACAGAGCCCAGATGTCAACATTATTGAGTCTGTCTGGGATTACACGAAGATACAGAAAGATTTGAGGCAACCTACATACAAAAGATCTGTGGTTAGTTCTCCAAGATTTTTGGAATAACCTGCCTACAGAATTCCTTCAAAAGCTGTGTGTACAAGCACTGTGTTTACCTAGAAGAATTGATGCTGGTTTGAAGCCAAAGGGTAGTGATTTTATTTAGTTTTATTCTGCTCGCTCACTTTGCATTTTGGAAATTGATAAAATAAATAATTAAAATACACATTTATGAAAGCATTCTTATTTTACAGCATTTCTTCATACCTGACAAAAACTTTGTACAATACTGTACATGGGGTGTTCCCTGAAGTCAACTCTAACTGCTGGAGATGAATTAGAAGGTATTCTTCTGTCTTCTGAGCCTGTCCCTGAATTCAACTTTTCTCTTTTGGAGCGAGACATGTGAACTGATCTAGAAAATTGCTGGATTTATATCGAGGGCAACCTAAGTCCTCTCTGAGAGCAAATACCACCTCTCCCTAGCGATTCATTTACTAAATTCTGCTAGGACCAAATGGAAAGACACTACCCATCCGATCTAGGGTAATGGGTCACGGCAGTAAATGAACTAAAGAAAACGAAACACCTTACTCTGGAAAAAATGTGAAATGTATAATATGACTTGGTTTTACTTGGTCCAATTTCAATTGTTAACAATATAAGAACATTTTGAAGGGCAATCCCCAGAAATGAACATAGTGAATGCTACCTGAAATGGTGCCTAGCACGCCTCTTTCTTTTTCCCATTCTGCACACTTCTCTTTTTTCCAATTTTTTTTCTTTTTTTTTCCCTTTTCTACTAATGTCTCCCTCTCTACCCCCCTTTCTACTCATCCTCACCCTGCTAAAAGAAACGCAAACAAGGTCCTCTTGTGTCCCAGCTAATGCTGAGCATTAGACCATTATTCAGTATGGCTACAAAGCTCCCTGCTGGATCATTTTCTTCTGCCTTCTGGTGTATGCACTAGCCATGATGTTCTACCTCATTTGAAATGTAAGCGCCTTTTTTTTTTGCTCCCTTCTGTCATCTGATCATTCGAAGCAGTTTTGTACCTATAAACCTGTTTAGACATTTACACTACATGAAGAATTTACAAAAAAAATTACAGTAGCTTATTGGTTAACACTTCTGCCTTCCAGCACTGGGGTCCAAAGTGTGAATCCCGGTAAGGACACTATCTGCATAAAGTTTAGACATGTGCACACTGAAATATTTTGTTTCAGAATTTTGGTTTAGTCCAAAAAATAAATGTATTTAGGTACTCCCGAAATGAGTTATTTATTTTGTTCGTACGAAAATCCGAATTAGTTAGGGTCGAATCTGTCAATTGAAGGCTTATGGTGTCTGTTGGATATTCTAAGATGATTCGACGAAGCAGCTAAACTGTACGGCACCATGATCATACATTTCCGGTGGAATGCTCCGCCCACAAGATATAGTAGACTTCTAATGTTGTTTGACTAGTAATAATTATAATTATTATTACTAGTCAAACAACATTAGAATTCTTCTATAGCCTATGGGGGGAGCATTTGACCATAAATGTCCGCTCGCGGCGATCGTATTTTAGCTGCTTCGTCGAATCTTCATGTCGAACGGTTTTATACATATTTTTGATCGTATCGAATGATACAATACTTGTTTGTTTCTGTTCATGTCGAATGGTCTACCCCAACAGCCAATGGAATTCCGTTGTATCGAAATTCTGACATAAAACTTCCTTCCTGTTCGCTCTGCGCTCCTAACCGTTCTGATTCAACAAATAAACGGACCAGCTAAGATTGACTGTCTGAAATTATTCAGTGTGTGTCTCTCTCTCTGCTAGGAATCATAAGTGAAAGAAGTTGGCTGTATGTGTGTATATAAGTTCTAGCTATTTTACTGCTCCTCCTCTTTGATTACAATTAGCCAATAACATTCACCATCATCATTTTACTTCCCCCACTCATTCCAGCAGCAACCAGTAACATCTCTTTTACTATTGTCTCTATAATGTCAAATCTTTTCTCTCTATGTCGAATAATCTTGGACTAATAGAGTTAGGTTAGGCACATTCGACCTCAGGTTCGATAGACACGGATCACTATTGTCATCATCATGTCGAATATTCTATCTATCTATATCGAACTGTTGTCGCAACGATACAAAAATATAATGTATATGAAAATAAAGCATTTCTTATTTTGGATCTTTCGGATTCTGCACGTTCGTTATCGTTTTGTTAAAACGAACACGAAAATCCCCGAAATTCGGACGAAAATGCATTCAGACGAAAACGAATGCACATGTCTAATAAAGTTTGCATGTTCATCATGTGCATGCGTGTTTTCTCCCACACTCCAAGAACATGCTGGTAGGTTGATTGTCTGTAGGTTAACATGCTGGTAGATAAATTGGCCCTAGAGTTTATGTGAGATAGGGACCTTAGATTGTAAGCTCCTTGAGGGTGGGCACTGATGTGTACCTAAAATATGTAAAGTACCGTAAAATATATTTATAGGTTATATAAGTACCTGTAATAGACAAATATGAAATTCTGACTGGATTAAAAATCATAAACATGTCAGAAAAATACCTTTTTTTTATGATCATTAGGGCACTGGAGAGTCACATGTTATCCCAGAGCTATTTGGTCAGCAAGCATTACTGTCCATACACTGCTTAGAAACACATTGGGATGAGCACCCCTAGTGGCGAATCAAAGAGGCATCAGCAGTTCAGAAGCAGAACCTAATAAATAGTGTAAAGCTGAAACCAGCTTAAAAAATAATGTCATTTTACTCATTGTTGTGAAATTTTAAACATTGCATTTATATTGGTGAGAAAATGCTCCTTGTACAAAGAGCTAGAGGAAGAGCTGCATACTCAGAGACTTAACTGGAGTCTTGCCATGAGCAAATTGCATTAATCTAATGCTATCATTTCTTTAAACAAAATAAAGAACTGAGCTACTTAAACACATTGCAATATTTATTACTACCCCAAAGCTTATCATACATCTCTGTAAATGTCATCATTATGAAGCAATAACAGTAACTGTTGTATTGTTCATGACGATTAAACACTCCACAGTGACTTATATAAGAATACTGTAACAAAATGTGCATCTAACAGGGTCATTTTCTTAATCGTAAATATATAGAATACTGTTAGGCTTAAGTACTGTAGAATCTATACTAAATCTAGATGCTAGAATCAGCAGCGTGTCAACATGTATAGTATGTTTAAAACAATGTTTCTGCATTCACAGTTTTTTGGCAGGAGCACTGCCTTTATCAGATCAATAAAGGGTTCGGGGTTGCTGACACATAGCTATGATCACAATCGAATGAATCAGCCAAAATCTAGTTTTATTTGCTTTTAATAATGGGTAGCCCACCAAATATAAAAATAAAAAACTGCCATACTCACCTCCTTTCCAGTGCTGCCCCCACAGACTTTCTACTTTGCAAACCGTGGTTGAAAGATGCCCATTGTCATTGAGCAGACTTCCTGTGAGTGCAAGGCAACATGGATGGTCTTATGCTGCGTACACACAATCGGAATTTCCGTCAGAAAAAACTTGGATGTTTTTTCTGACGGAATTCCGCTCAAGCTTTCCTTGTATACACACGGTCACACAAAAGTTCTCTGAACTTTCGACCATCAAGAACACGGTGACATACAACACTACGACGAGCCAAGAAAATGAAGTTCAATGCTTCCGAGCATGCGTGATTTTTTGCGCGTCCGAATTGCATACAGACGAACGCATTTTCAGATAGGAACTTTTCCCAACCGAAAAATAGAGAACATGCTCCCAATCTTTTGCTGGCTGGAATTCCGCCAGCAAAAGACCGATGGAGCATACACACGGTCGCATTTTCTGACAAAAAGCTCTCATCAGAGTTTTGCTGGAGGCATTTCTGTTCGTGTGTACACAGCATTAGGCTTCATTCAAATGGGTGCACTAATCAGTACACTTGTGCAAAGGGCCAAGTTTACCCAACTGGGAGGCACAGGTGGTTATGTACAGCCAGCCCGTTCAAATCAATGACAGATAAACGGCTACACAGATCTTCACATGTGACAAGGTGACAATGCAAGAACACAAGTGGATGAAATAAAGTAGTTACTCCATAACAGGAAGTCCTCAAAAAATGGAGTTGATAGCAGGATTACCAGCTACTTCCTGGTGATCCTGAAAGCTATTTAAAGGACAGAGAACAACTTTTAAAATAATATTAACATTTTACACTTAGGCAGGAACCACTTGTGATTTGAACCATGTATGGGCTGGCTGAATGTACCATGTTGATCGGTCAATCAACATGGGTACAACCAGCATGCCGAGTTTTACCTGCGATTATCACTAGCGGCTGCTATAGCCGCTAGCAATAATCACTGTCTTCTCCCGGTGGGGACGTCTGCCCCGCCCCCTGTCGGCAGCAGACAATGTCTTGGCAGGAGGGATTCCTGCATCAACACTGTCTGTGTTGATGGGGGAATCAATCAAATATCTGTCCTGAAACTCATGGTTGCAGGAAAGAAATTTGCTCTGTGTATGGCTGGCTTTATATGAGATTTTATTGATTGAGTTTAGAGGTACAGTACTTTATCATTCTGTCAATGTATAGATGAGTTGTACTATGTACATTCTTGTAACAATAAAAAGTTACCTATACTGTTCTTATTAAACACAGTATAATGCCAATGAATTTGCCTTTACAGAGTGCATGCAGGAAAGATCACTTTCTCTAGTATGGGGCACTATAAAGATATACTTATTTTCCTGGCCATGTTGCTACAATGGCAACTGGTCATTCAGCATTGATATTAGAGAAATTAGACTGTCTGGGACAAATATTATTCTTAATTGTCAAATGAAATGAAGCAGCATGAAGCAAGCAACACTGGGAACTGTCAAGCTTGAAGACAGAAGACAAGAACAGGTTAACATCACATATCATAAATTATATAAAGGACTGTATTAAAAATTATATTGTTTTACATGTGTTATATTTTGAAAATAAAACTGTCAAAAACAACTCTTAAGGCCCGTACACACAATGCGAATTTCAGACGTAAATTGTGGTATGATGACCGATCGTCCGAATAGCTTACCGTTAGTGTGGTCCTTTCAACAGTCAATGCAGACTTTTCGTCCGAAAAAATCCAGATGTGCAGACTATATAATTTTTGTTGTACGTCAACAGAACGTCTAATTTTCAGATAGTACAGAAATCCTCACACCAAAGTCGAAAATACAAGCACGCCTGATCGGAACCAAAGAACAACCCGGAAGAATTCTGGCGTGTAAACTAGCAATCAGAAGAAAGAAGAAAAGAAAGAACGTTCGGCTCGGGGCAAATAAAATTTCAAAATCAAGCACATTATCATATTTTATTGAATGTGATAAGAATGAAGCTGGTGCTGGTGATGCTGGTTTCTTTACCAAAACGTACTTAAAAAGGCATGTGTACTCTTGTAATGTAGATGAATTCACTATTATGCATGTTTTATGATTGTTCTTTGAAGATGTCCCCACACTATTATCCATGATTTATTACTAGAAAAAAAGAAAACTATTTTGTTGCCCCTTGTTTTTTTTTCAACCTTAGTTTTAATGTAACTGCCTACTCCAAACATTCATAAAAAAAAACATAGGTAAGTATTGTGCTCAACAATTTTATTTTTGGGACGAAAAATTTAAATAACATAAAGAAACTTCCAGATCCTCTGTCAAAAATGAAATCATATTTTACAGTAACAAAAAGTGCATTCCATGCTCAAAACTCGAAAAAATAAGCATAATAGAAAACGTAAAAAGAACAAATTCTGAATTAAAATAAATTATCAGTGGGAATAATGAAAGCCTTAAGAACATGGTGGATGAGGATCATGTGGCTGATATTGCCACTGAGTGGCATGCTGCTGTGGTGGCTGTGGTAGCTGTGCTGGCTGAGGAGGTGGAGGCTGGTAGTCTGACATGTGGGTGTTCTCGGTCATTTGCCCTTTGCTCCCCTTGTTGAGCACCTGGAATATGATGGCCTCACACATGTGCCGTATGTCCTTCGCCATTTGGTGCAATTTGTTTGCGGTCAGGGATCTAAAAGAATCAGCCTCATCAGGATTAGAGGGCTATAGAGGCGTGGGTTAAAAAGGAAGTAGCAGCATCCTCCAGGTTCTTGATTTTTCTGCTTATTTTGGCCGCAGGAGGTAGTGTGGGGATCACCGACGCAGTGCTTCCAGATTGCTCCCCCACATTGACACTTTCCTGTGTATGAAAATGTGACATTATTAGTCTTTTTTTTGTAATTCGGTCATCAATCAAACAAGACTTTTTTCCTAGGTGTTGCAAATTGAATGTGTATAATAGAAAAGATTATCATTCTGGCCACAGCATTTTTATTTACCCTTAAAATCAGTTATTTGACTACTGTGCTTGGAGATGGAAACTACTATGTGAAGTTTGAGATATTGCCTCAATAATGTTTAGTTGTCATCATTGTATTTTTTGGAGACAAAATGTTCTTCAATGCTATACCTGTGTCAAGGTTGGCTCCTCCACATCTTCCTCTTGGGATTCAGGACATGGGCCCTCAGCAGAGGTGGAAGGCAGGGTTGACAGAAATGGTCTGGGGTCACACTGCTCTGTCAGAAAGCGCAGACTGTCAAAGTACCAGAGCCTTGGTACACCTGCTGCTGCTCCTGGCTTTTCCGAATCCCTAATTTTATTCAACTCCCTCTTGAAGGTACTGCGTAGATTAGCAATTTTTCCATGCACATACCTTGTGTCCACATTGGGGCAAAAGGGCTTACATAACTCCACAAGTTTCTCCAATGCATCCTGTCTTTTTTGTTTATTGGAGTAATCTTTACTTTTTATTCACCACAAGCATGGCAACTGCCTGTATTGGTCAATGAAATGTGTCAGAAAATCCGGGGATGTGATCTTGTCAGTCATGATGCCTGCAAGACACAACACAAGACAAAGCATAATGCAAGTTCATCTGGCTTCCCCATAAGCTGTCCCCAATATAGGCCACAGTATACAGTTTAGTCCACTAAACCTCTATGTAGGCCCCAATCAAAGCAGGTTAGTCCATTAAACCTCTATGTAGGCCCCAATCTAAGCAGGTTAGGCCACTAAACCTCTATGTAGGCCCAAATATAAGCAGGTTAGTCCACCAAACCTCTATGTAGGCCCCAGTCTAAGCAGATTAGTCCACTAAACCTCTATGTAGGCCCCAGTCTAAGCAGGTTAGTCCACTAAACCACTATGTAGGCCTTAATCTAGGCAGATTAGTCCAGTTAACATCTATGTGGGCCCCAATCTAAGCAGGTTAGTCCACTAAACCTCTATGTAGGCCCCAATCTAAAACATCTATGTCACAAAATAAAGTAGTACCTTCATTTTATGACCAGTTTTGTGTGTTGCCGCTTGATCATCCTCCACTCACAGATCTTTCCAATGGCGATTCATGTTGCTATCCCTCGGGCTTTATACACTGCGCATGCGTCAGGCTCCGCCCCCAGGTGTGTGATGATGCAGGGGTGTGAACAGCTAGAATAGTATCCTGCATGCGACACACAGACACGCTACTCAGCGGAACGTTTGTGTTAAATATGGCGGATTTGACCAGTTCAAGCCAGCACCGCGGTGAAGGAGCTAGGAGAAGAGCTAAAGCCACACCTATGAGTAAGGGCGAGATGGTGGAGATGGTGGCCATACTCGAAAAAAAAGGACTATGACTGCAAGCTGCATAATTATGAAAAGCCCAACATCAGAAAGGACATAATTCTGGAGAAGGTAATCACATTTCTAAATGAAAAATATGGTGTGGAGTAATCGAAAGACCAAATCAGAAAAAGATCGTCCGATCTAAAACATCGTTAACCAGACAACCTAGATCATATCCTTCACAAAAGTAAGCAATAGTTGTGTCTAAGCAATATGTATATGTGTAAATTATGTGTATGTATATGTTCTTTTTAAAAGTAGCCAGAGAGAATTCTATCTAAGCTCATAATATTTTTTTGGGATGACTTTTTCTTTAGAAAAGATGAAGCTAATCTAAAGCATATATGAAGAATATTATTTGTTAATGTTTTGCTATATTCCTTCCTATTTTTTCATTATTGTATTTATTCACTTGAAACAGGAAAGAAAAAAAAATGCAGCTCCAGCAAAGCCACCGCAATGGAACAAGGGAATCTACCATCCCTCGGCCACCACTAGTTGAAACCCATAAAGTGCTCCCAGAAGCCAGGCCACATTCCCAACAAACAGCTAAGTGCAAACATTAACTCCTAAATCATTAATCCACAGACAGGGGTGTTGCTAGGTGGGAAAAAGCCCAGGGACTTCAGGATGACGTTTAGGGTTGGATCTCACTTGCTGGTTGCTGCCTGGCTCAGCAGTGCCCATCAATGCAGCCTTGCTAGTGCAGCCATGGAGAGAGTAGAGATGTTGGTCTACACATAGCACTGCCACTTACCCTGTACTTGCAGTCACACAAAGTGACACAACATGTGTACTGTACATCAGTGCCCTAGACCCATCACTAGTGCAGGACATCCAGGTACAGGCCCACTGCAGTCCACAGTACCTGCATGATATGTCCCCCCTGTCCCACTGCTCCAAGCAAACTTCAAAAGCTTCACCTCAGGGGGCGTGTCCGGACTATGGAGGAGTGAGGACGTGTGCCTTCTCAGCTCCGCTCCACCGCAGCACATTACCAGCTCCACAACGGAGGTAACACCCGCACCCACAGCGAAATATGTCCCAGAGACACCGGACATCCTCCCAGCCACAACGGACGGACCGATCGCGGCAATCCCAGCTGGATTCCTTTTACACTGGGCAGACCGGGAAAGGCCGCAAGCCTCCCAAGATGGCGCCGACCGGGAAGACACAGCGTGCTAACAAGGCCACAAAGACCTCCGCTGGCCAGTCACAGCAACCAGATGACTCTCCCACTCCATCTCCAGGGTCGGTGAGTGACTCAGCCCCCCTGATCTCTCCAGGCTCCCCCACCTCCCAAGACGGTGACTCCGCTGACCTGGATCCCCTGGCGGATGCAGATATCAGGCGCCATATCCTGTCCCTACCCACGAAAGCTGATCTTGAACGCTTTGCTGACAGGATAGAAAGAGCTTTTAAGGAAGATATTGCTCAGCTCAAAGCGGATACAACACATTTAGGAGGCAGACTTGAAACTCTGGAACAGAAATTTGAGGAAACTCTCCCTGTCATTTCTAAGCTTCAGGACAAGTGTAACATACAGAGCCAACAGATTAAGGCCCTGCTATGTCAGCTAGACGACACAGAGAACCGCAGCAGACGGGCTAATATCAGGATAAGAGGCCTACTTGAAGCTACTGGGCCCAGGGACATAATCCCCACTCTGGAGGGAGTCTTTAGGGAAATATTAGGACTGCCTGCCACTGCTACGATCGAAATAGACAGTGCGCATAGGGCCCTGAGGCCTCCATCCCAGGATGTAAACAATCCGAGAGACATTATCTGTAAATTACATAAATATACGCTTAAAGACCGCATCATGCAAAAAATGCGGGGGAAACCCTATTTTGATTTCGATGGCGCGCACCTGGCCTTTTATCAGGACATCTCGAGGCGCACTCTTATGCAACGTAGAGCACTACGCCCTCTCCTAACAGCTATCCAAGACGCAGGCCTGGCGTATCGCTGGGGATTCCCCTTCAGCCTTCAAGTCACCAAAGATGGTAGAACCATGACTCTTCGTAACAAGGATGACCTCCCGCACTTTCTGACTTCCCTAGATCTGGACCCGGTAGACTTTCCTGACTGGAGATATCAAAACTGGGAGATGTCAAATTACCTACTCACCAACCGTGGCAACCCGCCAGAAACCAGAATCGCAGGAGGAATCGCAGGCGACATCTTTCGGAATCCTCGCTGGGAATGTCCTTACCCGGGAACTAGCAAACATGCCTCTCTGGGCCAAACGAACTGTTATTGGGATTTTTTTTATTTCTTTTTTTTGTTTCATATACGCCCAAATGTTCTTCTTTTATAAATATTGCACTTAGATTATCCCCTCAACATTGGCCGTAAGGCTACGTGATGGTTTGCACATTTTTGAGTTCCCTGAGGCTTCCCCGTTTACTCCATGTCTAATCGCACCATATCAGATGCGGTGGACGGAGACGGAGGACCTCCCGCCCTCTCTTTTAGACGGCACACTAACCCCCTAGTAGGCCGCCCTGCTTTTTTTTGGGCACTAATCCCCCTTGGGATAAGGGGTCGTGGCCTGGAGTCCCTTCCTTTCCTAGGGGGGGGCTCCTCGACATGACCCTTAGTAGTTGTTCTATATATATGGATGCTATCATCCATACTGTTTTGACGGTTATGACTATGTTTACATTTTCTTCTTCTCATATATGTTTTGTCTTCTCTCCCTCTTCCTCCCATCTCTTTCCTACCCCCCCCCACTTCACTACAGGTTGCTCCGCTTTGCTGTCTGCAACGGACCCCTCGCAAATCACACACATTGAACACCCACGTTCCATCCCATGGCCTCCCTACAGGTAAGTACATATAATGTGCGAGGACTATGTTCCCCGCACAAACGTAGTAAGCTTTGGGGGGAGTTAAAACGCTTAAAAACCCAAGTGGTTTTCCTCCAGGAAACCCACTTTACACCAAAATCTCTTCCCAAATTGCCTACTCACCTTTTCAACCAATGGTTTATTAGCACATCCCCGACCCCGAAATCTAAAGGGACAGCTATCGCCATACACAAGGCATGCCCTTTCCAGCCGATAGATCACGATACGGACCCCTTGGGGAGATATGTTTTCCTAAAGGGCAATATCGCTGGCCAAAAATACACATTCGCCACTATATACGCCCCGAATGCAGATCAACTTACCTTCATAGACAATACACTGGACCGCTTGGCTGAATTCAGAGAAGGCTTCCTAATCCTAGGGGGCGATTTTAACCTAAGCCCTGACCCAATGCTAGACACCTCTCATGCGAGACCCTCACATTCCTACGCATTTTTGAAGCACTTCCGCAGGACTATTCAGTCCCACCTGCTTACCGACAGTTGGCGGGCACTTAGACCACTAGACCGTGACTTCAGTTATTACTCTACAGTACATAATGTATACACAAGAATTGATCACATTTATGTAGATCGAAATTTCCTTGAACTTCTGCAGTCTGCAGACATTGGTTCCATCTCCATTTCCGACCACGCCCCAGTGACGATGGCCTTTTCCTTACCATCGGGTACACGGGGAGTTCGGACCTGGAGACTAAATGAAAACCTATTGGACGATGCGGTGGTGATGGCTGAGGTCACGGATACCCTAACTCATTATTTTGCAGAGAATCCCATAGGCGAGCAGAGTGAGGGGACGGTTTGGGAGGCTCACAAGGCTGTGGTTCGGGGGGCACTAATCTCCCAGGGTTGTAGACTTAAAAAGATACGACAGGCAGACTTTTTGAGAGTGCACACCGAACTCCAAAAAGCAGAACTCAGGCACAAAGCCAACGGACGCCCTGAGGAACTGGAAAAACTGACAGAGCTACGCGAACTGTTCCTACGCCTACTTGATCGTCAAACACGTAAACAATTCCGATTCGTGGCACACAGGTACTATGAACACGGAAACAAATGCGGCCGCATGTTGGCCCGGGCCCTCCGGAAACGTCAAACCCAGACATATATACATAAACTACATAGCGCTTCGGAAACACCGATTCTACACCCATCTAAAATTGCTGCTGAATTCCGAGCTTATTACGCTAAACTGTACAACATAGACTCTGACCCCTCCCCTACATCACGGGACACTAGACAAAAAGCGATTCGAGACTACCTGACTGCAGCCAGACTTCCAACACTTACAGAGGAACAATCCTCAGACCTAGACGCCCCAATTACCCTAAATGAGCTTCGTGCCACGGTGAACTCCTTGCCCAACGGGAAGAGCCCTGGACCTGACGGGTTCACTAAGGCATACTATAAAGCCTTCCTGACTCACCTGGAGACCTCCATGTGCAATTATTTTAACTCTATTGCAGAGGGAGGAACCATTCCGCCAGAGGCACTTCTGGCACATATCACTGTAATCCCGAAAGAAGGCAAGGACCCCACCGTCCCCCCGAGCTACCGACCAATCTCGCTCCTTAACCTGGACATTAAAATTTTAGCGAAAACACTAGCAAACAGACTTAAATACCTTATCCCCGATATTATCCACCCAGACCAAACGGGATTCATAACAGGAAGAGAAGCCAGAGACAACTCTATCAGGGCGGTACACCTTATTCACTGGGCCCGTGCTCGCCCTGAACCACAGCCTTACCTCATATTGTCAACAGACGCTGAAAAAGCGTTCGATCGCGTTGACTGGTCTTACCTGACGGAGGTGCTTCGATCACTGCGGATGGGTCCAAGAATGTTATCCTCTATATTAGCACTATACTCGGCACCTTGCGCACAAGTCAAGGTAAATGGAACCCTTTCAGCTCGCTTCCCCATCGGAAATGGCACGAGACAGGGGTGTCCCCTGTCACCTCTCCTGTTCGCTTTAGTGCTGGAGCCTTTACTCCGCACAATACGCGCTAACCCTGACATTAAGGGTCTTACGGTTGGTGACACGGAACACAAACTCTCGGCATATGCCGATGATGTCCTGTTCCATGTTTCAAACCCCCTGATCTCACTGCCCAATCTGATGAGAGAACTGAAGCTCTTTGGGTGTCTCTCAAATTTTAAAATTAATTTTTCAAAGTCAGAAATCCTTCCTATTTGCATGACATCCCAATTAACAACAAGCCTTAAATCAGCTTTCCCTTTCACTTGGGCCACGTCGGCTATCCGATACCTCGGTATACAACTCACAGATAATTTTAACGGCATATTTACCGCGAACTACCTCCCACTGCTAACTACCATTAAGAGAGACCTATCCCAATGGACACAAACGGCCTTCACATGGTTGGGAAGAGTGAACATAATAAAAATGAATATCCTACCACGCATACTGTTCTATTTACAGATGCTACCAATTCGATTACCCCGATCTTTTTTTGATAAAATATCTAGCATATTGTCTAAATTTATATGGAATGCACGCAAACCTAGGATAGCTCTACGAGTCCTACGGCGCTCGAAACAGAACGGAGGCCTGGGCCTCCCAGACGTCAGCAGATACTACTGGGCTATAGCGATACAGAGGATGCTCAACTGGCGTTTCCACTCTTGCTCTAAGATATGGGTACCTCTAGAGAAATGTTTAGCGGGTAGAAACTTATCATATGCTCCCTGGCTATCCCGAGAGCATAGAGGATTGTCGGAGACAACGTCCCCCTTGACAACCCAGGTATTGTCAACCTGGGATAAGATTAACCCGCTGCTAAAATTGGCTCCCTCGGTGTCCCCACTGGCCCCACTAGGAGGTTTCCTATGGTTTCCTCCGGGAGAACGAATGGGTTTTTTTGAATCGTGGATAGAGGGTGGAGACGCCAGCTGTGGTAAACTTATGAAAGACGGCAAACTCCTGAGCTACGAATCTCTGCCTACAGGCCGACAGGGTACCCCAATGAACTTCTGGAAATACAGACAATTACATCACTTCTTCCAATTACACGGCCATAAGATTAGAGACCCCTCGGCTCTCACCCACCTTGAAAAACTCTTTATCGCAGAAGAACCTACACCACACTTAGTCTCAGAACTTTATAAACTACTAGGCTCCTCATTCCCTAACACCACACCTGCTTTTATCAGACGCTGGGAAAAAGACCTGGGCATTGTATTTGCAAAGACAGACTTGACTCACTTATATCAACTTACTCATTCATCCTCAATAGAGTCCAAGACCCAGGAAACAAACTTTAAGCTACTATCCCGTTGGTATAGAGTACCTGCGGACTTGGCTCGCTTCTATCCTTCCACGTCCGAACTGTGCTGGAGAGGATGTGGACAGAGAGGAACACTGAAACACATATAGTGGGATTGCCCTCAAATTAAATCCTTTTGGGAAGATATACGAAACCAAATCAAAATAGTGACAGAGATAGAAATACCCTTCTCCCCGACCCACTTTCTCCTGCAGGTCCCCCCGATCTCGCTACGAAAATACAAGAAAAGTGTGCTGCCGCATTTATTAAATGCGGCTAGGCGCCTGATCCCAATCCACTGGAAAAAACACACGATCCCCACACTTGCTGAGTGGATCAGAAAGGTCAGTGAGATCCGGGAGGCCGAGGACTGGGTGGCGACCAACAAAGGCCACAAGGATCGCTTCCATGACATCTGGATGTCATGGGCTGAATACACCTCGGACTCCACCACAGTGTCGTCTAGTCTAGACGTTGCACTACTGGAACTGGCAGACCCTACGCTCAGAGTACTTAGGCTAACAAAAACTCAACCCTGTAGGCAAGACCCTATAACCTGACCTACCCGAGGCATATCGAACCCAGCTCCGAGGGGTCCGTTGCGGAGGCAGAGGAAGCCTACCAGTATTTGCAGGTAACCTGACCCATCCCCTCTCCCCTTCCCATTTCCCCCCTTCCCTCTCCTACTCCCCCTTCCCCCCCCCTATTGTATCCCTCCCACTCCCTTTTTTATTATTTCCTTCTTATTCTTGTGTCTCTCTATTTATTACTGTTATTTTGTTATAATACTAGGGAAACTCGAGCAAAATAGCTACTTATGGGCCGTTCAATATAGAACCGAAATCCGCTGGGGGAGATCTCTGGATTTCTAAGAGCTAAATAAATTCTACATAAACAAACCACTGTTACGTGATCACGGGGGCCTGTGTAGGAGCGGGAGGCGGACTGATGGAGGTTTTGGGCCCCCCCCTCCTGCCCCGGGCATGGGTCACTGGGCTATGTACCCCGCACATTCCAGAGAGCCCCTCAACTCAAACACACCCTCGTGAGCCCCTAGGCTGGCCCCATATCATTTACATATTTCATGGAAAAATAGAGCTTCCTAAGCCCCTGACCACCCCCTTAGCGGGTCTCATAGAGTTATACCTAGATTAGCACCTTACATTAGGTTAATAGTAATGTATGTGTTTGTTCAACTTATATATTGAAGATTGTTACTGATAAGACCCTGCGAGGCCATCGCCTACATCATGATTTGCACTGTTGGACATGCCATGTAATGTCTTGTTCTAAAAATAAAAAGTTATTATACAAAAAAGCTTCACCTCAGCTCCTCCTTGGCTATTGGGTGTGTTCTGGCTCATGAGCAGAGGATCAATAACTTATAGTGTCCCAACATTTAGACAAACAAGGCCTATTGGCCAATAAGTGTACACACATTTAGAAGTGGGTATGAGACAAAGAGGGTTCAGATGCAGGATTTGAACAATGTTGGCACTTGTCAAGTCTTTGTCCCCTGGCAAATGGCAACACCTTCCCTGTTTTTTTGGATGTTTTGCCAGGAACTAGTCCCCCAAAATCCTGCAGGACCACCATGGCTCCAAAAAAGGGCACAGGGAGTCTAGAGTCTAGCATGGTGGAGTCAACTGACGGCAAAGCAATATTACCACCACACCCAGTTCATGGTTGGTCGACTACTTCTTGATAATGTATGGCCAAAAAAGATGTGGCTTTTGGGGGACTAAATCTTGTATTGTACTTTTTTAGAGGAACTTGACAGTGAACTTGACAATTCAAACACACATTCACTATATTTGCTAAGTAGGTAGTGCCTAACCATTACCATGGAGAATAAAGAGGTGGAAGGAGCTGTCTGTGTTGACAGGTAGCATGGTTTTATTTACAAAGACACGAGGGCCAAGATAACAGAATATTTGCAGTGTGTACATTCATAGTAGTGTAGGTGTCAGAAGGTCAAGCAGGTTACACCCAACAAGACACAGGGTAGGTAAATATTTAGTTATGTTTACTATTAACTTATCCAAAACTCGTATATAGGGCAGGGGTAGGCAAACTCGGCCCTTCAGCTGTCTGGAAACTACAAGTCCCATGAGACATTGCAAGACCCTGACAATCACAATCAAAAGCTGCCAAATTCCTCCACTATTCGCACTGAGTTTCTAGTATCCCCCAAGAATAGTAAGATGTCGTCCGCGTAAAGCGCAATCCTTTCATCTCTCAACCTTCTCTGGAAACCAGTTATCTCGTGGCTCTCTCTTATGGAGATAGCCAGGGGTTCCATCGCCAGTGCGAAAAGCAATGGGGAGAGTGGACACCCCTGTGCCCCGCCCCAGCTCAAACCAATCCGAAAACTCATTATTAATTTTTACTCTTGCCTTAGGGCTGTTGTAGAGCATTTGAATCCAACCAATAAAGGAAGGACCAAATCCAAATTTCCCTAGCACACGCCACATATAAACCCATTCCACACTATCAAAGGCCCTAGAAACATCTAGGGTCATTAAGGCTCTTTGACCCACATTCTCCATAGGAGACTGTATGTTCAAGAAGGCCCTTCTGATGTTCAAACTTGTGGATCTGTTGGTCAAAAAACCCACCTGGTCCTCATGGATTAATTTATGAATGACTCTGTTCAATCTGGCAGCCAAGACCTTGGCCAGGATTTTAGCATTGGTGCATAAAAGGGAAATTGGCCTATAAGCAGCCACATTTAGGGGGTCTTTCCCCTCTTTCTGTAACACTATAATTGTTGCCTCTAGCATTGATGTAGGCAGCTGCCCCCCCTTAAATGCCCCTCCCAGTGCTTTCAGCAGTTCGGGGAGTAATACCTCACCATAGTGTTTATAGGCCTCGACTGGTAGTCTGTCGGGACCAGGCGACCTAAGGCTCGCCATACTCCCTATTGCTTGTTGTAATTCTGCAATTGTTATTGGGGTTTCTAGTAAGTCCCTTTCCTCTTGTGATATGGCCGGGATCGACAACTTTCCCAGGAAGTCCTCCATCACGGTTTCCTTTCCTTTTTTCTGAGAGGTATACAGGCTTTTATAGTAGTCCCTAAAGATTTGTACTATTTAGGGTACTTAAAAGTATATAATCCACTCTATGATCTAATGGCGAGGACCGTGGATGGAGCAGTATTGGATTTCACCAACTGCGCCAACACTCTTCCCACCCTCTCGCCCTCCACCAGGGATACCTGTCGCTGGAGAAACCTCCTAGTCTCTGCCTTCTGCACGATAACTAGCTTATACACTTGTTGTTTATCTTGCCATGCTATTTCCTTCTCCGGGGTTGGATTTCTAATAAAGTTATTTTCAGCCTCAAGTGCTTCCCTTAGAGAATTCTCTTCCTCACTCCTAGCCTCTTTATTGAATTTGGCCATCTGCTGTATTAGGACCCCCCCAAGAAAAGCCTTAAGGGCGTCCCATAGCAAAGTGGGTGACACTGTTCCCTGATTGAATCCTACAAACTCCCTCAGGGTAGGGAGCTCCCCATCCGCCTTTCTGATTACTTCAAACCAGTGTGGACTTATTCTCCACTCCTTCCGAGATCTATTTCCTCCTACATTCAATGTAACTACCACGGGGGAGTGGTCTGAGATACCTCTTGACCCGTAAAAATTTTTTTCTGATAACTGGAGTGCTCTATCATTTCCCAGGACCAGGTCTATCCTTGAGAGTGCTGAATGTGACACTGATCGACAAGAATATTGTAACACACCCGGATTATGCACCCTCCACAGATCCACTAACCCTACTTCATCCAAAAATTGACTTAAACGGCTCTTCTCTATATACTCTGAGAGGGTTTGTACCGGGAATCGATCCAACTTTCTGTCTAATATCTCGTTAAAATCCCCTACTGCTATAATTGGCAATTCCTTTTTGTCTAACATGAATTCATTCAATTTAAGCATAACATCTAAATTAAAAGGCGGCGGAATATATATATTTGCTACTACGTACATAACACTGTCAATAGAACAGAGTAGAAAAATGTATCGGCCCATTTCGTCTATCCTGGATTGCCTGCAGGAAAATTTCACCCCAGTTTTCTCAAAGATACTTACACCTCTACTATAGGAGGAGTTGACCGCATGAAATTGGCATTGCAATTTTTGCGACTGTAGATGCCGGGCTGTATCTTTGGTTAGGTGAGTTTCCTGCAGGCAGACCAGGTCTGCCCCATAACTCTCCATCACAGAGAGCACTGCCAGCTTTTTGAGCGATGTCCCTAGACCCCTAACGTTCCAAGATCCTATTTTCACTGTTCTAACCTGCATCTAATTATTGAGAAATATAGAAAGCCCAGATGGGTACCAATGCATAAAACTGAGTACATTACAGCGTAATGTTTTTTGTGCCTTACAACCCAAAAGTGTGGTTTTAACCAGTGGAAACCGTGTCTCTTCTATCCGTTTAAACATTGGTAATTCTAAAAAAGTGTAAACAAACCCACATCAACACTACCTTAATACGTAAGTGGAAAATAAACAAAAGTGCTTTTCAATCACAAATTGAAGAGCCAGTTTCCTGTCATCATATCTATACATGTAAACCTGGGTCCAACCAGGGTGTTTTCCAATGGTGTGTATACTTCCTATGAATATTTTACCAAAAATGCTAGCGTAGATTCTGCATCATGCACTCTTTTAGCAATAAG